>NC_092336.1:194034000-194639500 GCF_046630445.1 Rutidosis leptorrhynchoides
GTCTGCGAATTCGGGCCAGAACTTGGGCTGCTACTGTACCGGGCCGATTACTTTTTTTTCTGTTTTAATTTTCTGTTTTAATATTTATAAAAAGTATTTATATAAATTTAATAAAACTTATATTTTTACAAACTAAAAATAGAAATAGAAATATTTTATAATTTTACATATTTTTGAACAACTCTTATATATATATATATATATATATATATATATATATATATATATATATATATATATATATATATATATATATATATATATATATATATATATATATATATTGTTTTTCTTTTTATATTTTTGAATTTTTAATATTTAAAACGTATATATATTTTTTTATACAAAGAACTTAATAAAAAAAATCTTTTTTTATAGCGTTGCGCTTTCGGCATTTTAGTGTCTCCGGCAGCGGCGCCAAAAATACTTGATGTGCGTAGAGGTGTATACAAAATAGTTATATTTTTACAAGAAAATACTATTAAATACGATACAATTTTACACAAGATATTTATTTATTTATAGAATAGATATACCTAAACCTTGCTACAACACTTATAGGCAGTGTACCTAATCGTACAGTAGTATAGTTTTTAGTAAGTCCGGTTCGTCCACAGGGAACTCGCCAAGTTTAACGCTATATTTTTTTAACTTATGATTGTAAAAATACAAAAATATATATAAGTAGTATTATTATTAGAAAATGGGGTTTTTATCGTTTAATGACCGGTTTGTCGATTTTTAAAACTTTAGTCACAGTTAAAACCTAATGTAAAATATTAAAAATAAATATAACTTAATTTAAAGCGTAAAGTATATAACGATAATGAAATTGCGATAAATAAAAATGCGATAAATAAAAAGTACGATAATTAAAAGTGCAATTAAATACGAAATAAAGGATATTAAATATGAAATAAAGGAATTCCGTAATCATGATGTTCGACGTGTTGATTTTAGTTTATTACCATGGGTTAATTGTTCTTTGTCCTGGATTATTTGATATGTCCATACGGATTTGTCCATAATAGTCCATCAGTCATAATCATAAAATGCAGAAGTCTTCATCAAATCATTCTTATTCCCGAAGTCAAATATTCCAACTAATTGGGGATTCGAATTGTAACAAGGTCTTAATACTTTGTTTAATGAATACACCAGGTTATCGACTGCGTGTAAACCAAGGTTTTATTACTTTGTTAACAATTACACCAATTACCCTTGAATGTAATCCACCCCTGTTTCAACAAGTCTATTAACTATTAATCCAGTTCCGTGTCCGGTTAAATGAACAATTATTGTTATTTATAGATATCCCGCCCACCGTACCCAGTCAAGCATATGTAGTTATATATAAATACGTCAAATTATAAGTCTATATATTAAATTAACGAGGTATCATTTAGTTAATATAAAGCCCATTAATAGCCCATAGTCTAATTTCTACAAGTGTCGTTCTTTTGTCTAAACCCAAATTATGGTCCAAAGCCCAATTACCCAATCTTAATATTTAGCCCAACATCACGATTACTTCGGCATTAAATAAGCATACTAATAACTTAGCTACGAGACATTAATTTAAAAATGTTGAACATAACTTACAATGATTAAAAATAGCGTAGCGTTACACGGACAGAATTTCGACTTACACCCTTACAACATTCGCTAACATACCCTTATTATTAGAATTTAAAATTATAATATATATATATATATATATATATATATATATATATATATATATATATATATATATATATATATATATATATATATATATATATCTTTGAGTGAATGAAGAAGAAAAAGATGATGTTAAAAATTCGTCCAAAACTCATAAACTTTATAGGACCTGACCTGTCACTGTTCACCATGTGATTGCATGGAGTTATAGCCTCGAGGCCATGCGATCACATGGCCCGTTTTTCCAGCTCACAAGAGTTTGTTTGCATTCTGCCGACGGTTTATATAAATATATAAATAATTTTAAGAATTATTTAAATATTTTATTATATTTATGTGCATAGTTGACTCGTAATTTTTAGTCCGTTGCGTCGAGCGTTGAGAGTTGACTCTGGTCTCGGTTCCGGATTTTCGAACGTCCTTGCGTACAATTTAATATCTTGTATTTTGCGTTTTGCAACTTGTACTTTTGTAATTTCGAGACGTTTCTCATCAATAATTTGAACCACTTTGATTGTACTTTGTACTTTTGAGCTTTTTGGTCATTTGCGTCTTCAATTCGTCGAATCTGTCTTTTGTCTTCACCTTTTATTATTTAAACGAATATCACTTGTAAATAGAACAATTATAACTAAAAGCTTGTCTTTCTTGAGGGATAATGCTATGAAATATATGTTTGTTTTTAGCATTATCATCTACCACTAGTACAAATCCCATCGACTTACCTAATAATAATGAAGAGTCGCATATACTTTGGGAAGATTCACAAATTCCTGAAGAGGAACCGGAAGAGGAGGAACCGGAAGAAGAGGAACCGGAAGAAGAGGAATCGGAAGAGGAGGAACCTGAAGAAGAAGAGGTTCCGGAGGAAGAAATATTGATACCTACTGTAAATCGATTAAATAAAAGAAAATCCTCAACCAACGGACCAAAGTCAATAATGGTCAATGGTGTTTCCGCCAAGGAAGCAAAATATTGGGAAGATTACCAATTTTCCGATGAATCGGATCCCGATGAGGATTCCGATGATGTTATAGAAATTACCTCGACCCAAATTAATAAAGCAAAAGAAAATAATAAGGGAAAAGGTATAAAAATAGAGAAACCTGATTCCAACCCCGATGAACTTTATATGTATCGGCAACGTCCGTATTTCCTAAATTGTAACAATAACCCGGGAACCTCTAAACCACCAGGTTTTTCTAAACCATTGTGGAAAATGACGGCTCGTATTATAGGAGCACCATATATCCCTAGAAAATTAGGAAAACAAACCAAGTCCGAAGAAGAAGAAACCAGTGATTCAGATTAAAGGGTTGTAATCATGTTGTGTATTATATGTATTGTAGTGTGCTTGTACTTTTATGTTCTATGTAAAAATTGCTTGTATTGTTTGTTAATTATCTTTTACGAATCTAATCCTTGTCTATTTTACAGTATAAAAACAAAATAGACGTTAAGGGTAGACAACCGAATATTTTAGAAGACCTACCAGAGGATATGATTGAGGAAATCTTGTCTAGAGTCGGTCGAAATTCATCAGCACATTTAGTTATGGCGAAATTAACTTGTCAAACACTTGAAAGACTTTCCAGAAATGCCTTAGTTTATAAAAGGCTTTCCTTTGATAGGTGGGTGATGTTAAAGCGAAGGTGTATAAAATACTATTTATTTTTACAAGGAAATACTATTAAATGCGATACAATTTTACACAAATTATTTATTTATTTATAGAGTGGATATACCTAAACCTTGCTACAACACTATAGGCAGTGTACCTAATCGTAAAGTAGTATCGTTTTTAGTAAGTCCGGTTCGTTCCACAGGGAGACGGCTTATTTTACACTATATTTTTAAACAATTATATTTATACAAAATATATTATATATAGTAATAATATATAAAAGGGGGTTTACCGTTTAATGACCGGTTTGTCAATTTTATATTTTAAGCGAAGCGTAAAGTAAATGACAATTTTAACCAACGATAAAATAAATAACAATAATTAAAATGACAAAATAAATAAAAGTACGAGAAAATATAAAATAAAATATATTTTGCTTATTCAAATTTTCGTACTCATGATGTTTGACGTTTTGATTTTAATTTATTACCCTGGGTAAATTGTCCTTTGTCCTGGATTATTCGATAAGTCCATCTGGTTTTGCCATAATAGTCCATCGGTCATAATTATAAAGTGCGAGGGTCTTTGCAAAATTAACCTTATACCCGAAGTCAAATATTCCAACTAATTGGGGATTCGAACTGTAACAAGGTCTTAATACTTTGTTTAATGAATACACCAGGTTATCGACTGTGTGTATTCCAAGGTTTTAATACTTTGTTAACAATTACACCAATTATCCTTGAATGTAATCCACCCATGTTTTAATGAGTCCAGTAACTATTAATCCATCCCCGTGTCCGGTCAAATGAACAATAATTCGTACTTATAAATATCCCGCCCATCATGTCCGATTAAGCGTATGTGGTTATATATAGATACGTCAAATCATAACCTTTATATTAAATTAACGAGGTATCGTTAATTTAATATAAAGCCCATTAATAGCCCATAGTCTAATTTCCACAAGGGTCGATCTTTTGTCCAAACCCCAATTATGGTCCAAAACCCAATAACCCCGTCTTTTAATATTTAGCCCAACATCATGATTACTTCGACTTAAATAAGCATAATAATAACTTAGTTACGAGACATTAATTTAAAAAGGAGAACATAGCTTACATTGATTATTTATCGCGTAGTGTTACACGGAGAGAACTTCTACTTCAAAACCCGTAAAATAACCTTTACATTACCCAAACTAAACTAATATAAAACTAAACTAATATTTATATTATAAATATATAATATATATTATGAGACAGAGAGATATTGATTATGTTGGTGTGTTTAAAACTCGGCCAGAATTCGTGAATTTATAGGACCTGACCAACTTTTTCACTCCATGCGATCGCATGGAGTTTTCACCTCCAGGCCATGCGATCGCATGGCCACCTGGATCCAGCTCAATGACTTTTGTTTCTAGCTTGTCGACATAATTTAATAAATATATATAATATATAAATAATTTATATAATTTTTTAAATATTATATTATATTCTTGTGCATAGTAGACTTGTAATTTTTGGTCCGTTGAGTCGGGCGTTGATAGTTTGCTCAGGTCCCGGTTCCAGATTTTTGAACGTAGTTTCGTATAATTTAATATCTTATACTTTGCGTTTCGCAATTTGTAATTTGCACAAAAATTATTTTCCTTAACTTCCAAAATCCGTGCGAGTCTTTAACTCACTTTTAGTGGCACTTTTCCAGCTTTAGTGGCACTTTTTCTTCAATTCTTTAATCTTCGTGCTTTTCGTTTTGTAACTTGTACTCTTGTAAATTTTAGATGTTTCTCATCATTAAATGGAACCACTTGGATTGTATTTTGTACATTTGAGCTTTTTGGACGTTTTTGTCTTCGAATCTTCGTTTTTGCCTTTTGTCTTCGCACTTATTTAATATAAACGAATATCACTTGTAAATAGAACAATTGCAACTGAAAACTTTACATATTGGAAGGATATTGCTACTAAATATATGTTCATTTGGAGCACTATCAAATATCCCCACACTTGAACGTTGCTTGTCCTCAAGCAATACATAACTTGAAATTAAATCACACGAATCACTTCTTTATTCTTCACACTTTATACATCAGTGATTTTGATACGGCGGTATAAACAATGATAGTAACGATGTGGTTTACAGTCCCACATGACTATAAAAATTTAGATCCTTAAGGAAATTGGATCTTTATGAAAACATTTGATCTTTTGAAAATTCATTCTAGCTTTTACCCTAGATAAGTTTTCCGGAATAACCCTTCACCGGTGTTTGCAAAATATTTTTGTGGGTTTTATGGGTTTCAGATTTGGAAATTTTAGCTCAAAACTTATGGTTTTGTGTCACCCACTTGCTAACCTTGTATTAGAAAAGCAACACGTCCAGTATACTTGCTCGGTATATTACCTTTCGATAAACTACCGTCCGGCTGTAAAGGAAAGCATTGAACAAGCAACTGTTGAGGCGATGTTTAATGACATGCAGATGTTCATGGTCTAAAACGTGTCGGATGCAATTACTATCCTTTGTAGGAGCAATAGTAAAGATCACCCTATAGTTTTTTGGTCTGGCACAAGGTCCTGTCTTCGACCATGCTATGCAACCACCGTTCTTACGGTTGACACCCGATTTAGTTCAGGTGACCTAATGAATTCCAGGTGAATTCTTAGGATTTTACGTTCAAGGGTAATGAACGCATTGAAAATGGGTTTTCAGAAAACAAATCGGTTTGTAATTTGATCAAAATATTTTCTCGTTCAAGCTCGAGTTTAGATATCATCGAATTCCATGAGTTTGTAATTCTCAATCTTTAAGGTCAATCTCAAGGATTGAGTAATATCAGGCTTAAAAGTTGATTTTTAATCTTTAAGGAGATTATCCTTTTCTGGGGGTCTGATTCATTAGTCTTATCAAGCTAATTTGCACGGCGCCCTCCCCATTTTACGAGACTGATCCTCTCATGGTTAGGATAAGTCTGACCACATGGCGACCCTGTTTGATGCTGAGGTCCGTGGATTTCCTGCTGATTTTAGAGATGACTTTTCTAGATTTTTCTTCAACCTACAGCTGGTCTGGACGACAACTTACTGACCTAAATCAAGAAGCGCGTATCTTTTTCGGAAGACTTTACTTCCTTTTAATGATGAAATTGATTCATCGTGTAGATCCATATTTTCTTTTATCTTTATTATAATATTGCGGGAAAAACAGTCAATTTAGTCTAAAACAAAAGCACCTGCAATAACTTTACAGAAATATGTGATAGATAGTTTTTTAATTGAATAACTTGGTACATTCTCCTCACATTTAGTTTCTTTCTTTGCCTTTTTATTCTCCTTTATTCCATTTTAAATGAATTTAAGTGTTTTAGGGTGTTTCTCAATTTATGTCCTCTCGGAGGTAACGATAATTTCGGTATTAACACCTAGTTTTCATCGTTCATAAATATGTATAGACATGATTTTGAATTCATTTATTTGAAAATTTTTAAAATTTTCACAAAATTTGGCAAATAAACCAAGTACAAACCCGAGAGAATTTATAACCCTTCCCCACACTTGAGATCCTGCAATGCCCTCATTTGCATGAAATCGGACTATAATTATAAATTTACGAGGGTGATAAGTGTAGAAAAGTGATTAAAAATACCAAGTTTGTAATTACAAAGCTCGTCGAATGATAGATAGCACACCTCATCGTTCATTCCTTCTTGTTTTATCACACATGTTTTTCTTCAAAAACGGTTGCTTTTCTGAACTGTTTGCTAATTTTTGAAAATACGTCTTTTACCCTAATCGTGCATTTTTATTAACGAGTAATGCACTAACCCGAACCCCTTGTTTAACGTTAAGTGGGGTTAGACTTCCCCACACTTAGCTGACGACATGTGAAGTCGGTAGAATAAGTTCCAAGAATTAGAATAGTGAGCCAGTTATTTACATCTCGGGTGGTATATATTATATCAATGGGTTTAAAGTTTAGAACCACCCGATCATCACTACTTAATTCTTTTTTAAGTGTAGCTTTTAGTAAATGGATATGTCTCTTTTCTGGTTCTTGGTCAAATGGATCGATATAAACCTACATACATATTTCTATAGGGTGGATAATTCCTAACATTTCCTTCCGTTTATTCTCGGGATCAAAGTTTTCACATCTATTACCCAATTGGGTGAAATCTGAGGTGTCATTATCTATTACAGTTCGTAGTTCATCTTCAGTAGATGACTTGTGTATTGAGAATATTGGGTTAGAAGGTTGTGGAATGGTGAATTTCGGGATCGAAGTAGATTCATCTTCATTAACGGTACTTATCGGTCCCACCGCTTTGGTCTCGGGGGTAAAGTTTTCAATGTTATCGTTTTCCCAAGAGTACCAATTTGTCACCCTTACTTCTTCTTCATCTATTAATGGATCGATGATTTCGTCGGTAGAGGCTAATGTGTCGATATGTTGTGAAATTGGTAAAGCTGAATAAAAAGTATCATCGGGATAATTGGTGATTTCGGAGCTCTCGAATTCATCAAAATTCGATGATATGAGATTTTCTTGCACAATATTCCTCAGATCAACAGGTGTGTAATCTGATAGAGTTTCAGCTTGCCTATTTACAAACTCTCTCATTTGTTCATTTTGAGCATCAAGTTCTTCGAGTTTGATTTTCATATAATCTAAAGAATTTTCAGACACATAATTTTCCTCGTCTTCTGGTTGTTGAGTTTGAAAATATTCTTGGGAATAATCCCAATTTGAATTGTATTCTTCAGAATCGTTCCATTCAGGTTCCGTGGGTGCGTAATTTTCCATAGGAACGTAATAAAAACATTCCCATGTTGAGTGATAATCTCCACAGATTTCACAACTAGTTATTGTTTCGTCATTCGTGATCCAAGATTGACCGAACGAATTGTCATCAACACTTGTTTGAGAGTATTGATTAAATTGATTTCGGATGTCATAAAGAGTTTCCAAAATATTTTCGAGATTTTCCATAATGCGCTTATTACCAAATTTTAGCTACAATGTGGTGCATTTACTAATTATTCTATTAGTTATAAAACTAAAAATTATATAAGTTGTCAAATTAATAGACTTTTCTGATTTTGCCCACGTTCCGAATAGCCAATAGATGTAGCAGGGAGCCAGAACCCTTTAAATCGGAAGCTCACAACTCAGCCACTAACAAATCCAACTATTACTACGAACCAGAAAATTTGGATGTCTATCAATTTAACCGCTTAAAATAATTTTTCGTTTTTGAAATTTTAGAGAAAAAATAGAAAATTCTATGTCCTAAAAACTAGATCGTCAAGAAATAAGAAAGAAAAAGATCGCGTTGGAAAACGTCTAAAAATAAAAGGTCAAAAAATAATAAAAAGAACGTAGCGCGTCGAAACTTAAAAGTCTAAAACTAAGAATTAAAGGTTGCGTCTAAAGGTATTAAAGCTTAAAAGAAATTCTATATCCAAAACGGAAATTACTTAAAAAGGTACTAAAATATTAAAACGGCGTCGCAAAATTCTAAAGCACCTAAATCTTAGTCTAAAGAAAAAGCACTTAAGGGATTTTACGGCAAAGCCTAAAAATCTAGAAATATAAAATAAGCTGCGGCAAAATACTAGTCTTAAAACTAATTACGAACGATAAAGATACAAATATTACGAATAAACGATAAAAATACAAATTATAATTAAAATGATAAAAATACAAATTTTATAAAAATATTATTTTTATATTATTATTATATAAAAATATTTAATCTATATATTTAATAATAATAAATAAACTTAAAATTACAAATTAAATATCAAAACAAACTTAAACTAATTAATATTATAATTAAACCCTAATTTAATTAATAATAAAATTATAAACCCTAACTGCATTTAATGCTCGAGTCAGACCTGTCAGGGCAGGCCATGCGATCGCATGGTGTTGAGGCTTCTGGCTCATGCGATCGCATGGGCCTGTAAGTCCATTTTTTTAATAACTTTATATTGTTTTTCTAAAAATATATATAAATATATTTATACAAAAATAAATTAAAAATATTGCGTTTCGCCGAGTCCCCGGCAGCGGCACCAAAATCTTGATGCTAAAGCGAAGGTGTATAAAATACTATTAATTTTTACAAGGAAATACTATTAAATACGATACAATTTTACACAAGTTATTTATTTATTTATAGAGTGGATATACCTAAACTTTGCGACAACACTATAGGCAGTGTACCTAATCGTAAAGTAGTATCGTTTTTAGTAAGTCCGGTTCGTTCCACAGGGAGACGGCTTATTTTACACTATATTTTTAAACAATTATATTTGTACAAAATATATTATATATAGTAATAATATATAAAAGGGGGTTTACCGTTTAATGACCGGTTTGTCGATTTTATATTTTAAGCGAAGCGTAAAGTAAATGACGATTTTTAACCAACGATAAAATAAATAACAATAATTAAAATGACAAAATAAATAAAAGTACGAGAAAATATAAAATAAAATATATTATGCTTATTCAAATTTCTGTACTCATGACGTTTTACGTTTTGATTTTAATTTATTACCCTGGGTTAATTGTCCTTTGTCCTGGATTATTCGTTAAGTCCATCTGGTTTTGCCATAATAGTCCATCGGTCATAATTATAAAGTGCGAGGGTCTTTGAAAAATTAACCTTATACCTGAAGTCAAATATTCTAACTAATTGGGGATTCGAACTGTAACAAGGTCTTAATACTTTGTTTAATGAATACACCAGGTTATCGACTGTGTGTATTCCAAGGTTTTAATACTTTGTTAACAATTACACCAATTATCCTTGAATGTAATCCACCCTGTTTTAATGAGTCCAGTAACTATTAATCCATCCCCGTGTCCGGTCAAATGAACAATAATTCGTACTTATAAATATCTCGCCCATCATGTCCGATTAAGCGTATGTGGTTATATATAGATACGTCAAATCATAACCTTTATATTAAATTAACGAGGTATCGTTAATTTAATATAAAGCCCATTAATAGCCCATAGTCTAATTTCCACAAGGGTCGATCTTTTGTCCAAACCCCGATTATGGTCCAAAACCCAATAACCCCGTCTTTTAATATTTAGCCCAACATCATGATTACTTCGACTTAAATAAGCATAATAATAACTTAGTTACGAGACATTAATTTAAAAAAGAGAACATAGCTTACATTGATTATTTATCGCGTAGTGTTACAAGGAGAGAACTTCGACTTCAAAACCCGTAAAATAACCTTTACATTACCAAAACTAAACTAATATAAAACTAAACTAATATTTATATTACAAATATATAATATATATTATGAGACAGAGAGATATTGATTATGTTGGTGTGTTTAAAACTCGGCCAGGATTCGTGAATTTATAGGACCTGACTAACTTTTTCACTCCATGCGATCGCATGGAGTTTTCACGATCGCATGGCCACCTGGATCCAGCTCAATGACTTTTGTTTCTAGCTTGTCGACGTAATTTAATAAATATATATAATATATAAATAATTTATATAATTATTTAAATATTATATTATATTCTTGTGCATAGTAGACTTGTAATTTTTGGTCCGTTGAGTCGGGCGTTGATAGTTTGCTCAGGTCCCGGTTCCGAATTTTTGAACGTACTTTCGTATAATTTAATATCTTGTACTTTGCGTTTCGCAATTTGTAATTTGCACACAAATTATTTTCCTTAACTTCTATAATCCGTGCGAGTCTTTAACTCACTTTTAGTGGCATTTTTTCAGCTTTAGTGGCACTTTTTCTTCAATTCTTTAATCTTCGTGCTTTTCGTTTCGTAACTTGTACTCTTGTCAATTTTAGATGTTTCTCATCATTAAATGGAACCACTTGGATTGTATTTTGTACATTTGAGCTTTTTGGGCGTTTTTATCTTCGAATCTTCGTTTTTGCCTTTTGTCTTCGCACTTATTTAATATAAACGAATATCACTTGTAAATAGAACAATTGCAACTGAAAACTTTACATATTGGAAGGATATTGCTACTAAATATATGTTCATTTGGAGCACTATCAGTGGGGTATATCACATTGGGGAGACTGTAAGTTACGCCATGTTTTCTTTAAAGCGTTAAATGCGGGGAACCCAAATGCAATTTTACGCTACGGGTTAAGAACCTATTTTGACTCAACATATCCCAACATAGGATTTTGTGAGTTAGAAAGAGCTTCTAACATGCAACATAAAGAAGCATGTTATACTTACGGGTTAGTAATGTTCGCTTCTTATCAAAGTGAGAAAAAGAATATCGGGTTACAACTTTTAAATAAAACTTTCCCACAAGTGACGAATTCAGTAGTTGGGGTGAGAAACAAGGTTTTTAGATTATTGCGAGGTTGTTGGACATT
This sequence comes from Rutidosis leptorrhynchoides, assembly GCF_046630445.1. NCBI lineage: Eukaryota > Viridiplantae > Streptophyta > Magnoliopsida > Asterales > Asteraceae > Rutidosis > Rutidosis leptorrhynchoides. The sequence goes on from NC_092336.1 coordinate 194,045,707, forward strand.
ACAAAACCCTCATCCTTCTGACGACATTACAACATGCTGCCTAGCCAATGGTCATAACGGTTACTTTTCACACGACCAAGGATGGGAAGTCGTCTTAGTAAAACCTGAATGCATGACTTGTTTCTGGACTTATGAATTACGTGTCTTTATTTCTTTTGCTGAACAACTTGCGTATTAACTAGAATTGCCTTTATAGCTGCTGAAGTAGCAAAAATATTATGTGCTATATTTCATCCTATATGTATAATAGTGGTATTGTAAGTTTGTAAAATATTGTATAAACGTTTGAACGCGAAATATTATTGTAATAAGTTTTTCATATAGAAGCGTAGTAGTTGAGTTGTATAGTAGCTAGTAAGTATGAACTTAATGGGTAGGTACTACCCGAATTAAAACTATAAAATGCTAATATGAAGAAAAAGCTTTTATAAATAAGTTCATATAATGCTACGAGATACTATTGACTACTCTTAAATTTTATATGATTAACTCAATTCTTTTCGCTATTTTTGAAGGAAATGGTACCGACTACTCGTCAGAACTTGAACATGAGTGAGGAAGACTTCCGTGCTTTCCTTACAGCAAATATAGCCGCAGTACAGGCTGCAATGCAAAACAACAATAACTCAGGGTCTAGCAGTGGAGTTAACTCCACAGGGAACCGTGTAGGATGCTCCTACAAGGCTTTCACTGCCTGTAAACCTCTAGAATTCGATGGAACTGAAGGACCAGTCAGACTGAAATGATGGACCGAAAAGTTCGAATCTGTGTTTGCTATAAGAAAATGTGCTGAGGAAGATAAGGTAAAGTACGCCACGCATACCTTCACAGGTACTGCATTAACATGGTGGAATACCTATCTCGAACAAGTGAGACAAGATGCTGCTTACGCACTACCGTGGTCAGCATTCAAACACTTGATGAACGAGCAGTACCGTCCCAGAAACAAAGTCAATAAGCTCAAGACAGAGCTTAGAGAATTACGAACGAAGGGATTCGATATCACCACATACGAACGATGATTCACCGAGTTGTGTTTATTGTGCCCAAGAGTGTTCGAAGATGAAGAAGAGCAGATCGATGCGTTTGTAAAGGGGTTACCAGAGAGAATTCAGGAGTATGTGAGTTCAAGTGCACCCACTTCAATGTAAAAGGCAAGCCGAATGGCTCACAAACTTATAAACCAGATCTAGGGAAGGATTAAAGAGCAGGCGGCCGAGGAGGCTAAAATGAAACAAGTCAAGAGAAAGTGGGAAGAACCCAGTGACAAGAGTCACAATTTTAACAATCAACACCACAATCACAACCACAATCGTACCATTTTTCGCAACAACAAATGCAACAAAAACCATTCCAACAACAACAACTACAACAATCATCCCAACAATAATACCAACCGCAGCAACAAAAATCCCAACACCAATCTCAATAACAACATTGGTAATCAAAATCAGAAAATTCCGTGTCTGAGGTGTGAAGGGTACCATCCAACTACCTTTTGTCCAGCAACATGTACTAAATGTAATAGAAAGGGTCATGATACAATGAAGTGTGAAATTTATGGACGATCGGGTAAAGGAACAAGTAATGCCCACATTATTTGTTTTGGATGTGGGAAGAAGGGCCACTACAAAACTGCGTGTCCAAACCGGAGAAATAATAAAGGGCAAAGCTGTGGGAGAGTTTTTAACATTAATGCGGAAGAAGCGCAGGAAGACCCGGAGCTTGTTACGGGTACGTTTCTTATCGATGAAAAACATGCTTATGTTTTATTTGATTCGGGTGCGGATAGAAGTTATATGAGTAGAGTTTTTTGTGCTAAATTAAGTGGTCCATTGACGCCTATGAATAATAAATTTTTACTCGAATTAGCAAACGGTAAATTAATTTCGGCAGATAAAATATGTCGGAATCAAGAAATTAAACTGGTTAGCGAAACGTTTAAGATCGATTTGATACCAGTAGAGTTAGGGAGTTTTGATGTGATAATCGGCATCGACTGGTTGAAAAAGGAGAGAGCAGAAATCGTATGTTACAAAAATGCAATTCGCATTGTACGAGAAAAAGGAAAACCTATAATGGTGTACGGAGAAAAGAGCAACGAGAAGCTAAATCTTATTAGTAATTTGAAGGCGCAAAAACTAATAAGAAAAGGTTGCTATGCCATTCTAGCACACATCGAAGAAGTCAAACCCGAAGAAAAGAACATCAATGATGTTTCCGTTGCAAAAGAATTTCCCGATGTATTTCCGAAAGAATTTCCGGGACTACCTCCACATCGATCTGTTGAATTTCAAATAGATCTCGTACCAGGAGCTGCACCAATAGCTCGTGCTCCATATGGACTTGCACCCAGTGAAATGAAAGAACTCCAAAGCCAACTAAAAGAACTTTTAGAGCGTGGTTTTATACGACCAAGTACATCACCATGGGGAGCTCCTGTTTTGTTTGTCAAAAAGAAGGATGGTACATTCAGATTGTGTATCGACTACCGAGAGTTAAACAAACTTACCATCAAGAACCGCTACCCACTATCGAGAATCGATGACTTATTTGATCAACTACAAGGCGGTTTATTCGAAGATTGATTTACGTTATGGGTATCATCGAATGCGGGTGAAGGAGGATGATATTCCAAAGAATGCTTTTAGGACGCGTTACGGTCATTATGAGTTTATGGTTATGCCGTTTAGGTTGACTAACGCACCAGCTGTGTTCATGGACCTCATGAACCGAGTGTGTGGACCATACCTTGACAAGTTTGTCATTTTTTTTATCGATGACATACTTATTTACTCAAAGAATGATCAAGAGCACGAAGAACATTTGAGAAAAGTGCTAGAGTTGTTGAGGAAAGAAAAACTATACGCTAAGTTTTCAAAGTGTGCATTTTGGTTGGAAGAAGTTCAATTCCTCGGTCACATAGTGAACAAAGAAGGTATTCAAGTGGATCCAGCAAAGATTGAAACCATTGAAAAGTGGGAAACCCCGAAAACTCCGAAGCATATACGCCAATTTTTAGGACTGGCTGGTTACTACAGAAGGTTCATCCAAGATTTTTCCAAAATAGCAAAACCCTTGACTGCATTAACGCACAAAGGGAGGAAATTTGAATGGAAGGATGAACAAGAAAAAGCGTTTCAATTGTTGAAGAAAAAGTTAACTACGGCACCTATATTGTCATTGCCTGAAGGGAATTATGATTTTGTGATATATTGTGACACCTCAAAGCAAGGTCTCGATTGTGTATTAATGCAACGAACGAAAGTATTTGCTTATGCGTCTAGACAATTGAAGATTCACGAGCAGAATTATACGACGCATGATTTGGAATTAGGCGCGGTTGTTTTTGCATTAAAGACTTGGAGGCACTACTTATATGGGGTCAAAAGTATTATATATACCGACTACAAAATTCTTCAACACATATTTAATCAGAAACAACTGAACATGAGGCATCGCAGATGGATTGAATTATTGAATGATTACGACTTTGAGATTCGTTACCACCCGGGGAAGGAAAATGTGGTAGCCGACGCCTTGAGCAGAAAGGACAGAGAACCTATTCGTGTAAAAGCTATGAATATAATGATTCACACTAACCTTACTACTCAAATAAAGGAGGCGCAACAAGGAGTTTTAAAAGAGGGAAACTTAAGGGATGAAATACCCAAAGGATCGGAGAAGCATCTTAATATTCGGGAAGACGGAACCCGGTATAGGGCTGAAAGAATTTGGGTACCAAAATTTAGAGATATGAGAGAAATGGTACTTAGAGAAGCTCATAAAACCAGATACTCAATACATCCTGGAACGAGAAAGATGTACAAGGATCTTAATAAATATTTTTGGTGGCCAGGTATGAAAGTCGATGTTGCTAAATATGTAGGAGAATGTTTGACGTGTTCTAAGGTCAAAGCTGAGCATCAGAAACCATCAGGTCTACTTCAACAACCCGAAATATCAGAATGGAAATGGGAAAACATTACCATGGATTTCATCACTAAATTTCCAAGGACTGCAAGTGGTTTTGATACTATTTGGGTAATAGTTGATCGTCTCACCAAATCAGCACACTTCCTGCCAATAAGATAAGATGACAAGATGGAGAAGTTAGCACGACCGTATTTGAAGGAAGTCGTGTCCAGACATGGAATACCAATCTCTATTATCTCTGATAGGGATGACAGATTTATTTCAAGATTCTGGCAGACATTACAGCAAGGATTAGGAACTCGTCTAGACATGAGTACTACCTATCATCCACAAACTGATGGGCAGAGTGAAAGGACGATACAAATGCTTGAAGACATGCTACGAGCATGTGTTATTGATTTCAAAAATAGTTGGGATCGGCACCTTCCGTTAGCAGAATTTTCCTACAACAACAGCTACCATTCAAGCATTGAGATGGCACTGTTTGAAGAACTTTATGGTAGAAAGTGCAGGTCTCTGATTTGGTGGAGTGAAGTGGGGGATAGACAGATTACGGGTCCGGAGATAATACAAGAAACTACCTAGAAGATCATCAAAATTCAACAACGGTTGAAAACCGCCCAAAGTCGACAAAAGAGCTACGCTGACATTAAAAGAAAAGATATAGAATTTGAAATTGGAGAGATGGTCATGCTTAAAGTTGCACCTTGGAAAGGTGTTGTTCGATTTGGTAAACGGGGGAAATTAAATCCAAGGTATATTGGACCATTTAAGATTATTGATCGTGTCGGACCAGTTGCTTACCGACTTGAATTACCACAACAACTCGCGGCTGTACATAACACTTTCCACGTCTCAAATTTGAAGAAATGTTTTGCAAAAAAAGATCTCACTATTCCGTTAGACGAAATCCAAATCAACGAAAAACTTCAATTCGTCGAAGAACCCGTCGAAATAATGGATCGTGAGGTTAAAAGACTTAAGCAAAACAAGATACCAATTGTCAAGGTTAGATGGAATGCTCGTAGAGGACCCGAGTTCACCTGGGAACAAGAAGATCAGATGAAGAAGAAGTACCCGCACTTATTTCCAGAAGATACGTCAACACCTCCAACTACTTAAAATTTCGGGACGAAATTTATTTAACGGGTAGGTACTGTAGTGACCCGAACTTTTCCATGTTTATAGATATTAAATGAAATTGATATTTACATGATTAAGTGTTTCCAACATGTTAAGCAATTAAACTTGTTAAGACTTGATTAATTGAAATAGGTTTCATATAGACAATTGACCACCCAAGTTAACCGGCGATTCACGAACGTTAAAACTTGTAAAAACTATATGATGACATATATATGGATATATATATATATATATATATATATATATATATATATATATATATATATATATATATATATATATATATATATATATATATATATATATATATATATAGTTAACATGATATTATTATATGTATGTATCTCATTAAGTATTTTAACAATGAGTTATATACATAAAATTGAGTTTATTGAATTAAGAAACTCGAAACGATATATATATAACGATTATCGTTATAACAACGTCTTACTAAATACATATGAATCATATTAAGATATTGATACACTATGTTTAATCATGATAAATGATAAGTAAACATGTCATTAAGTGTATTAACAATGAACTACATATGTAAAAACAAGACTACTAACTTAATGATTTCGAAACGAGACATATATGTAACGATTATCGTTGTAACAACATTTAACTGTATATATATTATACTAAGATATATTAATATATCATAATATCATGATAATGTAATAATTTAACATCTCTTTAGATATAATAAACAATGGGTTAACAACATTTAACAAGATCGTTAACCTAAAGGTTTCAAAACAACATTTACATGTAACGACTAACGATGATTTAACGACTCAGTTAAAATGTATATACATGTAGTGTTTTAATATTTATTCATACACTTTTGAAAGACTTCAAGACACTTATCAAAATACTTCTACTTAACAAAAATACTTACAATTACATCCTCGTTCAGTTTCATCAATAATTCTACTCGTATGCACCCGTATTCGTACTCGTACAATACACAGCTTTTAGATGTATGTACTATTGGTATATACACTCCAATTATTAGCTCTTAGAAGCCCATGTGAGTCACCTAACATATGTGGGAACCATCATTTGGAAACTAGCATAAAATATCTCATAAAATTACAAAAATATTAGTAATCATTCATGACTTATTTACAAGTAAACAAAATTACACATCCTTTATATCTAATCCATATACCAATGACCAAAAACACCTACAAACACTTTCATTCTTCAATTTTATTCATCTAATTGATCTCTCTCAAGTTCTATCTTCAAGTTCTAAGTGTTCTTCATAAATTCTATAAGTTCTAGTTTCATAAAATCAAGAATACTTCCAAGTTTGCTAGCTTACTTCCAATCTTGTAAAGTGATCATCCAACCTCAAGAAATCTTTCTTATTTACAGTAAGATATCTTTCTAATACAAGGTAATACTCATATTCAAACTTTGGTTCAATTTCTATAACTATAACAATCTTATTTCGAGTGGAAATCTTACTTGAACTTGTTTTTGTGTCATGATTCTGCTTCAAGAACTTTCAAGCCATCCAAGGATCCTTTGAAGCTAGATCTATTTTTTCTCATTTCCAGTAGGTTTACCTACTAAAATTAAGGTAGTAATGATGTTCATAACATCATTCGATTCATACATATAAAACTATCTTATTCGAAGATTTAAACTTGTAATCACTAGAACATCGTTTAGTTAATTCTAAACTTGTTCGCAAATAAAGTTAATCCTTCTAACTTGACTTTTAAAATCAAATAAACATATGTTCTATATCTATATGATATGCTAACTTAATGATTTAAAACCTGGAAACACGAAAAACACCGTAAAACCGGATATATGCCGTCGTAGTAACACCGCGGGCTGTTTTGGGTTAGTTAATTAAAAACTATGATAAACTTTGATTTAAAAGTTGTTCTTCTGGGAAAATGATTTTTCTTATGAACATGAAACTATATCCAAAAATCATGGTTAAACTCAAAGTGGAAGTATGTTTTCCAAAATGGTCATCTAGAAGTCGTTCTTTCGACTGAAATGACTACCTCTTACAAAAATGACTTGTAACTTATATTTTCGACTATAAACCTATACTTTTTCTGTTTAGATTCAAAAAATAGAGTTCAATATGAAACCATAGCAATTTGATTCACTCAAAACGGATTTAAAACGAAGAAGTTATGGGTAAAACAAGATTGGATAATTTTTCTTGTTGTAGCTACGTGAAAATTGGTATCAAATCTATATTAATCATATCCTAGCTAACTCATATTGTATTACATGTATTCTAATATATTATGTAATCTTAGGATACCATAGACACGTATGCAAATGTTTTGACATATCATATCGACCCATGTATATATATTATTTGGAACAACCATAGACACTCTATATGCAGTAATGTTGGAGTTAGCTATACAGGGTTGAGGTTGATTCCAAAAATATATATACTTTGAGTTGTGATCTAGCCTAAGACGTCGTGTATACACTGGGTCGTGGATTGATTCAAGATAATATATATCGATTTATTTCTGTACATCTAACTGTGGACAACTAGTTGTAGGTTACTAACGAGGACAGCTGACTTAATAAACTTAAAACATTAAAACGTATTAAAAATGTTGTGAATATATTTTGAACATATTTTGATATATATGTACATATTTGTTATAGGTTCGTGAATCGACCAGTGGCCAAGTCTTACTTCCCGACGAAGTAAAAATCTTTGAAAGTGAGTTATAGTCCCACTTTTAAAATCTATTATTTTGGGATGAGAATACATGCAGTTTATAAATGTTTTACAAAATAGACAGAAGTAATCAAAACTACTTTCTATGTTGGATTATCGAACCGAATATGCCCCTTTTTAGCTTGGTAGCCTAAGAATTAGGAAAATGGCCCCTAATTGACGCGAATCCTAAAGATAGATCTATTTGGCCCAACAAGCCTCATCCTAGTTACGGATGCTTTAGTACTTCGATTTATCATATCCGATGAGAGTCTCGGAATGATGGGGATATTCTATATGCATCTTGTTAAGGTCGGTTACCAGGTGTTCAACATATGAATGATTTTTTATCTCTATGCAGTTTGCGAAATGCCTGATATGAGATGTGTTATAAAAATGAAATCTTGTGGTCTATTATTATGATTTGATGATATGTAGGTTAAACCTATAACTCACTAACAATTTTGTTGACGTTTTAAGCATGTTTATTCTCAGGTGATTATTAAGAGCTTCCGCTGTTGCATACTAAATTAAGGACAAGATTTGGAGTCCATGCTTGTATAATATTGTTTAAAAACTGCATTCTGTGATGACCCGGGAATTTCCGACTAAATTTAAACTTAATCTTTATATAAGCTCGACATGATAAGCGAAGTCTGTAATATTATAGTCTCAAAATTCTTTGAGCCGCGTTCATGTAAACATTTGATCTTGACTATTTCCGACGATTCACGAACCGTAGTTTATGTTTAGATGTAATTATATATATAATAAAATAGTAACAAAGTATTAAATAATATACTCAGAGTTTATTTGCTTCAATATATAAAATTAATTTAATCATCTACTTAAACCTTAAAACATAACATTATATATAATAGTTTGAATATATGTATGTATATGAATTCTATACGTAACTATTATTATATATAGTAAAATATATAAAAAGTATAGATATTATGTGTTGAAATATACAATATCTAATTCTATTATCTGTTAATATAATATCTTGAATAAATAAGTATATATATGTATATAAGACTATTATATTTTCTTATTTAATATATAAACACATAAATAATGTAATTATATTAAAAGTAAACATTTCAATATATGTTATTATATAATTAGTAATATTACATAATTAATGATATGTAATATTAATTACAAGAAAATATAGATGATATATTATTACTTCTATTATTATTATTAATATTAATATTAATAGTAAGATTAATATCAGTATTATTAATACTAATATATGATATATAAATATGAAGATTTGAGATACATAAATTGTTATATTGTTTTTACTACTAAAAATATTATTATTATTAATAATATTATTACTATCATTTTTATTAATAATATTATTATTGTTTATTATTATTAATATAATTATTATTATTAGGATTATTGATATTATTATTATTATTATTATAAATTGTGTATAATATTTATTAGCATTAATACAGATATATGTTTAACAATACAGGTTATATTCAGATAAACACATATATATATGTTAAACACCGTCAAGCATATTACCAAATACATACACAGATAGTTAATTATATTTTTTTTATATAAAAAGAAACAGTATATATATATAAATACAATTTATACAAAATTAAATATAAACATATTACGTATTCTGTTTGCATTCGATCTCAAACTATTCTAAAAGGTTAATCCTGTCTGTAAATCTGTACTGATCGAATCTCCATCCCTAATACCATCAAAATCGGTTAGGAATCCCTTTCACCTTTTGAATTTTTTTTAATTATTCTATGTACCTGCTTCAATTATCTGTCGACCCCAATTTGTCATATAATTGATCCAATCCAGTTGTAATGAAATAAAAACGAGTTACATTATCATTTATTAATCCCAACAACCCTTTACAGTATTTATTTCATCGAATTAAAATAGAAAAGAAAGGAGAAACAGACGGCTACCCTGTTTTCATGTTAATTTTTCAAAAGTTTCAAAAATGAATCAATTGTTAAAATCTTTAAAAGCAGTTATGTTTGAAATCTCTTACTCAAACAATCTGCAAGATTTCAAAGTCCAATTTTCCTTATCGAGTTCTAATTCACGAGTCAAAGTATTGGGTTTAAAAAGTCAAACGCAATGATCCTTGTAAAATTCGAGTTCAACTCAACGTTTTAGATTCAATTGATAATTCAGATAGATTATAGAGAAGATTTGAAACCTTTTTCATGTTGGGATCGTGACCTATAACAGTCTATAATCTTCAATTCGATTTTGAGTTCAATATGAGTTTTTGAATCTGTTACAGCACGATATCTTTTATTTTTTTCTGTTTTAAATTGATGTAATCTCAACCTGGGGAACATTGTTATTTAAATTCCACAATATAATGTGTCTGTTATAATTTCTGGTGGATTGATGGTCGACGGGGAATCAGAAGGGAGAAAAAGAACAGTTTATATATACGGGTTAAATTCATACTAAGTGTATGTAAAACAGAAAAATACATTTGGTTCAGTGGTCGTGAGGGTGTTTAGGGTAGCGGGAGGTCACGGGTTCGAGCCCGAGTCGGGGCATTCTTTTTGCTGATTTCTTAAAGGTAGTAACTTAATTATTTTCATTACATTATTATTATTATTATCATTAAATTTATTATTGTTATTATTTTTATGATTATTATTATCTTTGTTATTAGTGTTATTATTATTATTATTATTATTATTATTATTATTATTATTATTATTATTATTATTATTATTATTATTATTATTATTATTATTATTATTATTATTATTAGTATTGTTATATTATTAGTTATTAACATTATTACAAGTATTAATATCATTATTATTATTATTATTGTAGTTACTAGCGTTGTTATTATTAAATATATTACTATTAGTAGAAAAAGTATTATTGTAGCTTTTGTTATTATCAGAAATATTACTATTAAAAGTTTTATTACTAAAAGTATCATTTTAATGAAAACTATAAAAGTTATCATTTTTTTCTTGAAACTACCTTTTTATTTAAAAATTAACATTTTGATTAGCGTTATTATATTTATTAAGATTATCATTATTATTATCCTTATTATAATTACTACTATTACTATCATTATCATGATGATTATCAGTATTATTACGGATAGGTATTTTTTATATAAAAATACATTACCATAATATTAATATTACATTTTGTGACGACCCGGGAATTTCCGACTAAATTTAAACTTAATCTTGATATGTTTCCGACACGATAAGTAAAAGCTGTAATATTGAGTCTCAAAAATTTTGAAACTATATTCATGTAATCAATTACCCTTCAACTATCTCCGACGATTCACGAACCATTAATTGTAATTAAATATGTATATATATGTATATATATATATATATATATATATATATATATATATATGTATATATATATATATATATGTATATATAATTATAAATAAAAGTATATATATATAATGAGTTGAAATAATACAATTTAACCATTACAATTAAAAATATTAAATGAGATATAGAATAAATAAGTTGTTATTAAGATGAATATATATATATATATATATATATATATATATATATATATATATATATATATATATATATATATATATATATATATATATATATATATATATATATATATATATGAATTTCAATATATTGTAATGTATTATTATTATTTTTATTATTATTATTGAAAGTATTATTATGATTAATAATATCATATTATTATTAATCATTTATTATTATTACTAGTCTTTTTATTAATAATATTATTAGTATAAGTAATATTAGTAATAGTATTATTAATAATATTAATATATTTAATAATTATAAAAATTTATGAATGTATATATACAAACATAGAAAAAAAAACAGATTTATATACATACATATATATAAAAATACAGTTATATATTTATATATAAATACATACACGGATAATGATATAAATACACGGTATATACAAATAGTTATACAAATATATATGTATATGTGTAAATACAGATTAGATATATATATATACTTTGTATAAATAGTTAGATACAGATATAATCAGAATTATTTTATTTAGATTTTTATTATTAATTTAATTATAATTACTAATTATTTATAATTATATAAAAATTCATATGTACGATTTTTGGAATCCAATTCAGTTTCATGTCGCAATCATACTGTTTTAATTCTTGTTTCCTGTCTACAAATTGAATTCAATTCAAGGAAACCAACAACATCTGTTGAAGGTCGCATTCACTTTTTATTAATTTTATTTCTATTCGTACCTATGGAATATTTCTGTGTCGACGAATTATAACTACACAACAAGTGAATTTTTCAAAGTTATGAGAAAAATTATCGAACTTGTCAATTACATTATCAATAATCACTACTCATTACAGCAACTCAAATTGAAATAGAAAAGAGAAGAAACTGAAAAAATATAACCTCTTTTCTATGATCAAACCAAACCATCATTTGAAACCGCCACCTTCCTCCACCCTAACGCCTAGATCACCATCGTCACCTCGCGAAAACCATCACCACCACCACTCACTGCTCGACTTACTCGTTTAAACTCAACCATCTTCGAGTGCTACTAATACTCAGTTGTTTTTGTTTCAAACAAACTCAAACAACCCTTGAACAGACACTACTACAATAACAATTACCCTTCATCATTTTTTTAACGATCAATACCACCACCCATCGTGATCTTCACTTCAATACTATCATCACCACCCCAGTTCGTTGCCACTTTAACCATCACCACACCAAGGACCACCACCTTCAACTCTCTTTTCCTCTCTCTTAATTTCTCACTCACCTTCTTCTTGTGGTCTTCCTCGTGAACTCACAAAAACCTTCGAACCTTTCCAGTACAACCATCACATACCCACTTGTGATTTCTGTAGACGAAATCATCATCAACCCATCACCAAACTTGAATTACACCTGCAACTCGATTATTATATACTAGCTCTGTAATATATTATTTCAATCCGTTCATAACTGGCCACCATCAATTTCCCTTTTATAATTGTTGTTGTCGATATTAAAAGAAAAAGGGTTAAAGTGAAAAGAAAATCTTTATTCCTTTTGTTTTGTGGCTACTACCAATTATTCTCTTGCTAGTTTTATAAACCGAAAGATATACCACTCAATTGTTGGAAGTTTGAATGATTTGCAAAAGTGATCAAGGGAGAATCACTAAATTATCAAAATGGGGACAGAAGGATATTCATGGCCGACCAGTGGAGATTGAATGATACCATTTTCTTTATTATTTTTTTTAAACCAAGGTCCCCATCTACTTTAACATCCAGCGATATTTTTTTTCTTTTCCTTTGGATCGAATTCCAGCTGCTACTGCTGTAGCTTCCGTTATATTTAGCAACATGGGCCAAATTCTTGGATTGGGCTGTTTTTGAACCGATACCCAAACTATTATGCTTAGTGGGCTGCTTTATTGTATAAAACCCACGACCACAAACCCATTGTGATCTTGCTGCACCTTTGATTCTTGTTTCAATCACAACCCACAGTTACACCGTAAGGTTTATGTTGATGAGGAAGTTATGTAAGGTTGATGTGGTTATGAAGTCAAGATGATGTCGTGATTAAATGATGATTATGAAGATTAAAATGATGAGCGTGTCATAATAATAATGATTCATGATAATAATGAAGTATGTAAATGATGATGATGATGATCATAAGATGATTTTGATAATGTTATGATCATGACGTCGATGATTGATGTCGTAGCGTGGGGGTACGAAATAGTTTATATTTTTACTAGGAAATACTATTAAATATGCTACAATTTTACACAAGTTTTAATTATTTATTTACAAATGGGATATACCTAAACCTTGCTACAACACTATAGGTAGTGTACCTAATCGTAGAGTAGTATAGTTTTTAGCAAGTCCGGTTCGTTCCACAGGGAGCGGGCTTATTGCATACTATATTTTTAAACAACTATATTTGTACAAAATATATATAATTATATATAATAATATATAAAAGAGGGTTTACCGTTTAATGACCGGTTTGTCGATTTATATTTTAAGCGAAGCGTATAGTAAATGACGATATTTAAATAACAATATAAAATAAATAACAATAATTAAAATGACAATAAATAAAAGTACGAGGAAAAATGAAATAAAATATATTATGCTTATTTAAACTTCCGTAACCATGATGTTTGACGTGTTGATTTTAGTTTTATGCCCATGGGTTAATTGTTCTTTGTCCTGGATTATTTAATATGCCCGTTTGATTTTTGTCCATAACAGTCCATCAGTCATAAATATAAAGTGCGAGTGTCCTCGTCAAATTATCCTTATATCCGAAGTCAAATATTCCAACTAATTGGGGACTTAAACTGTAACAAGGTTTTAATACTTTGTTTAATAATTACACTAGGATATCGACTGCGTGTAATCCAAGGTTTAATACTTTGTTAACAATTACGCCAAGTGTCCTTGTACATAATTTCACCCCTATTTTAATAATTCCATAGACTATTAATCCATTCCCGTGTCCGGTTAAATGAACGATTATTCGTACATATAAATATCCCGCCCATCGTGTCCGATCGAGTGTATATGGTTATTTATAGGGACGTCCAATTGTAAATCTTTATATTAAAATTAACAAACTATCATTTAGTTAAAAAAATATAAAGCCCATTAATAGTCCATAGTCTAATTTCCACAAGTGTCGTTCTTTTGTCCAAACCCCAATTATTGTACAAAGCCCAATTACCCAATTTTAGTAATTAGCCCAATATCATGATTACTTCGTTTTAAATAAGCATAATAATAACTTAGCTACGAGACATTAATTTAAAAAGGAGAGCATAGCTTACATTGAGTATTTATCGTGTAGTGTTACACGGATAGAGCTCCGACTTTAAAACCCGTAAAATAACCTTTGCATAACCCAAACTAATCTAATATAAAACTAAACTAATTTATATTATATATATATATATATCAGAGAGAGATTGATATTGGGGATGGTTGAACTCGGCAGAAGCTCGTTCATTTTATAGGGAAATTCTGATTTTTCAAACTCCGTGAGTCGTGGAGTTTTAAGCCTGCAAACTCCGCGAGTCGTGGAGTTTGAAAATCCAGCTCACACAATTTTGGAACCTTGCTTGTCGACATAATTTATATATAAATATAAAATATAAAATATAAATAATTAATATAATTATTTATATATTATATTATATTCTTGTGCATAGTAGACTTGTAATTTTTAGTCCGTTGCGTCGGGCGTTGATAGTTGACTCATGTCCCGGTTCCGGATTTTTGAACGTCCTTGCGTACAATTTAATATCATGTACTTTGCGTTTTGTAACTTGTACTCTTGTCATTTTGAGACGTTTCTCATCAATAAATTGAACCACTTGGATTGTATCTTGTACATTTGAGCTTTTTGGTCGTTTTTGTCTTCAAATCTTCGTTTTCGCCTTTTGTCTTCGCGCTTATTTATTTAAACAATTACAATAAAAATATAATACAATTACATATAAAAACCTATTATTTAGAAAGGATATTGCTATGAAATATATGTTCTTTTTTAGTCTTATCAATGATAGATGATACAAGTGATGATGTTTGATTATGATTGAAGAAGAAGAAAGATGAAGAAGAAGATACGTTAAATAGATTTTAGGGGTAATAATTATAGAAAAGAATCAGACAGAAAGATGGTTAGGAGGTGTTTTGGTTAAACGAGAGGTCATGGGTTCGAGTCTGGCAAGGGCAGTTATTTCTTTTTGGAGCCTTTTCTTGTGAGGTAGTATTATAATTACTCTTATTGTTATTGTTAATATTACATTATTATTACTATTATTATTATAAGAATTAAGTATTAGTTAATATTATTATTAATAGCATTATTATTATCATTACTATTATTACTATAAGCATTATTTTTATTATCAATATTATTATTATTATTATCATTATTATTATTATTCTCATATTAACAATATTATTATTAATATGATTATTATTATTACAAAATAAAACAACATATTATTCATTATTTTTATTATTATCATTCTACCAAACAAATACTTATATGATATATATATATAAAGTATATATAAATATATAACAATTGAAATAATATATACTATAAATATCAACACATCATTTGTTCGATTACAAGTATATGTGTTAATATATATACTTGATATAGGTTCGTGAATCTAAGGCCAACGTTACAATTGTTCAATGTCGTCATATGTATTTTTACTACAAAATACAGTATGGTGAGTTTCATTTGCCCTTTTTACTCTTTACGTTTTTGGGCTGAGAATACATGCAAATGTTTTATTAACTGTTTTACAATACTTATATGCGTGAGTTTCATTACCCCCTTTTTATATATATTTGTGGGACTGAGAATACATGCGCTGCTTTTATAAATGTTTTACGATATAGACACAAGTAATCGAAACTACATTCTATGGTTGAATTATCGAAGTCGAATATGCCCCTTTCTATTAAGTATGGTAATCTAAGAATTAGGGAACAGACACCCTAATTGACGCGAATCCTAAAGATAGATCTATCGGGCCCAACAATCCCCATCCAAAGTACCGGATGCTTTAGTACTTCTAAATTTATATCATGTCCGAAGGAGGATCCCGGAATGATGGGGATATTCTTATATGCATATTGTTAATGTCGGTTACCAGGTGTTCAATCCATATGAATGATATTTTTGTCTCTATGCATGGGACGTATGTTTATGAGAAATGGAAATATGAAATCTTGTGGTTTATTAAAATTATGAAATGATTATTTATGATAAACTAATGAACTCACCAACCCTTTTGGTTGACACTTGAAAGTATGTTTATTCTCAGGTACGAAAGAAATCTTCCGCTGTGCATTTGCTCATTTTAGAGATATTACTTGGAGTCATTCATGACATATTTCAAAAGACGTTGCATTCGAGTCATTGAGTTCATCAAGAATATTATCAAGTTATTTATAGTTTAGATATATTATGAAATGGTATGCATGTCTGTCAACTTACGATGTAATGAAAGTTTTCTTTTAAAAATGAATGCAATGTTTGTAAAATGTATCATATAGAGGTCAAGTACCTCGCGATGTAATCAACTGTTGTGAATCGTTTATAATCGATGTGGACTTCGTCCGGATGGATTAGGACGGGTCTTCACACATTTCACTATATTTTTATTTATTAAACTGATATTAAATAAGATATATATATACAAAAAGACATCAAGTATATATAAATATATATTTTATTCATATATAAATTTTAATATAAAATTATTATTATTAAAACGTTATAATGGATGATAAAGATTAGTATATAAAATATATAAATATATAAAATTTATCTATATTTATATAACATATAATATAACAAGTATATTATTAATAATAAAATATATAAATATTATTCGATTACAATTATGTATATTAATAAATATACAAATGATATAGGTTCGTGAATCCAAGGCCAACCCTGCATTATACAGTTTTGTTATATGTATTTTTATTACAAAATACATTAGGTGAGTTTCATTTGCCTTTTTACCCTTTATATTTTTGGGCTGAGAATACATGCGCAATTTTTATAAATGTTTTACGAAATAGACGCAAGTAATCGAAACTACATTATATGGTTGAATGATCGAAACCGAATATGCTCCTTTTTGCTTGGTAACCTAAGAATTAGTAAATCGATCTACTAATTGACGTGAATCCTAAAGATAGATCTATGAGCCCGACGAACCCCATCCAAAGTACCGGATGCTTTAGTACTTCGATGTTGTTTTATATCATGTCCGAAGGATTTCCCGGAATGATAGGGGATATTCTTATATGCATCTTGTTAATTTCGGTTACCAGGTGTTCAATCCATATGAATGATATTTTTGTCTCTATGCATGGGACGTATTTTTATGAGAACTAAAAATGGAAATCTTGTGGTCTATTAAAATGATGGGAATGATTATTTATGTTAAACTAATGAACTCACCAACCTTTTGGTTGACACTTTAAAGCATATTTATTCTCAGGTATGAAAGAAATCTTCCGCTGTGCAATTGCTCATTTTAAAGATATTACTTGGAATCATTCATGACATATTTCAAAGGATGTTGCATTCGATTCGTTGAGTTCATCAAGATTATTATTAAGTCAATTATTGTTAGATATATTATAAAATGGTATGCATGCCGTCAACTTTCGATGTAATGAAAGATTGTCTTTTCAAAAACGAATGCAATGTTTGTAAAATGTATCATATAGAGGTCAAGTACCTCGCGATGTAATCAACTGTTGAAAATCGTTTATAATCGATATGGACTTCGTCCAGATGGATTAGGACGGGTCGCTTCAGTTGGTATCTGATAGTGTGTCTATCTGATAGTCGTTAGGATGCATTAGTAAGTCTGGACTTCGACCGTGTCTGCATGTCAAAAGTTTTACTTATCATTTCGTGTCGAAAATCATCTACTTATCATCCTTAGGAAATTACCTGCTTATCATTCCTATTCTAGACACATCTTACTGCATTGATTGCATGAATAGTGTATAGACAAATCCATATCTCATCATATCTGTTACTGTAGACTTAATCTGTCACGTTTCCTTAATTTCCTCCGTAATCAATGGGATCTTCTGTACTATATTAGATATTCTATATAATTAGAATATTATCCGATAACCGAAAATCATTTCATATCGAAAATCCTCTAACTGATCATAAGAGATGGATCCTACACCTAGCTTGGATTCCATTAGTTCTGGAAGCAATTTCGAGATGCGTATTGAAGTAGACTTCGAAGTCAATGAACCCGAAGTGTCTCCACCGTTTAGCTATTTTTCTTTCTGGAGGAGATGGGGGTGGGTCCGAGACTTACTCACTCGATGGAGAAATGAAGAAGACGAGCCCTACCGCGAACCAAACTTACCTCCTAACATCGGAGAAAATGATGTACTCACCGGTGAACCTATGCGCAACACTGTATTCACCCTTCTTGCTAAAGTTTTCCACCTCGAAGGTCGCATTACTGCAATCTCAGAAAATATTCAACCTCTACTTCCGAATACCAATCGAAGGGGAATATTAGAAGAAGTTAGGGAACTTCGAATTGATAATCAAGATCTATCGAATCAGATGAGTGGATGGATAGAAATGATAGAGGGTAGGATAGAAACCCTGACAAGAATGGTGCGTGATCTACAAGCTATACTTACTACACCAACATTATCACCAACCTCAGCACCAATAACACTTGTAGCACCGACAGCAATAGTACCACCATCAGCAGCACCAATAGCATAACCAGTACCACCATCATCAACGCCAACCGAACCATTACCACCTCCAACCACAACCGCGTCGTAAACCTCAACTTCATAATCTGTCCCACGAGCATCAACGTCATACGCAACATAGATACCAAGGATTACCAACAACAATAACTGACGAAGTATTAATTCATAACTTCATTGGAGAAACATTCCAGGACGATTATGTAATCTCTAAAGTCTTAGAGATTATCTAATCTAGCCCTAACCATAAATCAGTTAAGAGAATCAAAATGATAGAAGGAAGAGTAGAAACCCTGACAAAAATGGTGAGTGATTCACAAGCTAAACTTGCTTTACCAACAGCATCAACAGTACTGTCAGTGTCACCAGCATCGACAGTACAGTCAACATCAGAATCAACAACACCTATAACATCACAAACTCTGTCAGTTCAAGAATCACTGTGGACATCTTTACGAATCAATAACGCGTATATTGTATCAACAAATTATGAAGAATTAACTCATTCCCTCACAAGAAATTATATGTATATTTTATATATATATATTTTGAAATAAATCTTTCCGTGCTAAGCTATTGTGTGTGAATCTTAACTACTCGGTTAATTCATATTACAAATATGCAATAATGTACATCCTTCAGCCGCAACTTAACCAACGTTAACTACAATCTCTGTCGCAATTCAACAAATTCCAATTCATAATAAATCAAGTATATATTTGATTTTACACTTTCATCATCAATGTACCCGAAACTTTTCAGATAACATCATTCGTACTTTGTGAAATCACAAGAATTTAACGAAAACCAACATCACATCTCAAGAAATAATAAAGTATTGATTCATAATTTCAATATTATTGGAGAAATACTTGTGTAATCTCTAAAGCCTTCAAGGGATTATTTAATTCTGGTTTCAACCATAAATCGAATGAGTTTAATTTAGTATTGACTCTTTGAAATCCATGTTACATCTGAAGAGAATATATACATATATATTTTCATAAAGACTGTAATTAAAAATTCTTTCGTACAAACTGTTAATGGTGAAAATATTTTAACGGGTAGGTAATACCCGAGGAATATTTAAATTTCACATTAATAAGTACACTGTACATTCTTTCAAATCTAATTCAACCGTCATTTACTATCCTATTTACAACCACAGATATACGTATCCGTTCACTGCAGAATAACCATTTTCATTCAATTTCATATTTGGATTTTAACCAATCAGAATCCAACAAGTGGCATAATGAAGAAAACATTGGACAAAATAAAATTTGTTAGAAAAAAACAAATTAACTATGAGAAATTTTGTTAAGAATCCACGCTAACTGTTCCTAGCTAACTGTTAATTCCGTATTACCTTTTATTTATCGCAATTTATTTATCGCATTTTATTTATCGCAATTTTAATTCTCACAATTATATTTACCGTCATTTAATTTCTGTTATTTATTTCACGCACTTTAAATATAAATTGCGAGAATATAAATTGCGATAAATAAACTGCGATAAATAAATTGCGATAATAAAATGTAATAAGAAATCAATAGTTAGCTAGGAACAGTTAGCTAGGATTTTGTTAGCGTGGATTCTTAACAAAATTTCTCATAGTTAATTTGTTTGTTTCTAACAAATTTTATTTTATCCAATGTTTTCTTCATTATGTCACTTGTTGGATTCTGATAGGTCAAAATCCAAATATGAAATTGAATGAAAATGGTTATTCTGCGGTGAACGGATACGTATATCGGTGGTCATAAATAGGATAGTAAATGACTATTGAATCAGATTCGAAGAATGTACAGTGTAACTTATTAATGTAAAATCTAAATATTTCTAGGGTATAACCTACCCGTTAAAATATTTTCACCATTAACAGTTTGTACAAAAGAATTTTTAATTACAATTTTTATGAAAATATACTTACATATATATTTTCCTCAGATGTAATCATGGATTTAATGAGTAGATATAATATTAACTCATTTGATTTACCGTTAGAACTAGAATACATAATCTCTAAAACATTAGAGATTACATAATCATCATGAAAAACGAAGATAAATGATGTAGAATGTCATGTAGAACGATGATTATGCTTGAGATACAGATTGTGATGTTGAGGCGTGTGATGTTGAAACTTAGATTGTTGGGGATACTGGTGCTGTTACTGATGGTACTGTTGGTGCCAGCGATGTTGCTGAAGCTGGTAAATTTTGCACCATATTCTCCAAATTGATTACTCTATTATTCCGGGATGTTTGTTGGTCAGAACGAGCGGATGAATAAGTTTTAGAATTTTAGATAGAATATAATCGTGGCGAGATATTCGGGAAATGAGAGTGAAAATGGTGTTTCAGATTGGTTCGCCAGTGAATGTTTCAAGTTCTTCGCCCAGCGGACAATATGGTGGATGAAAGGGATCGCTTCTTCTTGTCTCCAATGATTAAGTGGACTACGAACCCATCAGATGAATTGGGGATGGCTGATTGGTTGATTCATTCTGGTGACGATGCTTTCCGGAGCTTAGGTGAACATCCATGTCGGAATAGCCGCGGGTTCTGAAGAACTTGAACTAGTGAAGAGTTCCATTTCGTACGACTAAGTAAAGGATTTTCGATAAGAAATAGATTAGTACCCTGCAATACATAATTTACATTTGCATATTGATAATGCTAAAAACGAACATATATTTCATAGTATTATCCCTCAAGAAAGACAAGCTTTTAGTTGCAATTGTTCTATTTACAAGTGATATTCGTTTAAATATTAAAAGGTGAAGACAAAAGACAGATTCGACGATTTGAAGACGCAAACGACCAAAAAGCTAAAAAGTACAAAGTACAAATCACGAGGTTCAAATTATTGATGAGAAGCGTCTAAAAGTTACAAGAGTACGAGCCGCAAAACGCAAAGTACAAGATATTAAATTGTACGCAAGGACGTTCGAAAATCCGGAACCGGGACATGAGTCAACTATCAATGCGCGACTCAACGGACTAAAAATTACAAGTCAACTATGCACATGAATATAATATAATATATAATTAATTCTTAAAATTATATAAATATTATATTATATATTAAAACCGTCGGCAAACTAGCAAACAAATAATTCTGAGCTGGATTCCCAGGCCATGTGATCGCATGGCCAGAAGGCACAAATGCCATGCGATCGCATGGAGCAAAAAGTTTGGCCACATTGCTATAAAAGGCGCAGTTTCAGTCGAATATGATACATCTTATATATATATATATATATATATATATATATATATATATATATATATATATATATATATATATAATATTTTAATTTTAATTTTAATTTAAGATTAAGATTAATAATAATAAGGGTATGTTAGCGAATGTTGTAAGTGTGTAAGTCGAAATTCTGTCCGTGTAAAGCTACGCTATTATTAATCATTGTAAGTTATGTTCAACCTTTTTAAATTAATATCTCGTAGCTATGTTATTATTATGCTTATTTAAATCGAAGTAATCATGATGTTGGGCTAAAATATTAAAGACGGGGTAATTGGGCTTTGTACCATAATTGGGGTTTGGACAAAAGACCGACACTTGTGGAAATTGGACTATGGGCTATTAATGATCTTTATATTTATTTAATTGAATGATAGTTCGTTAATTTAATATAAAAATTACAATTGGACGTACCTATAAATAACCACATACACTCGATCGGACACGATGGGCGGGATATTTATAAGTATTAATAATCGTTCATTTAACCGGACACCGAAATGGATTAATAGTCAATGGACTTATTAAAACAGGGGTGAATTACATACAAGGAAAATTGGTGTAATTATAGTTTAAGTCGCCAATTAGTTGAAATATTTGACTTCAGATATAAGGATAATTTGACGAGGACACTCGCAATTTATATTTATGACTGATGGACTGTTATGGAAAAAAACCAGACGGACATATCGAATAATCCAGGATAACGGACAATTAACTCATGATAATAAACTAAAATCAACACGTCAAACATCATAATTACGGAAGTTTAAATAAGCATAATTCCTTCATTTTATATCTCATCGCACTTTTATTTACTGTCATTTTATTTATCGCACTTTTAATTATCGTACTTTTTAATTATCGCAAATTTATTTATCGCACTTTAATTATTGTCATTTACTTTACGCTTTAAATTAAGTTATATTTATTTTTATTATTTTACATTAGGTTTTAACAGCGACTAAAGACATAAAATCGACAAACCGGTCATTAAACGGTAAAAAACCCCTTTTATAATAATAATACTACATATATATATATATATATATATATATATATATATATATATATATATATATATATATATATATATATATATATATATATATATATATATATTTACAAATATAGTTTTAAAAATATAGCGTTAAACTTGGTTAGATCCCTGTGGAACGAACCGGACTTACTAAAAACTACACTACTGTACGATTATGTACACTGCCTATAAGTGTTGTAGCAAGGTTTAGGTATATCCACTCTATAAATAAATAAATAACTTGTGTAAAATTATATCGTATTTAATAGTATTTCGCAATAAAAATATAACTATTTCGTATACACCTCTACGCACATCAAGTATTTTTGGCGCCGCTACCGGGGACTTCTTAAACGCCGGAAGTGAAATGCTATATATATATATATATATATATATATATATATATATATATATATATATATATATATATATATATATATATATATATATAAGAGTAAAAGTAAACGGGCTACACTGTAGCAGCCCAACAATTGGCCTGGTACCCGAAGCCAGGCGCCGCATGGATTTACAACACTCAGCTCATGCGATCGCATGAGTTGATTTGACAGGCCTGATACATCCGTTAAATCGAATTAGGGTTTGATTTATATATAATTATTATTAATTAATTTAGATTAGGGTTTTGTTTTAATATTAATTAGTTTTATTTAATTTGTATTTTTAAGTTATAATTAGTTTTATTAAATATATAAACTTAATACTTTTATAAAATAATAATATAAAAATAATATTTTTATAAAAATTGTATTTTTACAACTTTAAGTTTTATTTTTATATTTTATATCTTTTTATTCGTAATATTTGTATTTTTATCGTTCGTAATTAGTTTTTAATCTATTATTTTGCCGTAGTATTTTATATTTCTAGATTTTTAGGCTTTGCCGTAAAATCCCTTAAGTACTTTTTCTTTAGACTAAGATATAGGTGCTTTAGAATTTTGCGACGCCGTTTTAAGATTTTAATACTTTTTAAGTAATTGCCGTTTTGGATATAGAATTCCTTTTAAGCTTTAGTACCTTTAGACGCAAGTTTTAAATTTTAGTTTTTAGACTTTTAAGTTTCGACCCTGCATTTTATTATTTTTCGACGCTTATTTTTCGACCTTTTTCGACGCGCTCTTTTTCTTTCTTATTTCTCTACGCTCTAGTTTTTAGGACATAGAATTTTTTATTTCTTCTCTAAAATTTCTTTAAAACTTCAAAGAAAAATTATTTTAAGCGGTTAAATTGATAGACATCCAAAATTTTCTAGTTCGTAGTAATAGTTGGATTTGTTAGTGGCGAGTTGTGGGCTTCCGATTTAAAGGGTCCTAGCTACCTGCTGCATCTATTGGCTATTCGAAACGTGGGCAAAATCAGAAAAGTCTATTAATTTGATAACTTATATAATTTTTATTTATTTTTATAACTAATAGGATATTCAGTGAATGCACCGAGCAAAACGTTCACCACCTGTAACTCGATCAAGACATCTAGCCAATATTGTCGCCATTGATTTTTCTTTAGAATCGTCATCTAGTCGACCAAGTACTCCAATTCAAATTTCCGATAATCTATTTTTTGAACCCGACCTCACAATTGAGAATCCGGAGGATATTCAGGGACAATTCAGAGATCCTGAACCACTAATCATTCCTCCTGAACCACAAATCACTTATCCAGAGATTGTCGAGGAAGGAACCATTAAATCAGAATCCTCTAGTAATTCAGATTCAACAAATTCAATCATGGAAAATCTGGAACCTCTAAGTATGGAAGATCGAATGAAAGCTAAACGCACTAGCCAAGGTTATGCAATTACTCAACCAGACATTAATGCGCCAGATTATGAAATCAAAGGACAAATTCTACACATGGTAACTAATCAATGCCAATTTAGTGGTGTGCCGAAGGAAGATCCAAACGAACATCTTCGTACCTTTAATAGAATCTCTACTCTATTTAAAATCTGATAAGTTGAGGATGAACAGATCTATCTCATGTTATTTCCCTGGACGTTAAAGGGAGAAGCCAAAGATTGGTTAGAATCGTTACCTGAAGGGGCGATTGATACATGGGACGTTTTAGTTGAAAATTTTCTTAAACAGTTCTTTCCGGCATCTAAAGCCGGGAGACTTCAAGGAAAAATTGTTACGTTCACGCAAAAGCCAAATGAAACTCTATATGAGGCGTGGACAAGATTTGGAAAGTTATTAAGAGGATGTCCGCAACATGGTTTAGACACTTATCAAATAGTACAAATATTCTACCAAGGATGCGATATCACTACAAGAAAAGACATCGATATAGCAGCTGGTGGTTCCATTATGAAGAAAACCGCAACTGAAGCTTACAAAATTATTGATAACACTGCTTCTCACTCACAAGAGTGGCACCAAGAAAAAGATATCGTTAGATCATCTAAAGCGGCTAGAGCCGATTCTAGCCATGACTTTAATTCCATTTCCTCAAAGATAGATCCTGTCGAGAGACGAATGGAAAAGATGACTAAAGATATTCACTCAATACGAATTAGTTGTGAGCAGTGTGGAGGACCACATTTGACAAAAGATTGTCTCAGTATTGAACAAACAATGGAACAAAGAGAGAATGTTTCATACATGAACCAAAGACCTGGAAATAATTATCAGAATAATTATCAACCGCCAAGACCAATCTACAATCAAAGCCAGAATTATAACCGAAATGCTCCATACAACAACCAACAAGGTCCTAGTAATCAACAAGTATCTAACAATACTTACAATCAGCAAAGACCTATTTTTTAAAACAAACCACCACAAACTGATGATAAAAAGCCAAATTTAGAAGAAATGATGTCAAAGCTAGTTGAATCTCAAACGCAGTTTTTCACATCTCAGAAACAAACCAATGAACAAAATGCTCAAGCATTTAGAAATCAACAAGCTTCTATACAAAATCTGAAACAAGAAGTAAGCAACCTAGCAAAGTTGATAGGTGAAAGAAAACTGGGATGTCTACCTAGCGATACAAATGCTAACCCCCAGAATGAAACAGCTAAAACCATTACCACAAGAAGTGGTATTACACTTAAACCACCTAAAATACCTGTAATTTCTGATGACGCTATTCCTACTACACAAGAACCACAATCTGATCAAGAAAAGGAAAAAGAACCGGTAGTTGAAAAGGTTAATGAAAATAACACAGTTAAAGCTAAACCTTATGTTAAACCATACCAACCACCACTTCCTTACCCGAGTAAAATGAGAAAAGAAAGACTTGAAGCCGAGCAATCCAAATTCTTGGATATGTTTAAACAAATAAATGTCAATCTTCCTTTCATTGATGTGATTTCAGGAATGTCAAGGTATGCCAAATTCCTAAAAGATCTAATCACAAATAGAAAGAAAATGGAAGAACTCTCGGCTGTTACTATGAATGCTAATTGTTCTGCAGTGCTGTTAAATAAGATACCAGGAAAACTCTCAGATCCAGAAAGTTTCAAAATTCCATGTTTTCTGGGAAGTCTTAGTTCAATAGAAGCATTGGTAGATTTAGGTGCTAGTATAAATTTAATGTCATATTCACTATACGCTAAACTAGACCTTGGAGAATTAAAACTAACACGAATAAGCATACAACTAGCAATCGATCAGTAAAATATCCTAGAGGGATAATGGAAAACATGCTAGTTAAAGTTGGTAATTTAGTATTTCCAGTAGATTTTATTATTTTAGACATGGAAGAAGATTCTCGAGTTCATCTCATATTAGGAAGACCATTCTTAAACACGGCTAAAGCAATAATAGACGTGTTTGGTAAAAAACTGACCCTAAGTATAGAGGACGAGAGTGTTACCTTTTCTATTGATAGAGCCATGCAACAACCGCAATCTGCAGATGATACATGTTATTATATTCAAACTATAGATTCACATACAGAATTGTTAGAAGAATTTCCAGAATTACAAGGAACAGGAGAATGTTCTTTAGGAGAAGGAACTGAACCAATTGATGAAGCTGAAATGTTATCTACACTCATGGTTAATGATTATGAACCAACAACAGAAGAAATTCAAATGCTAAAAGAAGAAGACAGATATCGATATAAATCATCGATAGAAGAACCACCGACATTAGAGTTAAAGCCACTTCCAAACCATTTGGAATACGCTTATTTACATGGTGAATCTGAATTACCTGTAATAATATCGTCTTCTCTTACTAAAAATGAAAAATCTCAACTCATTTCTGTGCTAAAAGCTCATAAACCAGCTATTGCATGAAAGATTCATGATATTAAAGGCATAAGTCCTTCGTATTGCACACATAAAATCCTTATGGAAAAAGGTCATAAAACGTAAGTGCAACGCCAACGAAGACTAAATCCTAATATGCAAGATGTTGTTAAGAAAGAAACTATTAAACTGCTAGATACAGGTTTAATTTATCCAATCTCTGATAGTCCATGGGTAAGCTCAGTTCAATGCGTACCTAAGAAGGGTGCATGACTGTCATCACAAATGAAAAAAATTAGCTTATTCCTACTAGGACTGTAACAGGATGGCGTGTTTGTATTGATTATAGAAAATTAAATGACGCCACCAGAAAAGATCACTTTCCCTTACCTTTCATTGATCAAATGTTGGAAAGGTTAGCCGGGAATAGTTACTATTGTTTTCTTGACGGTTTTTCCGGATATTTTCAAATTCCAATAGCACCCGAGGACCAAGAGAAAATCACGTTCACGTGCCCTTATGGTACTTTTGCGTACAAACGTATGCCATTTGGACTTTGCAACGCCCCTGCAACATTTCAAAGGTGCATGATGGCGATTTTTCACGACATGATAGAAGATTGCATGGAAGTTTTCATGGATGACTTTTCAGTCTTCGGTGATACATTTGAATCATGTCTAGTTAATCTTGAACGAATGCTTATTAGATGCGAACAATCAAATCTAGTTCTTAATTGGGAGAAATGCCATTTCATGGTTAAAGAAGGCATCGTTCTTGGTCATAAAATTTCAAAGGAAGGAATTGAAGTGGATAGAGCTAAAGTAGATGTAATTGCTAAACTTTCACATCCCACCAATGTTAGAGGAGTTAGGAGTTTTCTAGGGCATGCCGGTTTTTACCGACATTTCATAAAAGATTTTTCTAAAATTGCCACTCCTATGAATAAACTCCTAGAAAAGGATGCTCCATTCATCTTTTCAGATGAATGCATCAAATCTTTTAATATTCTTAAAGAAAAACTCACTAATGCACCGATCATGATAACTCCAAATTGGAATTTACCATTTGAACTCATGTGCGATGCAAGTGATTTTGCAATGGGTGCCGTTTTAGGTCAAAGGATTGAAAAAAGATTTCAACCTATTAATTATGCTAGTAAGACATTACAAGGAGCATAAACAAATTACACAACTATTGAAAAAGAACTCCTTGATATTGTCTTTGCTTTTGACAAATTTCGTTCATATCTCGTTCTAGCTAAAACGGTGGTCTATACTGACCATTCTGCTCTTAGATACCTATTTTCGAAACAAGATGCTAAACCACGATTAATCCGTTGGATCTTACTCTTACAAGAGTTCGATATTGAAATCCGAGACAAAAAGGGAGCAGAAAATCTCACCGCTGATCATCTTTCTCGTCTTGAAAATCCCGAATTAGAAGTTCTAAATGAATCGGCCATACAAGATAACTTTCCTGATGAATATCTATTGAAGATAGATTATAATGAAATTCCATGGTTTGCAGACTATGTAAACTACTTAGAATGTAGATTCCTTAAAAAAGGGTTGTCGTACCAAAAATAAAAGAAATTCTTTAGTGATATAAAACACTATTTCTGGGAAGATCCACATTTGTTTAAAAGTTGTCCCGATGGAATAATACGCCGATGTGTATTCGGAGATGAAGCTAGTCAAATCTTAAACCATTCTCACACAGGACCAACAGGAGGGCATTATGGGCCTCAACTCACAGCAAGAAAAGTTTACGATGCTGGATTCTATTGGCCTACAATTTTCAAAGACGCACACCTTCTTTGCAAATCATGTGATGCATGTCAAAGGGTCGGAAAAATAAGTCAACGTGATGAAATGCCACAAAATGTCATTCAAGTATGTGAAGTAAATGACATTTGGGGTATTGACTTTATGGGTCCATTTCCAAAATCTCATAATAATCTCTATATTCTCGTTGCCATTGATTATGTATCTAAATGGGCGGAAGCACAAGCTCTCCCGACTAACGATGCACGAGTTGTAGTCAACTTTTTAAAACGTCTTTTTGCAAGGTTCGGAACACCGAAAGCTTAAATAAGTGATCGGGGTACTCATTTTTGTAATAATCAACTTGAGAAAGTTCTCAAAAGATATGGAGTAACTCATGAAATTTCAACCGCTTATCATCCACAAACAAGTGGACAAGTTGAAAATACCAACCGAGCTTTAAAACGTATTCTAGAGAAAACCGTAGGATCAAATCATAAGGAATGGTCCATGAAATTGGAGGATGCACTCTGAGCTTTTAGAACAGCCTACAAAACTCCAATTGGAACCACACCTTTTAAACTCGTTTACGGAAAAGCATGTCATCTTCCAGTAGAAATTGAACACAAAGCATTTTGGGCTTTGAAGACATGTAATCTTGATTTACATGAAGCCGGACGTCTACCGTTAAGTCAACTAAACGAATTAGAAGAATTAAGACATGAAGCATATGAAAATTCGTTAATCTATAAAGAAGGAACGAAGAAATGGCATGATAAAAGAATCAAAAGTTGAAAAGAATTTAAAGAAGGAGACCGAGTTCTTCTTTTCAATTCACGATACAAGCTATTTCCTGAAAAATTGAAATCAAGCTGGTCTGGACTATTCATAGTCAAAAGAGTTTTCCCATACGGAACAATAGAGTTAATAAATTCAAATGGGATTGAATTTAATGTTAATGGTCACAGAGTTAAACATTACATACATGGTCCAATGGAAGTTGAAGATGAAGTTAATCACAATTTTGACACCACAGCTAACTAAGTGTGGAAAGATTCTAATCTTTTAAGGGTAATATATATTTCTGTTAGAGTTAGATATTCTATTTTTGTATAGTTTCCGAAAATGGAATCCGAATGGTCTTTCCCTAGCATACCCTAAAGAACTAGTCTTCTCCCTCCATTCTGAATTTTTATTTTTTTTAGGTTTTACGAGATGAAGAATTCCTTTGATTTGAACCATGGTCTAATGCTACACGCTTTGATTACTAAACGTAATAATGACACACTCCCGAGTGACCTGGTGTCAGTAATAAGAGGCAGATGTGACGAAGTAAGGAAAGAACTCAGGAAAGATCATCATAAGACACATTTTGGTAAAGGCAAATCAAAGTTCACAACAAAAAGAAGAGCACGACACCTTGAAAGATGTCATAAATGCGGAAAATGGTCACACGAAGGTAAATGTTCAAACAATCAAACATATTCAAATACCGAATTTGTTACTCTATGCAGAGAAGGACCGTTCATATGTTTAGAAGAAAAGTTATTAAAGAATCGAGGTTACGCTTATGTAGCTATGGAGAACCAAATCACACGACTCTCCTATGAGTCGGCTAAAGCAGGTCTCTGAGAATTCTATCTCACATGTAAGTATGTACAGTTTTTATTTTTATTGCTTTTAACCTTTTGATAATAAACGCTAAATCGTTCGCTATAAAGTATTAAATTGATACTCAATAAAATTAGGTATGCGTAACCGAAATTATTGATATCTTACAGAAAAATTTATTACATCACTGCGAAATTTACCGTTTATTCTTAAGGTATAAATATCTTTAATCAATCAACCCAAAATATTTCAAAAATTCGTCAGGAGTAAAACAAGGTTATGGAACTGAAATTACTTTACCAAAAAGATGGGCGTATATTTTTGATAATATTTGATTGATTAAAGTGGGATAAAAGACCAAAAAGATTTTTAATTTAATTTTTACCTTATTTGTAAAATTAATATATAAATATTAAATTATTAATGTAAATTTTTAAAATAAATATATTTAAGTTTTAAGTATTTTAAAAAAATTAATATTTTCAATATAAAGTTTGTAAAATTAATGTATAAAAATATTAATAATATTAATATGAATTTTTAATTTTATGCATTTTAAATTTAAGTTTGGTGTGAATTTAAAAACAAAAAAAATTACTTTATTTCATTAAGTTAAAAATTTGATATTTAAAATTCGTCGTGAGTTGAAGACTAGGTCGTTGAAACGAAATTGCTTTACCCGAGGGCGGGACGAGAAATTTTTTTATCATTATTTTTTAATCTTATTGATTTAAAGTATGCCAAAAATATTTAAAAAACTCAAAAATCTTTTCTTTTAAAACAAACGCTTTAAAATGACAAATTTTAAATTTTGTCGAGGGACGGACTAGGTAAACATACCGAAACTACCTAAAGTAAAAGGAAACAAAATTTTAAAAAATTATTCATTTAAATTGTTTTAATAAATAAAGATTTAAAAAATAATAATAAAAATATTATGTATATTTGTAGTTTATCTTATGTACAAAATAGGGTAAAACAACACACTTTCAAAGACTGGCATTAAGTTCAGCAAAAGCTACTAATTTTTACGACAAAACGAAAAAGAAATGTGATGCAACAACAAGACGGAATGAACAAATGATGTGCACCATTTATCATTCAACAAACAAACGCCAATATGTTTGGAAACTTTGGTAAAATTTAATCATTTTTCTACGCTAATCACACTCAATAATTTAAATTATTACTGATTTCTTGCAAATGAGGGCATTGCAAGAACTTAAGTGTGGGAAGGGGTTAAATTCTTTCGGATTTTTAAAATTTTAAATTTAAACACTTGGTTACCATTAAAAATACTAGTAACGCGGTAGTTATATTAGAATCTAGTGCTCTCTGATAATAAAGAACAACCCTAGTCTTATATACTGACTACCCAATTCTAGTAAAATTTTTCAAAATTTTCAACTAAATGAACTCAAAATCATGTTTATACATATTTATGACCGATAAAACTAGGTGTTAACACCGAAATTTTTGTTACCTCGGAAAGGACATAAATTGAGAAACAACCCAAAATGTTAGAATTCATTTAAAATGGAATAGAGGAAAATAAAAAGGCAAAGAAAGGAAAATAAAAACCAAGTGTGGGAAAAATTTACCAAGTTATTTAGAACATATGTCACATATTTTTGTACAAATAATTAAAGATACTTTTGTTTTGGACAATTTTATCAGTTTTACCCGATTTCTTATAATATATTTAAAAGAAATGTGACACTTGATTTAAAAGGAAGTAAAGTCTTCCGAGAGAAAAATACATGCGCTTCTTGATTTAGGTCAGGAAGTTGTCGTCCAGACCAGTTGTAGAGTCTACGAAAAACCTTAAAAATTTTTCTCGAAAATCAGCAGGAAATCCACGGACCTCGGCATCAAACAGGGTCGCCAAGTGGTTAGACTTATCCTAACCAAGAGAGAATCTGTCTCGTACAATGGGGGGCACCATGCAAATTAGCTTATAAGACTAATGAGTCAGATCCCTAGAAAGGATAATCTCCTTAAAGATCAAAAATCAACTTTTAAGACTGATATTATTCAATCCTTGAGATTGACCTTAAAGATTGAGAATTTAAACTCATGGAATTCGATGATATCTAAACTCGAGCTTGAATGAGAAAATATTTTGATCAAAATTATAAATCGATTTGTTTTCTGAAAACCCTATTTTCAATGCGTTTATTACCATTGAACGTAAAATCCTAGGAATTCACCTGGAATTCATTAGGTCACCTGAACCAAATTGGGTGTCAACCGTAAGAACGGTGGTTGCATAGCATGGTCAAAGACAGGACCTTGTGCCAGACCAAAAAATTATAGGGTGATCTTTACTATTGCACCTACAAAGGATAGTAATTGCATCCGACACGTTATAGACCATAATCAAAAGTATGTCATGGGACATTGCCTTAACAGTTGCTTGTTCAACGCTTTCCTTTATAACCGGACGGTAGTTTACCAAAAGGTAATATACAGAGCAAGTATACTGGATGTGTTGCTTTCCTAATACAAGGTTAGCAAGTGGGTGACACAAAACCATAAGTTTTGAGCTAAAATTTTCAAATCTGAAACCCACAAAACCCACAAAAATATTTTACAAACACCGGTGAAGGGTTATTCCGGAAAACTTATCTAGGGTAAAAGCTAGATTGAATTTTCAAAAGATCAAATGTTTTCTTAAAGATTCAATTTCCTAAAGGATCTACATTTTCATAGTCATGTGGGACTGTAACCACAACGTTATTATCATTGTTCATACCGCCAAATAGAAATTCTAACGACCCGTCATAATCCATCTGGACGAAGTCCATATTGATTACAAACGATTCACAATACTTGATTACATCGCGAGGTACTTGACCTCTATATGATACATTTTACAAACATTGCATTTGTTTTTGAAAAGACAATCTTTCATTACATCAGAAGTTGACGGCATGCATACCATTTCATAATATAACCAACTATAATTGACTTAATAATAATCTTGATGAACTCAACGACTCGAATGCAACGTCTTTCAAAATATGTCATGAATGACTCCAAGTAATATCTCTAAAATGAGCAAATGCACAGCGAAAGATTTCTTTCATACCTGAGAATAAACATGCTTTAAAGTGTCAACCAAAAGGTTAGTGAGTTCATTAGTTTATCGTAAACATTCATTTCCATCATTTTAATAGACCACAAGATTTTCATTTCTCATAAATACACATCTCATATCAGGCATTTCGCAAACTGCATAGAGATAAAAATCATTTATATGGTGAATTCTTGATAACCGAACTAACAGGATGCATATAGAATATCCCCATCATTCCGGGACTCTCATCGAACATGATAATCGAAGTACTAAAGCATTCATAACCCGAATGGGACGTGTCAAGGTCCATAGATCTATCTTTAGGATTCGCTTCAATTAGGGGCCATTGTAGTGACCCGAACTTTTCCATGTTTATATATATTAATTGAGATTGATATTTACATGATTAAATGTTTCCAACATGTTAAGCAATCAAACTTGTTAAGACTTGATTAATTGAAATAGGTTTCATATAGACAATTGACCACCCAAGTTGACCGGTGATTCACGAACGTTAAAACTTGTAAAAACTATACGATGACATATATATGGTTATATATATAGTTAACATGATTTTATTATAATTTTGTATCTCATTAGGTATTTTAACAATGAGTTATATACATAAAAATGAGACTATTAATTTAAGAAACTCGAAAACGATATATATAACGATTATCGTTATAACAACGTCTTACTAGGTACATATGAATCATATTAAGATATTGATACACTTGGTTAATTATGTTAAATTATAAGTAAATATATTATTAAGTGTATTAACAATGAAATACATATGTAAAAATAAGACTACTAACTTAATGATTTCGAAACGAGACATATATGTAACGATTATCGTTGTAACGGCATTTAACTGTATATATATCATACTAAGATATATTATATATCATAATATCATGATAATATAACAATTTAACATCTCATTTGTTATAATAAACAATGGGTTAACAACATTCAACAAGATCGTTAACCTAAAGGTTTCAAAACAACTTTTACATGTAACGACTAACGATGACTTAACGACTCAGTTAAAATGTATATACATGTAGTGTTTTAATATGTATTCATACACTTTTGAAAGACTTCAATACACTTATCAAAATACTTCTACTTAACAAAAATGCTTACAATTACATCCTCGTTCAGTTTCATCAACAATTCTACTCGTATACACCCGTATTCGTACTCGTACAATACACAGCTTTTAGATGTATGTACTATTGGTATATACACTCCAATGATCAGCTCTTAGCAGCCCATGTGAGTCACCTAACACATGTGGGAACCATCATTTCTCAACTAGCATGAAATATCTCATAAAATTACAAAAATATGAGTAATCATTCATGACTTATTTACATGAAAACAAAATTACATATCCTTTATATCTAATCCATACACCAACGACCAAAAACACCTACAAACACTTTCATTCTTCAATTTTATTCATCTAATTGATCTCTCTCAAGTTCTATCTTCAAGTACTAAGTGTTCTTCATAAATTCCAAAAGTTCTAGTTTCATAAAATCAAGAATACTTCCAAGATTGCAAGTTTACTTCCAAGTTTTCTAAATCCATTCCAAGTAATCATTCAAGATCAAGAAACCTTTGTTACTTACAGTAGGTTATCTTTCTAATACAAGGTAATAATCATATTCAAACTTTAATTCAATTTCTATAACTAAAACAATCTTATTTCGAGTGGAAATCTTACTTGAAATTGTTTTCGTGTCATGATTCTGCTTCAAGAACTTTCAAGCCATCCAAGGATCCTTTGAAGCTAGATCCATTTTTCTCTTTTCCAGTAGGTTTATCCAAGGAACTTAAGGTAGCAATGATGTTCATAACATCATTCGATTCATATATATAAAGCTATCTTATTCGAAGGTTTAAACTTGTAATCACTATAACATAGTTTAGTTAATTCTAATCTTGTTCGCAAACAAAAGTTAATCCTTCTAACTTGACTTTTAAAATCAACTAAACACATGTTCTATATCTATATGATATGCTAACTTAATGATTTAAAACCTGGAAACACGAAAAACACTTAAAACCGGATTTACGCCGTCGTAGTAACACCGCGGGCTGTTTTGGGTTAGTTAATTAAAAACTATGATAAACTTTGATTTAAAAGTTGTTATTCTGAGAAAATGATTTTTATTATGAACATGAAACTATATCCAAAAATTATGGTTAAACTCAAAGTGGGAGTATGTTTTTTAAATGGTCATCTAGACGTCGTTCTTTCGACTGAAATGACTACCTTTACAAAAATGACTTGTAACTTATTTTTCTGACTATAAACATATACTTTTTCTATTTAGATTCATAAAATAGAGTTCAATATGAAAGTATAGCAATTTGATTCACTCAAAACGGATTTAAAATGAAGAAGTTATGGGTAAAACAAGATTGGATAATTTTTCTCATTTTAGCTACGTGAAAATTGGTAACAAATCTATTCCAACCATAACTTAATCAACTTGTATTATATATTATGTAATCTTGAGATACCATAGACACGTATACAATGTTTCAACCTATCATGTCGACACATCTATATATATTTCGGAACAACCATAGACACTCTATATGTAAATGTTGGAGTTAGCTATACAGGGTTGAGGTTGATTCCAAAATATATATAGTTTGAGTTGTGATCAATACTGAGATACGTATACACTGGGTCGTGGATTGATTCAAGATAATATTTATCGATTTATTTCTGTACATCTAACTGTGGACAACTAGTTGTAGGTTACTAACGAGGACAGCTGACTTAATAAACTTAAAACATCAAAATATATTAAAAGTGTTGTAAATATATTTTGAACATACTTTGATATATATGTATATATTGTTATAGGTTCGTGAATCAACCAGTGGCCAAGTCTTACTTCCCGACGAAGTAAAAATCTGTGAAAGTGAGTTATAGTCCCACTTTTAAAATCTAATATTTTTGGGATGAGAATACATGCAGGTTTTATAAATGATTTACAAAATAGACACAAGTACGTGAAACTACATTATATGGTTGAATTATCGAAATCGAATATGCCCCTTTTTATTAAATCTGGTAATCTAAGAATTAGGGAACAGACACCCTAATTGACGCGAATCCTAAAGATAGATCTATTGGGCCTAACAAACCCCATCCAAAGTACCAGATGCTTTAGTACTTCGAAATTTATATCATATCCGAAGGGTGTCCCGGAATGATGGGGATATTCTTATATATGCATCTTGTTAATGTCGGTTACCAGGTGTTCACCATATGAATGCTTTTTATCTCTATGTATGGGATGTGTATTGAAATATGAAATCTTGTGGTCTATAACTCACCAACATTTTTGTTAACATTTTAAGCATGTTTATTCTCATGTGATTATTAAGAGCTTTCGCTGTCGCATACTTAAATAAGGATGAGATTTGGAGTCCATGCTTGTATGATATTGTGTAAAAACTGCATTCAAGAAACTTATTTTGTTGTAACATATTTGTATTGTAAACCATTATGTAATGGTCGTGTGTAAACAGGATATTTTAGATTATCATTATTTGATAATCTACGTAAAGCTTTTTAAACCTTTATTGATGAAATAAAGGTTATGGTTTGTTTTAAAATGAATGCAGTCTTTGAAAAACGTCTCATATAGAGGTCAAAACCTCGCAACGAAATCAATTAATATGGAACGTTTTTAATCAATAAGAACTGGACATTTCAGTTGGTATCCGAGCGTTAGTCTTAGAGAACCAGAATTTTGCATTAGTGTGTCTTATCGAGTTTGTTAGGATGCATTAGTGAGTCTGGACTTCGACCGTGTTTACTTGAAAAATGATTGCTTAACAAATTTTGTTGGAAACTATATATTTTTAACATGTGAATATTATGTGATATATTAATCTCTTAACGTGTTTGATATTATGTGATAGATGTCTACCTCTAGAACAAGTCCCATTGACTCACCTAATAATAATGAAGAGTCAAATGTAAATTGGAATGATTCGTGGACTGATTCACAAGTTCCCGAAGAGGAACCGGAAGAAGAGTCGGAACCGGAAGAAGAATCAGAACCGGAAGAGGAGGAACCGGAGGAGGAAATAGAACCGGTGGGGGAAATAATAAAACGGTTAAGTAAAAGAAAATCCTCAACCAACCGACCAAGGTTAATTATGGTCAATGGCGTTTCCGCCAAGGAAGCAAAATATTGGGAGGATTACCAATTCTCCGATGAATCGGATTCCGACGAGAATTCTGATGATGTTATAGAAATTACCCCAACTGAATTTAAAAAGGCAAAAGAAAATAATAAGGGAAAGGGCATAAAAATAGAGAAATCTAATTCCAACCCCGATGAACTTTATATGTATCGTCAACCCCCGAAGCCCTTAAGTTGTAACAATGACCCGTGAACCTCTAAACCACCAGGTTTTTCTAAACCAATGTGGAAAACGACGGCTCATATTAGGGGAACATCATATATCCCTAGAAACTTGGCAAAACGAACCAAAACCGAAGAAGAAGAAACGAGCGAGTCGGAATAAGATAGTTGTATTCGTGTGGTGTAATATATGTAATATAGTGTGCTTATGCTTTATGATATATGTAAAAATTGCTTGTATTAATAAGTAATTTTTTTTATGAATCTAACTCTTGTCTATTTTACAGTTTAAAAACACAAAATGGATAGACAACCCAATATTTTAAGAGACCTACCCGGAGACATGATTGATGAAATCTTATCTAGAGTCGGTCAGAATTCCTCGGCACAACTATTTAAGGCGAAATCAGTTTGTAAGACATTCGAAGAACGTTCCACGAATGTCTTGGTTTATAAGAGACTTTCGTTTGAAAGATGGGGGATATCACATTGGGAAACCCATAAGTTACGATGTGTTTACTTTGACGCATATATTGCGGGGAACCCAAATGCTATTTTACGCAACGGGTTAAGAAATTATTTTGACTCAATGTATCCGAATATAGGACTTCATGATTTAGAAAAAGCGGCTAACATGCAACATAAAGAAGCATGCTATGCTTACGGGTTAGTAATGTTCGCTTCTCACCAAAGTGAGAACAAGAACATCGGGCTACAACTATTAAACAAAACGTTCCCACAAGTAACGGAGTCGGTAATTGGGGTAAGAAATGAGGTTTTTAGATTGTTACGAGACTGTTGGACATTACGTAACCCTCGTCCCTTTGACGACGTTACAACACGCTGTCTTATCAACTGCCATAACGGTTATGTTCCACAAGACCAAGGATGGGAAGTAATCCTAGTAAAACCAGAATGCATGACTTGTTTCTGGACGTATGAATTACGTGTCTTTATTGCCTTTGCTGAACGACTTGTGTACTAGCTAGAATTATCTTCACAACCATCTTGTATCAAATTTATTGTGTGCTATATTTCATGCTATATGTAAAATAAGCGGTATTGTAAGTTTGTAAAATATTGTGTAAAAGTTTGAACGCGAAATATTATTATAATCAGTTTTTCATATATAATTGTAGTAGTTGAATTGTATATTAGCTACTAAGTATGAACTTAATGGGTAGGTACTACCCGAATTTAAACTTATAAAACGCTAATATGAAGAAAAAGCTTTTATAAATGAGTTCATATTATGCTACGAAATACTATTAACTACTCTTAATATTCTGTATGATTAACTTGTTCCATTTGACTATTTTGAAGGAAATGGCACCGACTACTCGACACACCGTGAATATGAATGAAGAGGAATTCCGTACTTTTCTAGCTTCAAACATAGCCGCAGTACAGGCTGCGCTACATACCAACAATAACCTTGGATCTAGCAGTACAGGAAATCGTGTAGGATGCACCTACAAAGAATTCACTGCCTGCAAACCTTTGGAATTTGATGGAACCGAAGGACCGATCGGATTGAAATGGTGGACCGAGAAGGTCGAATCGGTGTTTGCCATAAGTAAGTGTACTGAAGAGGACAAAGTGAAGTACGCTACGCATACCTTCACAGGTTCTGCGTTAACATGGTGGAATACCTATCTAGAGCAAGTGGGACAAGACGATGCGTACGCACTACCGTGGTCAGCATTCAAGCACTTGATGAACGAGAAGTACCGTCCCAGAACTGAGGTCAATAAGCTCAAGACAGAACTTAGAGGGTTACGAACCCAAGGATTTGATATTACCACGTACGAAAGACGATTCACAGAATTGTGCCTATTGTGTCCGGGAGCATTTGAAGATGAGGAAGAGAAGATCGACGCGTTTGTGAAAGGATTACCGGAAAGAATCCAAGAAGATATAAGTTCACACGAGCCTGCCTCCATACAACAGGCATGTAGAATGGCTCACAAACTAGTGAACCAAATTGAAGAAAGAATTAAAGAACAGACTGCTGAAGAGGCCAATGTGAAGCAAGTCAAAAGAAAGTGGGAGGAAAACGGTGATAAGAATCACCAATACAACAACAACAGCAATTACAACAATAATCGCAACAATTATCCCAACAATCGCAACATCAATCGCAACTACAACAAACGGCCCAACAACAACAACAACAACAACAACAACAACAACTACAACAATCATCCCAACAACAATAATAACCGCAGCAACAACAACAATCAGAAGCAGCTATGCCAAAGGTGTGAAAAGTATCACTCGGGGTTCTGCACCAAATTTTGCAACAAGTGTAAAAGAAATGGTCATAGCGCGGTGAAGTGTGAGGTCTACGGACCAGGGGTTAATAGAACAAAAGGAACAAATGGTGTCGGAACGAGTAATGGCGGAGCAAGTAGTGTCGGAGCAAGTTATGCCAATGTAGTTTGTTATAAATGTGGAAAACCGGGCCACATTATTAGAAATTGCCCAAACCAAGAGAACACGAATGGACAAGGCCGTGGAAGAGTTTTCAATATTAATGCGGCAGAGGCACAGGAAGACCCGGAGCTTGTTACGGGTACGTTTCTTATTGACAATAAATCTGCTTACGTTTTATTTGATTCGGGTGCGGATAGAAGCTATATGAGTAGAGATTTTTGTGCTAAATTAAGTTGTCCATTGACGCCTTTGGATTGTAAATTTTTACTCGAATTAGCAAATGGTAAATTAATTTCAGCAGATAATATATGTCGGAATCGAGAAATTAAACTGGTTAGTGAAACATTTAAGATTGATTTGATACAAGTAGAGTTAGGGAGTTTTGATGTGATAATCGGTATGGACTGGTTGAAAGAAGTGAAAGCAGAGATCGTTTGTTACAAAAATGCAATTCGCATTATACGAGAAAAAGGAAAACCCTTAATGGTGTATGGAGAAAAGGGCAACACGAAGCTACATCTTATTAGTAATTTGAAGGCACAAAAACTAATAAGAAAAGGTTGCTATGCTGTTCTAGCACACTTCGAGAAAGTACAAACTGAAGAAAAGAGCATCAATGATGTTCCCATTGCAAAAGAATTTCCCGATGTATTTCCGAAAGAATTACCGGGATTACCCCCACATCGATCCGTTGAATTTCAAATAGATCTTGTACCAGGAGCTGCACCAATAGCTCGTGCTCCTTACAGACTCGCACCCAGCGAGATGAAAGAACTGCAAAGCCAATTACAAAAACTTTTAGAGCGTGGTTTCATTCGACCAAGCACATCACCGTGGGGAGCTCCTGTTTTGTTTGTCAAGAAGAAAGATGGTACATTCAGGTTGTGTATCGACTACCGAGAGTTGAACAAACTTACAATCAAGAACCGCTACCCACTACTAAGAATCGACGACTTATTTAATCAACTACAAGGCTCGTCTGTTTATTCAAAGATTGACTTACGTTCCGGGTATCATCAAATGCGGGTGAAAGAAGATGATATTCCAAAGACTTCTTTCAGAACACGTTACGGTCATTACGAGTTTATGGTCATGCCGTTTGGTTTAACTAATGCACCAGCTGTGTTCATGGACCTTATGAACCGAGTGTGTGGACCATACCTTGATAAGTTT
The DNA here is from genome assembly GCF_046630445.1 of Rutidosis leptorrhynchoides. NCBI lineage: Eukaryota > Viridiplantae > Streptophyta > Magnoliopsida > Asterales > Asteraceae > Rutidosis > Rutidosis leptorrhynchoides. Next base: position 194,087,868 of record NC_092336.1, read on the forward strand.
GTCATTGTTTTCATTGATGACATACTTATTTACTCAAAGAATGACCAAGAACACGGGGAACATTTGAGAAAGGTGTTAGAAGTATTGAGGAAGGAAGAATTGTACGCTAAGTTTTCAAAGTGTGCATTTTGGTTGGAAGAAGTTCAATTCCTCGATCACATAGTGAACAAAGAAGGTATTAAGGTAGATCCGGCAAAGATAGAAACTGTTGAAAAGTGAGAAACCCCGAAAACTCCGAAACACATACGCCAGTTTTTAGGACTAGCTGGTTACTACAGAAGGTTCATCCAAGACTTTTCCAAAATAGCAAAACCCTTGATTGCATTAACGCATAAAGGGAAGAAATTTGAATGGAATGATGAACAAGAGAAAGCGTTTCAGTTATTAAAGAAAAAGCTAACTACGGCACCTATATTGTCATTGCCTGAAGGGAATGATGATTTTGTGATTTATTGTGACGCATCAAAGCAAGGTATCGGTTGTGTATTAATGCAACGAACGAAGGTGATTGCTTATGCGTCTAGACAATTGAAGATTCACGAACAAAATTATACGACGCATGATTTGGGATTAGGCGCGGTTGTTTTTGCATTAAAGACTTGGAGGCACTACTTATATGGGGTCAAAAGTATTATATATATCGACTACAAAAGTCTTCAGCACATATTTAATTAGAAACAACTGAATATGAGGCAGCGTAGGTGGATTGAATTATTGAATGATTACGACTTGAGATTCGTTACCACCCGGGGAAGGCAAATGTGGTAGCCGATGCCTTGAGCAGGAAGGACAGAGAACCCATTCGAGTAAAATCTATGAATATAATGATTCATAATAACCTTACTACTCAAATAAAGGAGGCGCAACAATGGGTTTTAAAAGAGGGAAATTTAAAGGATGAAATACCCAAAGAATCGGAGAAGCATCTTAATATTCGGGAAGACGGAACCCGGTATAGGGCTGAAAGGATTTGGGTACCAAAATTTGGAGATATGAGAGAAATGGTACTTAGAGAAGCTCATAAAACCAGATACTCAATACATCCTGGAACGGGGAAGATGTACATGGATCTCAAGAAACATTTTTGGTGGCCGGGTATGAAAGCCGATGTTGCTAAATACGTAGGAGAATGTTTGATGTGTTCTAAGGTCAAAGCTGAGCATCAGAAACCATCAGGTCTACTTCAACAACCCGAAATCACGGAATGGAAATGGGAAAACATTACCATGGATTTCATCACTAAATTGCCAAGGACTGCAAGTGGTTTTGATACTATTTGGGTAATAGTTGATCATCTCACCAAATCAGCACACTTCCTGCCAATAAGAGAAGATGACAAGATGGAGAAGTTAGCACGACTGTATTTGAAGGAAGTCGTCTCCAGACATGGAATACCAATCTCTATTATCTCTGATAGGGATGGCAGATTTATTTCAAGATTCTGGCAGACATTACAGCAAGCATTAGGAACTCGTCTAGACATGAGTACTGCCTATCATCCACAAACTGATGGGCAGAGCGAAAGGATGATACAAACGCTTGAAGACATGCTACGAGCATGTGTTACTGATTTCAGAAACAGTTGGGATCGACATCTACCATTAGCAGAATTTTCCTACAACAACAGCTACCATTCAAGCATTGAGATGGCGCCGTTTGAAGCACTTTATGGTAGAAAGTGCAGGTCTCCGATTTGTTGGAGTGAAGTGGGGGATAGACAGATTACGGGTCCGGAGATTATACAAGAAATTACCGAGAAGATCATCCAAATTCAACAACGGTTGAAAACCGCCCAAAGTCGACAAAAGAGCTACGCTGACATTAAAAGAAAAGATATAGAATTTGAAATTGGAGAGATGGTCATGCTTAAAGTTGCACCTTGGAAAGGCGTTGTTCGATTTGGTAAACGAGGGAAATTAAATCCAAGGTATATTGGACCATTCAAGATTATTGATCATGTCGGACCAGTAGCTTACCGACTTGAGTTACCTCAACAACTCGCGGCTGTACATAACACTTTCCACGTCTCGAATTTGAAGAAATGATTTGCTAAAGAAGATCTCACTATTCCGTTAGATGAAATCAAAATCAACGAAAAACTACAATTCATCGAAGAACCCGTCGAAATAATGGATCGTGAGGTTAAAAGACTTAAGCAAAACAAGATACCAATTGTTAAGGTTCGATGGAATGCTCGTAGAGGACCCGAGTTCACCTGGGAGCGTGAAGATCAGATGAAGAAGAAATACCCGCATCTATTTCCAGAAGATTCGTCAACACCTTCAACAGCTTAAAATTTCGGGACGAAATTTATTTAACGGGTAGGTACTGTAGTGACCCGAACTTTTCCATGTTTATATATATTAATTGAGATTGATATTTACATGATTAAATGTTTCCAACATGTTAAGCAATCAAACTTGTTAATACTTGATTAATTGAAATAGGTTTCATATAGACAATTGACCACCCAAGTTGACCGGTGATTCACGAACGTTAAAACTTGTAAAAACTATACGATGACATACATATGGTTATATATATAGTTAACATGATTTTATTATAAGTATGTATCTCATTAGGTATTTTAACAATGAGTTATATACATAAAAATGAGACTATTAATTTAAGAAACTCGAAAACGATATATATAACGATTATCGTTATAACAACGTCTTACTAGGTACATATGAATCATATTAAGATATTGATACACTTGGTTAATTATGTTAAATGATAAGTAAATATATTATTAAGTGTATTAACAATGAAATACATATGTAAAAATAAGACTACTAACTTAATGATTTCGAAACGAGACATATATGTAACGATTATCGTTGTAACGGCATTTAACTGTATATATATCATACTAAGATATATTATATATCATAATATCATGATAATATAACAATTTAACATCTCATTTGTTATAATAAACAATGGGTTAACAACATTCAACAAGATCGTTAACCTAAAGGTTTCAAAACAACATTTACATGTAACGACTAACGATGACTTAACGACTCAGTTAAAATGTATATACATGTAGTGTTTTAATATGTATTCATACACTTTTGAAAGACTTCAATACACTTATCAAAATACTTCTACTTAACAAAAATTCTTACAATTACATCCTCGTTCAGTTTCATCAACAATTCTACTCGTATGCACCCGTATTCGTACTCGTACAATACACAGCTTTTAGATGTATGTACTATTGGTATATACACTCCAATGATCACCTCTTAGCAGCCCATGTGAGTCACCTAACACATGTGGGAACCATCATTTGGCAACTAGCATGAAATATCTCATAAAATTACAAAAATATGAGTAATCATTCATGACTTATTTACATGAAAACAAAATTACATATCCTTTATATCTAATCCATACACCAACGACCAAAAACACCTACAAACACTTTCATTCTTCAATTTTCTTCATCTAATTGATCTCTCTCAAGTTCTATCTTCAAGTTCTAAGTGTTCTTCATAAATTCCAAAAGTTCTAGTTTCATAAAATCAAGAATACTTCCAAGATTGCAAGTTTACTTCCAAGTTTTCTAAATCCATTCCAAGTAATCATTCAAGATCAAGAAACCTTTGTTACTTACAGTTGGTTATCTTTCTAATACAAGGTAATAATCATATTCAAACTTTAATTCAATTTCTATAACTATAACAATCTTATTTCGAGTGGAAATCTTACTTGAAATTGTTTTCGTGTCATGATTCTGCTTCAAGAACTTTCAAGCCATCCAAGGATCCTTTGAAGCTAGATCCATTTTTCTCTTTTCTAGTAGGTTTATCCAAGGAACTTAAGGTAGCAATGATGTTCATAACATCATTCGATTCATATATATAAAGCTATCTTATTCGAAGGTTTAAACTTGTAATCACTAGAACATAGTTTAGTTAATTCTAACTTGTTCGCAAACAAAAGTTAATCCTTCTAACTTGACTTTTAAAATCAACTAAACACATGTTCTATATCTATATGATATGCTAACTTAATGATTTAAAACCTGGAAACACAAAAAACACCGTAAAACCGGATTTACGCCGTCGTAGTAACACCGCGGGCTGTTTTGGGTTAGTTAATTAAAAACTATGATAAACTTTGATTTAAAAGTTATTATTCTGAGAAAATGATTTTTATTATGAACATGAAACTATATCCAAAAATTATGGTTAAACTCAAAGTGGAAGTATGTTTTTTAAATGGTCATCTAGACGTCGTTCTTTCGACTGAAATGACTACCTTTACAAAAATGACTTGTAAATTATTTTTCTGACTATAAACCTATACTTTTTCTGTTTAGATTCATAAAATAGAGTTCAATATGAAAGCATAGCAATTTGATTCACTCAAAACGGATTTAAAATGAAGAAGTTATGGGTAAAACAAGATTGGATAATTTTTCTCATTTTAGCTACGTGAAAATTGGTAACAAATCTATTCCAACCATAACTTAATCAACTTGTATTGTATATTATGTAATCTTGAGATACCATAGACACGTATACAATGTTTCGACCTATCATGTCGACACATCTATATATATTTCGGAACAACCATAGACACTCTATATGTGAATGTTGGAGTTAGCTATACAGGGTTGATGTTGATTCCAAAATATATATAGTTTGAGTTGTGGTCAATACTGAGATACATATACACTGGGTCATGGATTGATTCAAGATAATATTTATCGATTTATTTCTGTACATCTAACTATGGACAACTAGTTGTAGGTTACTAACGAGGACAGCTGACTTAATAAACTTAAAACATCAAAATATATTAAAAGTGTTGTAAATATATTTTGAACATACTTTGATATATATGTATATATTGTTATAGGTTCGTGAATCAACCAATGGCCAAGTCTTACTTCCCGACGAAGTAAAAATCTGTGAAAGTGAGTTATAGTCCCCCTTTTAAAATCTAATATTTTTGGGATGAGAATACATGCAGGTTTTATAAATGATTTACAAAATAGACACAAGTACGTGAAACTATATTCTATGGTTGAATTATCGAAATCGAATATGCCCCTTTTTATTAAATCTGGTAATCTAAGAATTAGGGAACAGACACCCTAATTGACGCTAATCCTAAAGATAGATCTATTGGGCCTAACAAACCCCATCCAAAGTACCGGATGCTTTAGTACTTCGAAATTTATATCATATCCGAAGGGTGTCCCGGAATGATGGGGATATTCTTATATATGCATCTTGTTAATGTCGGTTACCAGGTGTTCACCATATGAATGATTTTTATCTCTATGTATGGGATGTGTATTGAAATATGAAATCTTGTGGTCTATTATTATGATTTGATATATATAGGTTAAACCTATAACTCACCAACATTTTTGTTGACGTTTTAAGCATGTTTATTCTCAGGTGATTATTAAGAGCTTCCGCTGGCGCATACTTAAATAAGGATGAGATTTGGAGTCCATGCTTGTATGATATTGTGTAAAAACTGTGACAACCCGGAAATTTCCAACCAAATTTAAACTTTAATCTTTATATGTTTCCGACACAATAAGCAATATTTGTTAAGTTAGATTTCAATAATTTTAAACTATGTTCATACATTCATTCAACCTCGACCAAGTTCCAACGATTCACGAACCATTAAACGAATATGATTATATATGTGTATGTGTATATATATTATAACTTGAAACGTAAATAAAATATTAGATTAAATACTTTATATGATTGTATCTGTTTCAAAATGTTTATCAATGGAATTAGAAGATAAGATCAAATGATTGAATTATCAGATATATTAAATTATGATTACAAGTCTCTGTTGAAAGGTCCACGTTGATTTAAGAAATCTTTCCATTTTAACAATATTCGGAAAATGGTAAAGTAATTTATAAATAAGAACAAATTATCAATCATTGAGAACTAGATAAAGGATAGTGGAAGATTGAATCTCATAAAGACTCGATTGATCTATTTAGTTTCAAACGTACAAAAACGTTTTCAGTTTAAAAAGAACTTTATTATTAAAACGTATATAAATTTTATAAATATCTAGAACCACTTTTGACAACTCATTACTTAACTAGTATGATAAAGATAACGATATTTATATTTTTTTTATTAAATATATATAACGATTTAAATTAATATTATATATATTTATACGCGTATAATACGTACATAGTTTTATACTTTTACTATACTTAAAATTTACCTTTACTTTATTTTTACTTTACTTTAACTTTAATAATTCACTTTAATAATTCATACTTTAATATTTTATACTTTAATAATTCACTTTAATAATTCATACTTTAATAATTCACTTTAATAATTCATACTTTAATAATTCACTTTAATAATTCATACTTTAATAATTCACTTTAATAATTCAAAAATCTATTATAAATATAATTCAATAGGTTTCATTATTTCATAGAAACTTGAAAATATTTTTCTCTAAACTCTCTCAATCGATTTACATATATATATTTACTCCGTATTATTTCAAGATATTATTAGTATACATAAAATATTACGACGGAGTGTTGTCCGAGTGATTTCGAAATTGTTTTTCGAGTAGAATAGGATTAAGGAAATTATGGGTTATAGCTATGGAGGTGATTGAGTATGGTTCATGGGTATGCTCGTGAGGTCAATATAGTGTTTATCATTTCCATTGCGTCTACGTACCTTTCCTGCAATATTGAATCTCAATATTGATACGTGAGTACTCATAAGATAATTATTAGTATTATCGTTACTAATATTATAGTAACTATCATTATTAATATTAGTGTAATTAAAACAAATAATTGTAACACCTAAATATTTTGATTACTATTATTATCATTATTATGAACACGATATAAAAGACGATTAAAAGCTATTAAACGAAACGATTAGGAAATAATGAGTAAGAGTATCATGATGAAATTAAAATATTATAAGATATTAATTTAGATAAAATTATCGTTCTTATTATTTTTATCATTACTATTATTATTAAAAGTATCGTTAGTATTAAAACTATCATTTTAACAAAAATTATCATTTTAATAGAAATGTCATTGTTACTATAAAATATCATTATTATTATTATTTTAAATAGAATTATTATTTTAAAGATAATATTAAAAATTATCGTAAATATTAAAGTTATCATAATTAGAATTATCGTTTTATCATAATGTCATCTTAGTAATTATAAATATTGATATTTTTATAATAATAATTATTATTACAAAATAATACAACTTTTACTTACTATCATTATAGATATTATTTTATCAAATAAATATGTGATACAAACATATTTTACTACGTGTAATAACTTACTTTAATAATACCTATCATATTATCTTTATGATATTAAATGAACCCTATAAATTTTATTACTTAATATATATAAAAGTATATTTTATTATATAAATTTAATATAAAATTTTATTTATTAATAAATAAATTATATTATTTACTCTAATAAATCTTTTAAAAATATTTAAAAATATAAAACGACGATATTTAAACTATATATTAATCATGTATAGATTTTTGGAAATTATTTTGAGTCAAATTTACTTTTGTTGACTTTTGCATATTAGTCTCGAGCATTAGGATTGTGGTACACTATGACTTGACCTAATTTGTTAGACAAATATTGACCAACATATAAATATATATAATTAATTTAGGTTCGTGAATCTGAGGCCAACCTTGCACTTGTTCAATGACGTTATATGTATTTTTACTACGAAATACAGTATGGTGAGTTTCATTTGCCTTTTTACCCTTTATATTTTTGGGACTGAGAATACATGCGCTTTTTATAAATGTTTGACGAAATAGACACAAGTAATTGAAACTACATTCTATGGTTGAATTATCGAAATCGAATATGCCCCTTTTTATTAAAGTCTGGTAATCTAAGAATTAGGGAACAGACACCCTAATTGATGCGAATCCTAAAGATAGATCTATTAGGCCTAACAAACCCCATCCAAAGTACCGGATGATTTAGTACTTCGAAATTTATATCATGTCCGAAGGAGGATCCCGGAATGATAGGGGATATTCTTATATGTATCTAGTTAATGTCGGTTACCAGGTGTTCACCATATGAATGATTATTTTTGTCTCTATGCATGGGACGTATATTTATGAGAACTGAAAATAAAATTCTTGTGGTCTATTAAAATGATGGAAATAAATGATTATGATAAACTAATGAACTCACCAATTTTTTGGTTGACACTTTAAAGCATGTTTATTCTCAGGTGTTAAAGAAATCTTCCGCTGTGCATTTGCTCATTTTAAAGATATTACTTGGAGTCTTTCATAGCATATTTCGAAGAACGTTGCATTCGAGTCATTGAGTTCATCAAAGATTATTATTAAATCAATTTATAGTTGGATAGTGGATATTATGAAATGGTATGCATGCCTGTCAATTTTCGATGTAAAGAAAGTTTGTCTTTTAAAAACGAATGCAATGTTTGTAAAATGTATCATATAGAGGTCAAATACCTCGCAATGTAATCAACTATTGTGAATCGTTTATAATGTATATGAACGGGTCCTTTCAGTTGGTATCAGAGCGGTGGTCTTAGCGAACCAGGTCTGCATTAGTGTGTCTAACTGATAAGTCGATAGGATGCATTAGTGAGTCTGGACTTCGACCGTGTCTGCATGTCAAAAGTTTTGCTTATCATTTTGTGTCGAAAATTAACTACTTATAATCCTCAGGAAATTACCTGCTTATCATTTTTAGTCTAAGACACGTCTTGCTGCATTGATTGCATGAATAGTGTATAGACAAAAATTCATATCTTAGCATATCTGCTAAATCATATCTTATCGTATCTGTTACTTTAAACTTTGCCTGACATATCCCGTAAAGTCCTCCGTAATCTACGAAATCTTTTTATCTATATATATATATATATATATATATATATATATATATATATATATATATATATATATATATATATATATATATATATATATATATATATATATATATTCTATGTAATTAGAATACCATCCGTTAGCCAAAATCATTTCATATCAAAAAAAAAAATCCTTTATCCAATCGTACGAAATGGAATTCATCATCAGTTCAAGTCACTCAGATTCTGAAATGGAATCCCATTCAAGCTTCGAAAGCAGTGTGACCGGAATAGATCAACCAATCAGTCATCACCTATTCTGGATGAATTGGGGATGGGTTCGTAGCCTCCTCAATCATTGGAGACAAGAAGAAGGTGATCCCTTCCATCCACCACATTGCCCTCTTGATGAAGAACCTGAAGCACTTACCGGTGAACCTGTCCGAAACACCATTTTCTCGCTCATTTCCAGAGTATCTCGTCACGATTATATATTACATTAAATTTTAGATTTTATTTATCCGCTCGTCCGAACTGACAATCACCCCGGTGTAATAGAAGAAGTCAACGAGCTTCGCGCTCGGGTAGTGGCTTTGGAGAATATGGTGCAGAGATTACAAACACCAGCAGCAGCATCAGCAGCATAACCAGTACCACCATCATCAACGCCAACAGTACCATTAACACCTCCAACCACAACCGCATCGTAAACCTCAACTTCACAATCTGTCCCACGAGCATCAACGTCATACGCACCATAGATACCAAGGAGTACCAACAACAATAACTGACGAAGTATTAATTCATAACTTCATTGGAGAAACATTCCACGGCGATTATGTAATCTCTAAAGTCTTAGAGATTATCTAATCTAGCCCTAACCATAAATCAGTTAAGCGAACCAAAATGATGGAAGGAAGAGTAGAAACCCTGACAAAAATGGTGTGTGATTAACAAGCTAAACTTGCTTTACCAACAACATCAATAGTACCATCAGTGTTACCAGCATCGTCAGTACAGTCAACATCCGAATCAACAACACCGATAACATCACAAAGTCCGTCAGTTCAAGAATCACTATGAACATCATTACGAATCAATAACGTTTATATTGTATCAACGAGTTATGAAGAATTAACTCATTTCCTCTGAAGAAATTATATATATATATATATATATATATATATATATATATATATATATATATATATATATATATATATATATATATATATATTTTTTTTGAAATAAATCTTTCAGTGCTAAGCTATTGTGTGTGAATCTTAACTACTCGGTTAATTCATATTACAAATATGCAATAATGTACGTCCTTTGGCCGCAACTTAACCAGCGTTAACTACAATCTCTGTCGCAATTCAACAAATTCTAATTCATAATAAATCAAGTATATATTTGATTTTACACTTTCATCATCAATGTACCCGAAACTTTTCAGATAACATCATTCGTACTTTGCGAAATTCACATGAATTCCACGAACCGAACACCATACATCAACAAATAACGAAGTATTGATTCATAATTTCAATGTCATTAAAGAAATACTGCGTAAAAGTTATGTACTTTTTAAAGCCTTTAGGGATTATTCAATTCTAGTTTCAACCGTAAATCAAATGAGTTTAATTTAACATTAACTCATTAAATCTATGTTACATCTGAAGAAAATATACATATATATATTTTCATAAAGACTGTAATAAAATTCTTTTGTACAAAATATTAATTGTGAAATTTTTTTTTAACGGGTAGGTAATACCCGAGAGATATATAAATTCACAATTAATATGTTACATTCTTCGAATCTGATTCAGCAAATCATCCATTATACTCCCTACTTTCACAACAATATACATTCTTTTATAGAAATCAAAACAACCATACTCATTCAAAATTTAATTACATATTCTGATTTTGAAATCTCAAAATTTAACTTGAGATATGACCAAAATCATCACTCTTAGATCCTTACATCTTTCACGAGCTATATTTTGACTTCAAAACTGTGTTAGAACATCAAATGTATGTTAACGATTACAATCTGTGTTCAAACCCTTCGAAAATTTCTGAAGACACTTCGAATGATGAGCAATCGAGATGATGATCCAACCACATGTTACCCACAGTTATGTACCCGAAAAACTCTTGAAACCAAAGTAAAAGTTTAAACAACGTATCCGCGTCAGATTCTTTGGCATTTATTAGCAAAAATAACTTTGCGACTCCTATTCAAAGTAGCCAGTTTTGTCACAGCTCCAGCAAGTCAACTTCGACTTTTCAGTCAGACTAACCTTATTATAACCTTGAGATATACACCATCGTTACCAGGGAACCTTTTACATTCCACCATATTATTAGCAGATGTACCAACAACTTCATTACCCTTTGACTTTAGCCTCTCCAAAAAGTCATCATAATTATTCATTGAAACCCCATCATTTACTCATTCGCATCTTGTAATGAGAATTGCCATACGAATCATTGGGAATTAGCAATTAGTATTTTGAAATCTTGCAGCATGTCTGCGCCAACAGTTATATGTGTATATATAACGTCTATCTTCTGGACTTAATTTGAATGTGAAGTTTCTGAAAAACACTCCGAACTACGAATTGGTTCTCCGAAAATGGAAAAAATGCTGATGAAGCAGCAAAAACTATAAACGACTTTAAATGGTAAAAGCTGGATGATAATGATGAAGTGTGCTGGCAAAGCGCAGAAAAAGAGAAATTTTGGAACTGGAAAACGGATTGAGCAAAGTAGGAAGGAGGCTGTGGACAAATTACAAAGACTGAACCTAACTTTAAAGGATCCAAATGATTCAGTACCTGCTGAAGTCATTAACGAATACCTTGCTCCTGACTCTAAACCCCTGCGGAAAATATTCTTCATCATCCTCTGATATTAGAAATTCTAAAATATCATCATATCTTTCATTATAAATATCCACCATATTTCTGAAGATATTTTCTTAATTTTTCTTATTTGAAATCATTTACCTCTTCGCGCTATCTGTATTACATCATAAAAGAAACTATTTTAGTTTCTAAATTTTGAAACATTCAAGTTTAAAATAGGAATATTTTGAAGTAATGTTGGGAACTGAAGCATGAATTAGTATAATATAATGACACTTGATCAATGTGATTATATTACAGTAAGTCATGCTGAGTTTCTAAATAGAACGTGATGATTCACAGATCATAACATCATCATGTGCCATGTTATACGACTCTTGTATTCTATTTAACCTCTAAAATATCAAGAAAATATTTCTTGATGATTCGGCCTTTTCCAAGGTATTCTAGTAATTTGATAAGTCAAGATCGTGCCATCACAATTTCCTTCCTAGAACATTAACAATGTTCATTCCGAAATTCATATCTGTGAATTCTGGACCATTACAAGCGGTGCTTAATTGCAAGAAGAAGAAACGAAAGGACAAAAATCCGAAATAGAAATTGGGGTATAAATTGCAGCAACTAAAAGAGAGCATTAACTGTGAATGATAATGATTATAGAAGACAGAAGCAGAGACTTTGAAATATAAGGGAACATATAAATCCTAACGACAAACCAGAAATTATAAACCATATATATCGATGCATATAGCAATATAAAGACACGGGAGAACTAGAAACACTCTAAACCCAAGAGTATAGTAGAAGTAAATAGATTCTTCCGGCGGTAGATGAAAAAGAAGAATTACCGATATGAAAGTTAGAAGTATATCGAGAATCAGAACTGGATGGAACATATTGATGAATACTTTAAAATATGAGTTAAGGGGGAAAGAATAGAAGGTGATGAAACATGACTAGGAACTTAGAAATCAACAGATTTAACTCACACAATGGCGGAATAAGTGAATCATACCCTCTAGTGAATAGGTTAAGTTTTTTTTTTTTGATTAATTTAGTCAAACCACAACTAAATCAAGTGTGATTAGATCAACACCTAGAGCTATTATTCACCACCTGGGTGATTTGGACTGAGAGAGAATCGGAGGAGCTCACTAGATCTGAGTGTGTGTAACAAATAAGAGGCTTAACCTAAAATGAAGAACATAAGACTTTATATACCCCTGCTGTTGACTCACCCATACGATTCATTCATCACATGTACGAGTTGGCTTCATCAGCCGTACGGGTGATCACTCACTCATTTCTTCTCATTTAGTTTGTAATTGTGACTTAGCTCAGCATCAACCGTGCGTATGAGCCTGTCAGCCGTACTAGTGAGGCTTCACTCGTACGTCTGACTAAGTCTAACATAGTCAAACATCTAAATCTCGTTCCTGCAGTTCCTGTAACCACATACAAACACGGATAGGATAATAATGAGCAATCATGGTGGCCTGTAAACTGTTGTACCTGCAATGGACGTGGGTAGATGTCTAGGGACTTGCATAAAATGCATCAACAGAAGGTGTAAGTTGTAAGGAAACGAAGGAGGTGAATTTATAAGAAAATCTCCGACAGAATAATTAAAATCGACGATCGCATTTAAAGCGGATCCTAATTTCCTTGATTACAGGAGAGTCAAATCTTATTAAGAAGATTTTCTTCAAATCCCTTGAAATCTGGGAATCAATCATATCTACATCAAATGATAAGATGAATCTACACTTACTCATTTCACTCTTTTATGTTAGCTTCATTCGTACTCTTCATATAAATGGATTGTTTATCCAAATTATTCGCTGATAATAAAACTCTAATTTTCAGCCCGTATGTATCATGAAAACATACTTATTATCATTCACGACCTTTCCACTTAAATTTCGGGACGAAATTTCTTTAACGGGTAGGTACTGTGACAACCCGGAAATTTCCAACCAAATTTAAACTTTAATCTTTATATGTTTCCGACACAATAAGCAATATTTGTTAAGTTAAATTTCAAGAATTTTAAACTATGTTCATACATTCATTCAACCTCGACCAAGTTCCAACGATTCACGAACCATTAAACGAATATGATTATATATGTATATGTGTATATATATTATAACTTGAAACGTAAACAAAATATTAGATTAAATACTTTATATGATTTTATCTGTTTCAAAATGTTTATCAATGGAATTAGAAGATAAGATCAAATGATTGAATTATCAGATATATTAAATTATGATTACAAGTCTCTGTTGAAAGGCCCACGTTGATTTGAGAAATCTTTCCATTTTAACAATATTCGAAAAATGGTAAAGTAATTTATAAATAAGAACAAATTGTCAATCATTGAGAACTAGACAAAGGATAGTGGAAGATTGAATCTCATAAAGACTCGATTGATCTATTTAGTTTCAAACGTACAAAAACGTTTTCAGTTTAAAAAGAACTTTATTATTAAAACGTATAAAACTTTTATAAATATCTAGAACCACTTTTGACAACTCATTACTTAACTAGTATGATAAAGATAACGATATTTATATTTTATTTTATTAAATATATATAACGATTTAAATTAATATTATATATATTTATACGCATATAATACATACATAGTTTTATACTTTTACTATACTTAAAATTTACCTTTACTTTATTTTTACTTTACTTTAACTTTAATAATTCACTTTAATAATTCATACTTTAATAATTTATACTTTAATAATTCACTTTAATAATTCATACTTTAATAATTCACTTTAATAATTCATACTTTAATAATTCACTTTAATAATTCATACTTTAATAATTCACTTTAATAATTCAAAAATCTATTATAAATAGAATTCAATAGGTTTCATTATTTCATAGAAACTTGAAAATATTTTTCTCTAAACTCTCTCAATCGATTTACATATATATATTTACTCCGTATTATTTCAAGATATTATTAGTATACATAAAATATTACGACGGAGTGTTGTCCGAGTGATTTCGAAATTGTTTTTCGAGTAGGATAGGATTAAGGAAATTATGGGTTATAGCTATGGAGGTGATTAAGTATGGTTCATGGGTATGCTCGTGAGGTCAATATAGTGTTTATCATTTCCGTTGCATCTACGTACCTTTCCTGCAATATTGAATCTCAATATTGATACGTGAGTACTCATAATTTAACTTTTACATACTAATAGTGTATCCCTGACTAGTGCTCGAGTATTTAGGATTATGCATGCTTGTACTTTTGATATTGCCCTTAGACAGGTTAGGTTGAATCTTGAATTAGTTACACTTGCAGTTGAGATAAGGTATAAGATATGCATGTCCTTGGAAAGCTAGCGAAAAATTAAGAACTTTTCCTTTAGATATCGAATGGTTTCGATGAACGGATTAGAAGTTATAATCAATTGAATTTTCGATATTTTTATTAAAAATGATTATTATTATCGCCGTTTTTATCGTCGTTCTAGTTTTATCTTATTATTATCATTATTATTATCTTTATCAATAAAAGGGATTATTCATTAAAAATTGTTTTTTTTATTACTATCGTTATTATCGTTAAAGTTATAATTAGTATTATTATTATTATTATCCAATTATCATCATTATTATTATTATTATTATTATTATTATTATTATTATTATTATTATTATTATTATTATTATTATTATTATTATTATTATTATTATTATTATTATTATTATTATTAGTATTATTATTATTATTATCATTATTAATATATATATATATATATATATATATATATATATATATATATATATCATTATTTAAAAATGGTTATTGTCATTGTTATTATTATTATTTCTATATTATCATTAAGATAATTATTAGTATTATCGTTAATAATATTATAGTAACTATCATTATTAATATTAGTGTAATTAAAACAAATAATTGTAACACCTAAATATTTTGATTACTATTATTATCATTATTATGAACACGATATAAAAGACGATTAAAAGCTATTAAACGAAACGATTAGGAAATAATGAGTAAGAGTATCATGATGAAATTAAAATATTATAAGATATTAATTTAGATAAAATTATCGTTCTTATTATTTTTATCATTACTATTATTATTAAAAGTATCGCTAGTATTAAAACTATCATTTTAACAAAAATTATCATTTTAATAGAAATGTCATTGTTACTATAAAATATCATTATTATTATTATTTTAAATAGAATTATTATTTTAAAGATAATATTAAAAATTATCGTAAATATTAAAGCTATCATAATTAGAATTATCGTTTTATCATAATGTCATCTTAGTAATTATAAATATTGATATTTTTATAATAATAATTATTATTACAAAATAATACAACTTTTACTTACTATCATTATAGATATTATTTTATCAAATAAATATGTGATACAAACATATTTTACTACGTGTAATAACTTACTTTAATAATACCTATCATATTATCTTTATGATATTAAATGAACCCTATAAATTTTATTACTTAATATATATAAAAGTATATTTTATTATATAAATTTAATATAAAATTTTATTTATTAATAAATAAATTATATTATTTACTCTAATAAATCTTTTAAAAATATTTAAAAATATAAAACGACGATATTTAAACTATATATTAATCATGTATAGATTTTTGGAAATTATTTTGAGTCAAATTTACTTTTGTTGACTTTTGCATATTAGTCTCGAGCATTAGGATTGTGGTACACTATGACTTGACCTAATTTGTTAGACAAATATTGACCAACATATAAATATATATAATTAATTTAGGTTCGTGAATCTGAGGCCAACCTTGTACTTGTTCAATGACGTTATATGTATTTTTACTACGAAATACAGTATGGTGAGTTTCATTTGCCTTTTTACCCTTTATATTTTTGGGACTGAGAATACATGCGCTTTTATAAATGTTTGACGAAATAGACACAAGTAATTGAAACTACATTCTATGGTTGAATTATCGAAATCGAATATGCCCCTTTTTATTAAAGTCTGGTAATCTAAGAATTAGGGAACAGACACCCTAATTGACGCGAATCCTAAAGATAGATCTATTGGGCCTAACAAACCCCATCCAAAGTACCGGATGATTTAGTACTTCGAAATTTATATCATGTCCGAAGGAGGATCCCGGAATGATTGGGGATATTCTTATATGTATCTAGTTAATGTCGGTTACCAGGTGTTCACCATATGAATGATTATTTTTGTCTCTATGCATGGGACGTATATTTATGAGAACTGAAAATGAAATTCTTGTGGTCTATTAAAATGATGGAAATAAATGATTATGATAAACTAATGAACTCACCAACTTTTTGGTTGACACTTTAAAGCATGTTTATTCTCAGGTGTTAAAGAAATCTTCCGCTGCGTATTTGCTCATTTTAAAGATATTACTTGGAGTCTTTCATAGCATATTTCGAAGAATGTTGCATTCGAGTCATTGAGTTCATCAAAGATTATTATTAAATCAATTTATAGTTGGATAGTGGATATTATGAAATGGTATGCATGCCTGTCAATTTTCGATGTAAAGAAAGTTTGTCTTTTAAAAACGAATGCAATGTTTGTAAAATGTATCATATAGAGGTCAAATACCTCGCAATGTAATCAACTATTGTGAATCGTTTATAATGTATATGAACGGGTCCTTTCAAAAACTGCATTCAAGAAACTTATTTTGTTGTAACATATTTGTATTGTAAACCATTATGTAATGGTCGTGTATAAACAGGATATTTTAGATTATCATTATTTGATAATCTACGTAAAGCTTTTTAAACCTTTATTGATGAAATAAAGGTTATGGTTTGTTTTAAAATGAATGCAGTCTTTGAAAAACGTCTCATATAGAGGTCAAAACCTCGCAATGAAATCAATTAATATGGAACGTTTTTTATCAATAAGAACGGGACATTTCAGCCATTTCCCTAATTCTTAGGCTACCAAGCTAAAAAGGGACATATTTGATTCGATAATCCAACCATAGAATGTAGTTTCGATTACTTGTGTCTATTTCGTAAAACATTTATAAAAATTGCGCATGTATTCTCAGCCCAAAAATATAAAGGGTAAAAAGGCAAATGAAACTCACCATACTGTATTTTGTAGTAAAAATACATATTACAAAACTGAACAATGCAGGGTTGGCCTCAGATTCACGAACCTATTTCATTTGTATGTATATTAAAACATATAATTGAAATCTCAAAATTTCATTTATAAATATATATTATTTGTATATATTTTGTAGTTATATTTATACTAGATTCCATTTTAAAAATATATACTTTATTTTATATCTTAAATTATATGTTGCATATATTTATTTTGTATATGTATTTAAAGTGATTAATATAGTTATTTTGATATCTATATATATACATACATATATATATATATATATATATATATATATATATATATATATATATATATATATATATATATATATATATATATATATATATATATATATATATATATATATATATATATATTTAGTATTATATTAAAGTACTTAATTTATTGTATGTAAGTTTTTATATATATATGTAATGTTAATATGATTTATATATAGAATATTAATATATATGTAAATAATATGTTTTATGGACAAAATATTTACTTGTTTAAAAATGATAGTTGTGATATTACTGATTTACTACTAATATTAATAATATCCTTATTAAAATGATAATATTAATGATAATACTTCTGGCAATATTACTAATACTAATTATAAAATGATACTAATACTAATAATATACCTATGTCAATAATAAAAGTTCTAATATTTATAAAATGATAATAATACTAATCATAATCATAATAGTGATAATAATACTTAAAATAATAAATTTGGTAATATTGTTAATATTACTTATAATAATAATATGATAAAGTTAATAATAATGTTAATAACAATAATACTTAAGGACGATCCTAAAATGATAATTTTATTAATGATGATAATATTTATAAGTCTAATAATAATAATACTAATAATATAATACTAGTAATAATGTTAATTATATAATAATTATGTTAATGATAATCATAATATTAATGTTAATATTAACACTACATATCATTATATTAACAATAATAATAATATCAATTAGTATAAACAATAATAATATTAATAATAATAATAATAATAATAATGATAATGGAAATTAAAAATCAAAGTGTATACCCTTAAAGATGCTTTTTCTAAAAAGAATTGCCCCAGACGAGGCTCGAACTCACGACCTCCCGCTCACATACATACTCTCACAACCACTTAACCAGCTTTGCTTTTCTGTTATTAATCCATTACATTTTTATATATCGTGTATCTAACTGTTTAATATTCCTTCTTCTTCTTCTCCATATCAATTTGACCCAGGCTCGAATTAACAACAAAAACATCATATGCTGGCTTTAAGACTTTCATTCGAATTGGAATCAATCTATATGGGTCTTTAAATTAATTGAAAACACAAAAAAATAATAAAAAAAACTGCCACAGCAGCCGTCGGTATTTATAAAAAAAAATTTAACTTTTTGATTTTAAGAACGTTTTAGTAAATGTTATCTACATGAAAATGGTTGTAAATCAAACGTATAAACTCTATGTAACTTCAATTGGATCCAATATATTGAATTGAACTCGAATTCTGCTGAAGAACTCGACTGTTGACTTTTTCAAGATAACTTTGACTCCAAAATTCATCTTTAATTCTTTAAATTAAAATCTAAAAACTTACAGGAAGATTAACGACCTGAATTGGATGCTTTCTACACTTTTAGATTTTTAAAATCAATTCAAAATCAAGCTTTTGATGTTCTTGGTCAAGAACAGAGACTTTTATGCATTTAATAGAAATAAACTTTGATTTTTCTGTTTTTCTTCAGTTAACAGCAACTAGTAATAATATATAACCGATAATATCAACTCAATCGAATAATTGAAGCTGTGCGATAATTGTTGTGTAGTGATTGGTAGTCGACATATTTCAAGCCAAGTACAGAAAATAATAACAAAAAATTAAAAGGGAAAACTGATTGATAAAAGGCTGTACGATTCCTATCTGTTTTTGGATATATCTAAGATTAGAATGGATCTTGGTGACAAGTTTAGGAGACCAAAAACAGGATAAAGAAGAAGTTTGATAAATATATATAACTAATCTGTACAATTAATCATATTTTAAAGAATTTATATAATTAATATTTATAATTAATATTTATATTAATAATAATAATAATTTTATTAATAGTAAAAATAAATAATAATGATACAAGAATCATATGATGATAATAATTATAATATAAATGACAATAATAATATTTTGTATTATTTTCTATTAATAATAACTATAAGAATATTAATAATACAAATACTATTATTAAAGATAATAATAATAATTGAGAATAATATTTATAATATTAATATAACAATTTATACTTTTTATATCTCATATTTATATATTATATCTTGAGATCAATAATAGCTAATGACAATAATGTATCAAATTACATGTATCAAAATCCATATGTAATCATTTTATTCGTGTTAATAATGTTGGTTTTAGTATAAATCTTTATATTAATGAAAGTACTAATATTATAAATATGGCGATTATATTTTATCACTTAGTAATTTAATATATTGATTTTACATATTATTAAGTATGTAGTATTTAATAATATCCATTATGCATAATAACACATATCAATTGTTTAATACTAACTCATTTTCGGATCACCGTTTATTTTAAAATCACATAAGTTTAAATTTAACTTGCTTAATATTCATCGAAACATCAAACGAGTATTACAATCATTTAATATTTATTTTTAATATACTTTATTTATATATAGAGATATATTTTAAATAGGATTTATTATAATATCCTATTTTTATTTTATTAAATTTTAATAACAATAACATATAATACTTCAGATTATATTTTGAATTATTATGTATATATATACATACACACATATCTATTACAATTAATTGTTCGTGAATCATCGAGAATAGTCAGAGGTCAAATGTATATATGAACACAGTTCAAAATTTTAAGACTCAATATTACAGACATTGCTTATTGTGTCGAAATTATTTGAGGACAAAGTTTAAATTTGGTCGGAAATTTCCGGGTCGTCACAGTACCTACCCGTTAAAGAAATTTCGTCCCGAAATTTGAGTGAGGTGGTCATGGCTAACAATAAAAATGTTTGTATGACGAATATGAGTTGCTAAATAGAGTCTTATCATCATGGAGTAATATGGATAAAACAATTCGATTATTTGAAGAGTACGAATGAAGCTAACACAAAAGAGTGAAATAAGAAAGACATGTTTCATCATAACTTTTGACTAGTCATGATTGAATTTAGAAAATAAGGTGCGTCTTAGCTTTTGACGTTGTCTCGGTTGAATTCCGGAATTCAAGGGATTTGAAGAAAATCTTCGAAATCTAAAAGATTTGATTCTTCGGCGAACAAGGAAATTAAGATCTCTATAATTAAATACGATGATCTGCCTCGATTACTCTGTCTGATATTTTCATTATAAATTAAACTTTTTCCGTTCCATTATTTTCAACATTCCGATACTTTCTTTCTTAGTTCATACATCCAAAAGATTGTGAAAATGCTTAATTCAGTTCTAATCCTTGATACTTTCCTATTTATCATTTCTGTCATCCTTCTTTCAATCTTCCACCAGAAAAATATGTTTACTTCTACTATTACCTTGGGGTGATACTATTCTTAATTATACCGTGTCTTTATATTGCTGTTCTTATTGATATCCCTGGTTTGTAATTTCTAGTTTGTTGTTGGGCTTTATACCTTCCCTTATTTTTCAAAGTCCCTACTTCTTCCTTCTATAATAATTGTTATCCATAGTTAATGCTCTCTCCTATTTGCTGCGATTTATACTCCAATTTCTATTTCGGAGCTTCATGCTCTTGTCTCCTCTTCCCGACTTCAATTCAAGCGAATAATGGTCTAGAATTCGTAGGTATAAGTTTCGGAATGAACATGGTTAATGTTCTAATAAGAAAATTTTAATGGTACGATTTTGATTTGTCAAATTACCAGAATTCAAGAGAAAAGATAGGACTATCAAGAAAATATGTTCTTGATATGGTTATAGATTAGATAGAATGTAAGAGTCGTGTAACATGACACATGATGACGTTAAAATCTGTGAATCACCACGTTCCATTTAGAAACTCAGCATGACTTACTGTAATATAATCACGTTAATCAAGTGTCATTATATTATACCAACCCATGCATCAGTTCCCAACACTACTTCAAAATCATTCATAATTTAAATTCAAAGGTTCGCAGAATATAGAAACTAAAACAATTTCCTTTTATGATATAATACAGATAACGCAGAGAGATAATTAATATCGAACGAGAATATTTATGAAGATATCTTCAGAAATATTGAGGATATTAATAAAGTAAGGTACGATGATATCTTAGGATATCAGAATCAAATTGTGATGAAGAAATTCATTCACGATGATTTAGAGTGGTTAAGGAGTAAGGTATTCGCTAAAGATTTCATCAGAAACAGAATCATCTGGATCCTTTAGGTACAAGTTTAGTCCTTGTAATTTGTTCAGAGTCTCCTTCATGGTTTGCTCAATCCGTTTTCCAGTTCCAACTTTTCTGAGCTTTGTCAACATACTATTCTTTATCTTTATACCTTCGACAGTTAAGGTTGTGTACAGTTTATGCTGCTGTATTCAGCTTGTACAGTTTTTGCTGCTGTATTCAGCTTGTATAGTTTTTGCTACTGTATTCAGCTTGTACAGTTTTTGCTGCTGTATTCAGCTTGTACAGTTTTTGTAGTATTGATCTGTAGACTGGGTGCTTTTCAAAATTTCAGAGTGGAAGATCATAATTCTAAGAGATAAGGATTATATGTATACTTATAACTGTTGATGTAGACATGCTGCGAGATTTCAAAATACTGATTGCTAATTCCCGGTAGTTGGTATAGTAATTCTCGTTATAAGATGTAAATGAGTAAATGATAGGTTTCACTGAATGTAATGATTTTTCTGAAAGACCAAGATCAATGAAGTTGCGGGTAAGTTTACCTATAATGTGGTGGAATATAAACGGTTCTCTAGTAACGATGATGAAAGGCAAACTTATATATCGAAGTTATAATAAAGTTTATTCGAATGAAAAGTCGAAATTTGATTTGCTGAAGCTGTGACAAAATTGGCTAATTTGAAAAGGAATTGCAAAGTTATTTTTGGTAATAATAATTCCAAAGGAGTTAACACAGATATGTGTTAAACGTTTACTCAAGTTCCGAGTGTTTTCAGGTGCATATCTATATGCATCAATCTTTTCTTCCATAGATGAAGTGCGGTTGGTTCATCCTCTGATTGAGGTGTTTTCAGGAATCATGAAAGCTTTCAATCGCAGATTGTAATCGTCAAGATACAAATGAGGTTTAAGATGAAATCAAGTGGCAAACTTGAAGAGATGTTTAGTTTCATATGCTATAATCAA
Source organism: Rutidosis leptorrhynchoides (assembly GCF_046630445.1). NCBI lineage: Eukaryota > Viridiplantae > Streptophyta > Magnoliopsida > Asterales > Asteraceae > Rutidosis > Rutidosis leptorrhynchoides. The sequence continues at coordinate 194,111,263 of NC_092336.1, forward strand.
TATTTTAATTCATTTTAATTGTCCAATGCTATTAGTCCACAGCCGATAGTCCACAGTAACAGTCTAATAATTCATATAGTTTAATATATAATATTCGAATTAATTAATACGTATCATGACCCGTGTACATGTCTCAGACTCGATCACAACTCAAACTATATATATTATTGTAGAATCAACCTCAACCCTGTATAGCTAACTTCAGCATTACTGCATATAGAGTGTCTATGGTTATTCCAAATAATATATATAGATGTGTTGATATGATATGTCAAAACCTTGTATACATGTCCCGATATTTAAAGTGCGTAAAATAAATAACAGAAATTAAATGACGATAAATAAAATTGCGAGAATATAAATTGCGATAATTAAATTGCGATAAATAAAATGTAATCAGTTAGCTAGGAACAGTTAGCTAGGAACAGTTAGCGTGGATTCTTAACAAAATTTCTCATTGTTAATTTGTTTGTTTTTAACAAATTTTATTTTGTCAAATGTTTTCTTCATTATGCCACTTGTTGAATTCTGATAGGTCAAAATCTAAATATGAAATTGAATAAAAATGATTATTTTGTGGTGAACGAATTCGTATATCTGGTGGATGTAAGTAGGATAGTAATTGACTGTTGAGTCAGATTCGAAGACTGTACAGTGTAACTTATTAATGTAAAATCTAAATATTCCTCGGGTATTACCTACCCGTTAAAATATTTTCACCATTAACAGTTTGTACAAGAGAAATTTTTAATTACATTATTTATGAAAATATATTTACGTATATATTTTCTTCAGATGTAATCATGGATTTAATGAGTTAATATGATATTAATCTCATTTACTTTTCGGTTTGAGCTAGAATACATAATCTCTAAAACATTAGAGATTACATAATCGTCATGAAGAACGAAGGTAATTGATGCAGAACGATACGTGGAATGATGATTATACTCGAGGTACAGAATGAGACGTTGAGGCATGGATTGTTGATGGTACTGGTGCTGTTAATGATGATACTGTTGGTGCCAGTGATGTTGCTGAAGCTGGTAAATTTTTCACCATATTCTCCAAATTGATTACTCGAGCGCGAAGTTCGTTGACTTCTTCGATTACTCCGGGATGATTGTCGGTAAGAACGAGCGAATGAATAAGATATAGAATCTGGAATAGTATATAATCATGACGGGATACTCTGGAAATGAAAGAGAAAATAGTATCATGAACAGGTTCGCGGGTAAGTGTTTCAGGTTTTTTGCTAAGAGGTGAATTTGGTTGATGGAAAGGATCGCCTTCTTCTCGTCTCAATTGATTAAGTCGACTACGAACACATCCTCAATTCATCCAGAACAGATGATGGCTAATTGGTTGATCCATTCCGGTCATACTGCTTTCGGAGCTCGAGTGAAAATCCATGTCGGAATAGCTGTCGGAATAACTATCGGAATCTGAGGGACTCGAACTGGTTGAGGGATTCATCTCGTACGATCAGATGAAGGATTTTCGATAAGAAATAGATTATAGGATGTAGATTAGTATCCTGCAATACATAATTTACATATGCATATAAAATACTAAAATCTCATAAATTACGGAGGAATCTACGTAATCTGTCAGGCAAATGTAACAATAACAGATACGCTAAGATATGAATTAGTAGATACACTAAGATATGAATTTTGTCTATATACTATTCATGCAATCATTGCAGTATGATGTGTCTAGACTATGAGTGATAAGCAAGTGATTCCCTAAGATTGATAAGCAGGTAATTTTCGACACGAAATGATAAGCAAAACTTTTGACATGCAGACACGGTCAAAGTCCAGACTCACTAATGCATCCTATCGACTATCAGTTAGACACACTAATGCAAGACCTGGTTCGCTAAGACCAACGCTCTGATACCAACTCTAACGACCCGTCCTAATCCATCTGGACAAAGTCCATATTGATTACAAATGATTCACAATAGTTGATTACATCGAGAGGTACTTGACCTCTATATGATACATTTTACAAACATTGCATTTGTTTTTGAAAAGACAATCTTTCATTACATCAGAAGTTGACGGCATGCATACCATTTCATAATATAACCAACTATAATTGACTTAATAATAATCTTAATGAACTCAACGACTCGAATGCAATGTCTTTCGAAATATGTCATGAATGACTCCAAGTAATATCTCTAAAATGAGAAAAGGCACAGCGGAAGATTTCTTTCATACCTGAGAATAAACATGCTTTAAAGTGTCAACCAAAAGGTTAGTGAGTTCATTAGTTTATCGTAAACATTCATTTCCATCATTTTAATAGACCACAAGATTTTCATTTCTCATAAATACACATCTCATATCAGGCATTTCGCAAACTGCATAGAGATAAAAATCATTCATATGGTGAACGCTTGATAACCGAACTAACAGGATGCATATAGAATATCCCCATCATTTCGGGACTCTCATCAGACATGATAATCGAAGTACTAAAGCATTCGTAAACCGAATGGGACGTGTTAAGGTCCATAGATCTATCTTTAGGATTCGCGTCAATTAGGGGCCATTTCCCTAATTCTTAGGCTACCAAGATAAAAGGGGCATATTCGATTCGATAATCCAACTATAGAATGTAGCTTCGATTACTTGTGTCTATTTCGTAAAACATTTATAAAAATTGCGCATGTATTCTCAGCCCAAAAATATAAAGGGTAAAAAGGCAAATGAAACTCACCATACTGTATTTTGTAGTAAAAATACATATTACAAGACTGAACAATGCAAGGTTGGCCTCGGATTCACGAACCTATATCATTTGTATGTATATTAAAACATATAATTGAAATCTTAAAAATTTCATTTATAAATATATATTATTTGTATATATTTTGTAGTTATATTTATACTAGATTCCATTTTAAAAATATATACTTTATTTTATATCTTAAATTATACGTTGCATATATTTATTTTGTATATGTATTTAAAGTGATTAATATAGTTATTTTGATATCTATATATATATATATATATATATATATATATATATATATATATATATATATATATATATATATATATATATATATATATATATATATTAAAATACTTAATTAATTGTACGTAAGTTTTTATATATATGTAATGTTAATATGATTTATATATAGAATATTAATATATATGTAAATAATATGTTTTATGTACAAAATATTTACTTGTTTAAAAATGATAGTTGTGATATTACTGATTTACTACTAATATTAGTAATATCCTTATTAAAATGATAATATTAATGATAATACTTCTGGCAATATTACTAATACTAATTATAAAATGATACTAATACTAATAATATACTTATGTAAATAATAAAAGTTCTAATATTTATAAAATGATAATAATACTAATCATAATCATAATAGTGATAATAATACTTAAAATAATAAATTTGGTAATATTATTAATAATACTTATAATAATAATATGATAAAGTTAATAATAATGTTAATAACAATAATAACAATAATACTTAAGGGCGATCCTAAAATGATAATTTTATCAATGATGATAATATTTATAAGTCTAATAATAATAATACTAATAATATAATACTAGTAATAATGTTAAGGATATAATAATTATGTTAATGATAATCATAATATTAATGTTAATATTAACACTACATATCATTATATTAACAATAATAATAATATCAATTAGTATAAACAATAATATTAATAATAATAATAATAATAATAATAATAATAATAATAATAATAATAATAATAATAATAATAATAATAATAATAATAATAATAATAATAATAATAATAATAATAATAATAATAATGGAAATTAAAAATCAAAGTGTATACCCTTAAAGATGCTTTTTCTAAAAAGAATTGCCCTAGACGAGGCTCGAACCCGCGACCACCCGCTCACATACATACTCTCACGACCACTTAACCAGCTTTGCTTTCCTGTTATTAATCCTTTCCATTTTTATATATCGTGTATCTAACTGTTTAATATTCCTTCTTCTTCTTCTCCATATCAATTTGACCCAGGCTCGAATTAACAATAAAAACATCATATGTTGGCTTTAAGACTTTCATAAGAATTGGAATCAATCTATATGGGTCTTTAAATTAATTGAAAACACAAAAAAAATAAAAAGACTGCCATAGCAGCCGTCGGTATTTATAAAATATTTTTTTTTAACTTTTTGATTTTAAGAACGTTTTAGTAAATGTTATCTACATGAAAATGGTTGTAAATCAAACGTATAAACTCTATGTAACTTCAATTGGATCCAATATATTGAATTGAACTCGAATTTTGCTGAAGAACTCGACTGTTGACTTTTTCAAGATAACTTTGACTCCAAAATTCGTCTTTAATTCTTTAAATTAAAATCTAAAAACTTACAGGAAGATTAACGACCTGAATTAGATGCTTTCTACACTTTTAGATTTTTAAAATCAATTCAAAATCAAGCTTTTGATGTTCTTGGTCAAGAACAGAGACTTTTATGCATTTAATAGAAATAAACTTTGATTTTTCTGTTTTTCTTCAGTTAACAGCAACTAGTAATAATATATAACCGATAATATCAACTCAATCGAATAATTGAAGCTGTACGATAATTTTTGTGTAGTGATTAGTAATCGACATATTTCAAGCCAGGTACAAAAAATAATAACAAAAAATTAAAAGGGAAAACTGATTGATAAAAGGCTGTACGATTCCTATCTGTTTTTGGATATATCTGAGATTAGATTGGATCTTGCGGACAAGTTGAGGAGACCAAAAATAGGATAAAGAAGAAGTTTGATAAATATATATAACTAATCTGTACAATTAATCATATTTTAAAGAATTTATATAATTAATATTTATAATTAATATTTATATTAATAATAATAATAATTTTATTAATAGTAAAAATAAATAATAATGATACAAGAATCATATGATGATAATAATTATTATATAAATGACAATAATAATATTTTGTATTATTTTCTATTAATAATAACTATAAGAATATTAATAATACAAATACTATTATTAAAGATAATAATAATAATTGAGAATAATATTTATAATATTAATATAACAATTTAAACTTTTTAAATCTCATATTTATATATTATATCTTGAGATCAATATTAGCTAATGACAATAATGTATCAAATTACATGTATCAAAATCCATATGTAATCATTTTATTCGTGTTAATAATGCTGGTTTTAGTATAAATCTTTATATTAATGAAAGTACTAATATTATAAATATGGCGATTATATTTTATCTCTTAGTAATTTAATATATTGATTTTACATATTATTAAGTATGTAGTATTTAATAATATCTATTATGCATAATAACACATACCAATTGTTTAATACTAACTCATTTTCGGATCACCATTTATTTTAAAATCACATAAGTTTAAATTTAACTTGCTTAATATTCATCGAAACATCAAACGAGTATTACAATAATTTAATATTTATTTTTAATATACTTTATTTATATATAGAGATATATTTTAAATAAGATTTATTATAATATCCTATTTTTATTTTATTAAATTTTAATAACAATAACATATAATACTCCAGATTATATTTTGAATTATTATGTATATATATACATACACACATATCTATTACAATTAATTGTTCGTGAATCGTCGAGAATAGTCAGAGGTCAAATGTATATATGGACACAGTTCAAAATTTTAAGACTCTATATTACAGACATTGCTTATTGTGTCGAAATTATTTGAGGACAAAGTTTAAATTTGGTCGGAAATTTCCGGGTCGTCACAGAAATCACTGATGTACAAAGTGTGAAGAATAAAGAAGTGATTCTAGTATTTTTATTTCAAGACTATATTGCTTGAGGACAAGCAATGCTCAAGTGTGGGAATATTTGATAATGCTAAAAACGAACATATATTTCATAGCATTATCCGTCAAGAAAGACAAGTTTTTAGTTGCAATGGTTCTATTTACAAGTTATATTCGTTTAAATATTAAAAAGTGAAGACAAAAGACAGATTCGACGATTTGAAGATGCAAACTACCAAAAAGCTAAAAAGTACAAAGTACAAATCACGAGGTTCAAATTACTGATGAGAAACGTCTAAAAGTTACAAGAGTACGAGCCGCAAAACGCAAAGTACAAGATATTAAATTGTACGCAAGGACGTTCGAAAATCCGGAACCGGGACATGAGTCAACTATCAACGCGCGACACAACGGACTAAAAATTACAAGTCAACTATGCACATGAATATAATATAATATATAATTAATTCTTAAAATTATATATATATATATATATATATATATATATATATATATATTATATTATATATTATAACCGTCGGCAAACTAGCAAACAAATAATTCTGAGCTGGATTCCCAGGCCATACGATCACATGGCCAGAAGGCACAAATGCCATGCGATCGCATGGAGCAAAAAGTTTGGCCACATTGCTATAAAAGGCGCAGTTTCAGTCGAATATGATACATCTTTTTCTATCCTCTCTATCTCTCTGATATATATATATATATATATATATATATATATATATATATATATATATATATATATATATATATATATAATATTAATTTTAATTTTAATTTAAGATTAATAATAATAAGGGTATGTTAGCGAATGTTGTAAGTGTGTAAGTCGAAATTCTGTCCGTGTAAAGCTACGCTATTATTAATCATTGTAAGTTATGTTCAACTTTTTTAAATTAATGTCTCGTAGCTAAGTTATTATTATACTTATTTAAATCGAAGTAATCATGATGTTGGGCTAAAATGTTAAAGACGGGGTAATTGGGCTTTATACCATAATTGGGGTTTGGACAAAAGACCAACACTTGTGGAAATTGGACTATGGGCTATTAATGATCTTTATATTTGTTTAATTGAATGATAGTTCGTTAATTTAATATAAAAATTACAATTGGACATACCTATAAATAACCACATACACTCGATCGGACACGATGGGCGGGATATTTATAAGTACTAATAATCGTCCATTTAACCGGACACGGGAATGGATTAATAGTCAATGGACTTATTAAAACAGGGGTGAATTACATACAAGGAAAATTGGTGTAATTATAGTTTAAGTCCCCAATTAGTTGGAATATTTGACTTCGGATATAAGGATAATTTGACGATGACACTCGCACTTTATATTTATGACTGATGGACTGTTATGGACAAAAACCAGACGGACATATCGAATAATCAAGGACAAAGGACAATTAACCCATGATAATAAACTAAAATCAACACGTCAAACATCATGATTACGGAAGTTTAAATATGCATAATTCCTTTATTTTATATCTCATTGCACTATTATTTACTGTCATTTTATTTATTGCACTTTTAATTATCGTATTTTTTAATTATCGCAATTTTATTTATCGCACTTTAATTATTGTCATTTACTTTACGCTTTAAATTAAGTTATATTTATTTTTAATATTTTACATTAGGTTTTAACTGCGACTAAAGACATAAAATCGACAAACCGGTCATTAAACGGTAAAAACCCCCTTTTATAATGTAGTGACCCGTCCTTATCCTCCTGGACGAAGTCATCAACATTTGGTCCCATTGCGATGATCGACTCCAAGTAATATCCTTAAATTGAGCAAATGCACAGCGGAAGACTTAATTCGTACCTGAGAATAAACATGCTTAAAATTGTCAACCAAAAGGTTGGTGAGTTCATAGGTTTATCATAACAATTATTTCAATATATTAATAGACCACAAGATTTCATATTCATAAACGTTTTAATAAAAATATTCTAAGTGGTTGAGCACTTGGTAACCATACTTAACATTTAATCAACGTCGCATATTCCCTTTATTATGAAATCTCACTACACCGTACCAAGTGTAGTCACCGAAATGAAGTACTGTGCAACCGTTGAATACTGGTCGTCCAGCCCGGTTGGGGTTGTCAGGCCCGATAGATCTATCAACAGGATTCGCGTTTACAATACCCATGTAAATAATAGTTACCAAGCTACAGGGAAGTATGCCAGTGGTACAACTCAACGTAGAATGTATTTTAAGTACTTGTGTCTATTTCGTAAACATTTATAAAAGCAACGCATGTATTCTCAGCCCAAAAATATATTGCAAAAGCAATTAAAAAGGGAGCAAATGAAACTCACCATGCTGTATTTTGTAGTAAAAATACATATGTCAACATTTAACAAGTGTACGGTTGATCTTGGATTCACGAACCTATATATTAACACATATATTCGTAATCGAACGAATTTACATATTAATAGTGATGTAATTGTTATCTTAATTATGTGTTTCATTAAAAACCCTAATAAGTTTCATTTGTTAATATTTATTATTAAAATATTAATATAGTTATGTTATATGTAGTAGATATATCTTTATATAACTAATGGTTATTTGACAAAATAATATTAATAATAATAATAATAATAATAACTAAAAGTTGTTTTATTTTACAATAATAATAATAATAGTTATTATGATAATAATGTTGATAATATGAAAATAATAATATTAATTTCAAAATAATAATAATGATAGTAATAATAATAATTTTGATAAATATGATAATCTTTCTAATAATGATAATGATAATAAAAGTGATAATTATTATAATAATGATTAAAAATAATAATTTTAATAAAAATACTTTTGTTAATAATAATAATGATAATTTTAATGATAATACTAATAATAATAATAATAATAATAATAATAATAATAATAATAATAATAATAATAATAATAATAATAATAATAATAATAATAATAATAATAATGATAATGATAATTAAAGTTATTAGGCTACCTTCAAGCTTTTTCATAAAAAGAAATAAGAAACGTCTCAAACAGTGCTTGAACCTAAGACCTCTCGCTTAACAACCATATACCCAACCATTTCTCTGCTTTTCCTTTTCTGTTCTAATACCTAAACTAATTCTTTTAACCCAACTATCTGTTTTCTTCTTTCTTCTTCCTCACAGTTTCATCATCATCGATAATCATAATTATATTAATCATGATCATCATCGTAACTTAACATCACAGTCATCATTATGACTGATCCAATTCGTCTGTTTATAAACTGGCCCAATATCTCAATTAAAAAGGAATTTGGCTTGTGATTAAATTGATCCAGCAACATCTTCTTAAGCCCGATATATGCAAGACCAATAACATGTTAATTTGATTTGAACGTGATTAGTGGGGTAGTTGCAGTAGGGCACGTTTTACTCTTTTAATTATTCCATTATCCTATTTACGTGAATCATTAATCCCAATCTAATAGGGTTCCGGCCCCTTTTATTTTCTAAAGTAATAACACACACTAGTGGCACTTTATGTCAAGTGGGATTATGTTTTTCTTCTCCTGCTTCCTTTTAATCCGACCAAAATAGAAGGAGATTACACATTATATTATTAATATGTCCTATCATCTTCGCCTTTTCCATCTCCTTTCCATATCGTTTTTCATTATAATAGAATGCCAAGAAATAAATAGAAACCGAAAAAAAACAAAAGCAGTAGGATTGGCAACTGGATTTTCGATAAAGAAGAAAAGATATAGCAGTTTGTCTTGGGTTTGTTGACAGGAAAACGGTACTAACAGAAGTAGATAGCAGTTATAGCTTACAATGGTGTTGGGTAGTGTCGGTCGTTCATGACTGACACATAAAACAGATAGTATACAGCAGCCGCAGCAATGAAGGGGCGTTTAAATGGTTGGGTCATGATTGGTGATTGAAGAGTGATGGCTTTGGTTTCATAGAATAACAGTATGGATTTTAGTCTCATAGAATAACAATATGGGTGTGGGTTGGTTGGTGAAGGTAATTGGTGGTGGTTTTAACACAAAGGTGGTTCTCGGTCACAATTAGGAGAGAGAGAGAGATAGAACGAGAGGTGAGATGGTGAGCAATTGGGTTTCGGTTCTGGTGTGGTGACGAGTGTGGTTGTAACAAGAGAGAGAGAAAGAAAGGTGGTGTTTGTTCGTGGCAGTGTAAGGTATCTTGTAAGGAAGAAAGGAGGAGGAATAGAGAAGAAGGATATAGATGAGGTTTCATGGATATCGAATCAAAACAGAAAAATGGAAACACAATTTTGTTACCGGCTGTAAATGTCTTGAAGTAATGGTGATGGTTGTGTGCTTGTTCAATTAGGAAAAGAAACAAGAGAGGGTGAGTTAGATGGTGGTAATCGATGGTTGTGATCAAGGGCGGTTTAGGTTTCCCGAAGAAGTAACCAAAATTAAGAATGGTGATGGGTCTTGTGGTTTGGGTTAGTGTTAATTTCCATCAACATATTGTGTATGTATATATTTATATACACTTACGTATGGGTGATAATGATTTGTTAAAGAAGTCAAAAGAAGCCACAGTTTACAATCCGTGAAATCCATTTGTTTGAATTTTAAGTGTGTGATTCTCATTTGTGCATATATTATATTTAGGTAAAGTAGATAGATAGTGTGGTGGTTGATCAAACACTCCCGAAAGTGAAAACAAGATTGGCAGTAATTGGGGAAAGATAGTTTGTCCAGTATAACATCTATCTATATGTATCTTTATATAACTAATAACTAATTTAATAATAATAATTAATAACAATATAATACTAAATATGAATGCACAAAAATGAATTAATAGGTAACAAATAAAGCATCCATCCTTTATCATTTTGCTACTGACGCTTATTTTATAATATTTAATATATGATGATAACAGAATAAGAAAAAAAATTGTAAATGAGAGATGCTTATCATATATATTAGCTAATAATATATATTAACTAATAATATTTACTTACAGATAGTGGTTCGTGAATCGTCGAAAATAGTCGAGGGTCAATTGAAAATATGAAACACTTCAAAATTTTTGAGACTCAACCTAACAGATTTCTCTTATCGTGTCAAGAATATTAAATCGTATCGAGAGTTTCGTTTAAAATTAGTTGAAATTTTCCGGGTCGTGATAGTACCTACCCGTTAAATAAATTTCGTCCCCGAAATTTGGTAGAGATCGTCATGGTTGACAATAAGTATGTTTTCATGACGAATATGAGTGGATAAATAGAGTTTTATCATCATTGAGTAATATAGATAAAACGATTTGATTATGTGAGGCGTACGAGTGAAGCTATCACGAAAGAGTGAAATGAAGTGATTAGAGGTTTGTCTTGACATAGTCAAGGTTGATTTTCAGAATTCAAGGAATTTAAAGAAATCTTTTAATTAGAAAGAAAATGTAATCGCACGATTTATTAGCAAACTGTTGGAATTACGGAAGAACATAAATATCAAGGAAATATTTATGTGATATGCTTAGAGATTAAGTAGAATAAAAGAGTCGTGTAACATGGCACATGATGAGGATAAGGTCTGTGATCATCAACACGTTACATTAGAAACTCAGCATGACTTACTGTAATATAATCACGTTGGCCTGACGTCATTATATTATATTAACTCATGCTTCAATTCCCAACACTTCTCTAGGAAATCATTCATAATTTAAACTCGATTGTTACAGAATATAGAAACCAAAATAGTTTCTTTTATGATGTAACATAGATAGCACGAGGAAATAGATAATTTCGGACAAGAATATTTATGAAAATATCCTCAGAAATATCGAAGATATTCATAATGATATTTTGGAATTTCTAAGTTCGAAGGTTGATGAAGGAGAATTTTCCGCAAGATTTTAACATGACTTAGGAGCAAGATATTCTCTAAAGATTTTATCGGATCCAGATTTATCTGAATTCTTTGAATATAGGGTTTGGTCCTTGTAGTTTTCCTTGATCTCCTTCATGGTGTGCTCAATTCGATTTTCAGTACCAAATTTTCTATCGAGCATTCCTAACACTTCCTTCTTTATCATCATCTTTTGGCCATTAAGACCATCTACAACATGCTGCTTCGTCAGCATTTTCAAAGTTAACGGATCTGGGTCATCGGTTATCAAATCGAGGTGTTTTCAAGAATCATGAAAGGTTTGAATGCAAGTTGTAATTGTTGAGATACAAATGAGGTTTAAGATGAATTCAAGTGGCAAACTTGAAGAATTGTTTAGTTTCATATGTTATAATCAATATTTTAATTCATTTTAATTGTCCAATGTTATTAGTCCACAGTCGATAGTCCACAGTTAACAGTCCAGTAATATATATAGTTTATTATATTATATTCGAATTAATTAATACGTGTCGTGACCCGTATACGTCTCAGACTCGATCACAACTCAAAGTATATATATTATTATAGAATCAACCTCAACCCTGTATAGAGAACTCGATCATTACTGCATATAGAGTGTCTATGGTGATTCCAAATAATATATATAGATGTGTCGATATGATATGTCAAAACCTTGTATACGTATCCCGATATTTAAAGTGCGTAAAATAAATACAGAAATTAAATGACGATAAATAAAATGCGTAAAGTAAATAACAGAAATTAAATGACAATAAATAAATTTGCGAGAATGTAAATTGCGATAATTAAATTGCGATAAATAAAGTGTAATCAGTTAGCTGGGAACAATTAGCTAGGAACAGTTATCGTGGATTCTTAACAGAATTTCTCATAGTTAATTTGTTTGTTTCTAACAAATTTTATTTTGTCAAATGTTTCCTTCATTAAGCCACTTGATTTTTGATAAATCAAAATCTAAATATGAAATTGGATGAATATGATTATTCTGCAGTGAATGGATACGTATATCTGTAGATGTAAACAGGATAGTAAATGACTGTTGAATCAGATTTGAAAGAATGTACAGTGTAACTTATCAATGTGAAATCTAAATATTCCTCGGGTATTACCTACCCGTTAAAATATTTTCACCATTAACAATTTGTACAAAAGAATTATTAATTACATTCTTTATGAAAACATATATACATATATATTTTCTTCAGATGTAATCATGGATTTAATGAGTCAATAAGATATTAAACTCATTTGATTTATCGTTAATACTAGATTACATAATCTCTAAAACTTTAGAAATTACGTAATCGCCATGTCGAGCGAAGATAATCGATGTAGAATGATATGTAGAACGATGATTATACTCAAGGTACAGAATGAGATGTCGAAGCTGGTGACGCGGATGTTGTTCTTGGTGTACTAGTGTTGTTGGTGCTGAGGCTGGTGATGTTACTGGTGTTGATGATACTGCTAGTGCTTGCAAATTGTGTACCGTGCTCTCTAAAGTTAACACTCGAGCTCAGAGTTCTTTAACTTCTTCTACTAACCCTGGTTGGTTATCAGTGTGAGGTAGAGATCGGATATCTTCTCTAGTTCCGTTAATGGTAGCCTCAAGACGAAAAATTCTTGCAAAAAGGGTATAAACGGTGTTGCGAACAGGTTCGCCGGTGAGCGGGTCGAGCACTCCGACGTTAGGTGGTAAGTTCGGCTCGTGATATGGAGTACCTTCTTCATTTCTCCATATTGTAAGTATTTCGCGAACACATCCCCACTTTCTAAAAGAAATCACGGTAGTTGATCGGTTGGTGCGCTCCCGTCACGCTATCTTCGGAGTCAGAAGAACTTGGTCGATTCGTAGAGGCCATCGTACGCGATCACAGAAAAGATTTTTGGTATGAAAAGCTTTGTGATAGCAAATGATAGTTGGATGGTATTCTCAATGCATAATATGCCTAGATATATATAGTACCAGGATCCCTTAAATTACGGAGAAATTTACGGAAGATATCAGGCGAAGTTTACCGTAATAGATACGCTAAGATATAAATTTGTCTATACACTATCTATGCAATAAAGGCAGTAAGGCATGTCTAGACTTAGGAATGGTTAGCAGGAAATTTTTCCACTAGGAATGATATACAATACTTATAATATGCAGCTAAGGTCGAAGTCCAGACTCGCTAATGCATCCTAACAACTATCAGTTAGACACACTAATGCAAGACCTGGTTCGCTAGGACCAACGCTCTGATACCAACTGTAGTGACCCGTCCTTATCCTCCTGGACGAAGTCATTAACATTTGGTCCCATTGCGATGATCGACTCCAAGTAATATCCTTAAATTGAGCAAATGCACAGCGGAAGACTTAATTCGTACCTGAGAATAAACATGCTTAAAAGTGTCAACCAAAAGGTTGGTGAGTTCATAGGTTTATCATAACAATTATTTCAATATATTAATAGACCACAAGATTTCATATTCATAAACGTTTTAATAAAAATATTCTAAGTGGTTGAGCACTTGGTAACCATACTTAACATTTAATCAACGTCGCATATTCCCTTTATTATGAAATCTCACTACACCGTACCAAGTGTAGTCACCGAAACGAAGTACTGTGCAACCGTTGAATACTGGTCGTCCAGCCCGGTTGGGGTTGTCAGGCCCGATAGATCTATCAACAGGATTCGCGTTTACAATACCCATGTAAATAGTAGTTACCAAGCTACAGGGAAGCATGCCAGTGGTACAACTCAACGTAGAATGTATTTTAAGTACTTGTGTCTATTTCGTAAACATTTATAAAAGCAACGCATGTATTCTCAGCCCAAAAATATATTGTAAAAGCAATTAAAAAGGGAGCAAATGAAACTCACCATACTGTATTTTGTAGTAAAAATACATATGTCAACATTTAACAAGTGTACGGTTGATCTTGGATTCACGAACCTATATATTAACACATATATTTGTAATCGAATGAATTTACATATTAATAGTGATGTAATTGTTATCTTAATTATGTGTTTCATTAAAAACCCTAATAAGTTTCATTTGTTAATATTTATTATTAAAATATTAATATAGTTATGTTATATGTAGTAGATATATCTTTATATAACTAATGGTTATTTGACAAAATAATATTAATAATAATAATAATAATAATAATAATAACTAAAAGTTGTTTTATTTTACAATAATAATAATAATAGTTATTATGATAATAATGTTGATAATATGAAAATAATAATATTAATTTCAAAATAATAATAATGATAGTAATAATAATAATTTTGATAAATATGATAATCTTTCTAATAATGATAATGATAATAAAAGTGATAATTATTATAATAATGATTAAAAATAATAATTTTAATAAAAATACTTTTGTTAATAATAATAATGATAATTTTAATGATAATACTAATAATAATAATAATAATAATAATAATAATAATAATAATAATAATAATAATAATAATAATAATAATAATAATAATAATAATAATAATGATAACGATAATTAAAGTTATTAGGCTACCTTCAAGCTTTTTCATAAAAAGAAATAAGAAATGTCTCAAACAGGGGTTGAACCTAAGACCTCTCGCTTAACAACCATATACCCAACCATTTCTCTGCTTTTCCTTTTCTGTTCTAATACCTAAACTAATTCTTTTAACCCAACTATCTGTTTTCTTCTTTCTTCTTCCTCACAGTTTCATCATCATCGATAATCATAATTATATTAATCATGATCATCATCGTAACTTAACATCACAGTCATCATTATGACTGATCCAATTCGTCTGTTTATAAACTGGCCCAATATCTCAATTAAAAAGGAATTTGGCTTGTGATTAAATTGATCCAGCAACATCTTCTTAAGCCCGATATATGCAAGCCCAATAACATGTTAATTTGATTTGAACGTGATTAGTGGGGTAGTTGCAGTAGGGCACGTTTTACTCTTTTAATTATTCCATTATCCTATTTACATGAATCATTAATCCCAATCTAATAGGGTTCCGGCCCCTTTTATTTTCTAAAGTAATAACACACACTAGTGGCACTTTATGTCAAGTGGGATTATGTTTTTCTTCTCCTGCTTCCTTTTAATCCGACCAAAACAGAAGGAGATTACACATTATATTATTAATATGTCCTATCATCTTCGCCTTTTCCATCTCCTTTCCATATCGTTTTTCATTATAATAGAATGCCAAGAAATAAATAGAAACCGAAAAAAAAACAAAAGCAGTAGGATTGGCAACTGGATTTTCGATAAAGAAGAAAAGATATAGCAGTTTGTCTTGGGTTTGTTGACAGGAAAACGGTACTAACAGAAGTAGATAGCAGTTATAGCTTACAATGGTGTTGGGTAGTGTCGGTCGTTCATGACTGACACATAAAACAGATAGTATACAGCAGCCGCAGCAATGAAGGGGTGTTTAAATGGTTGGGTCATGATTGGTGATTGAAGAGTGATGGCTTTGGTTTCATAGAATAACAGTATGGATTTTAGTCTCATAGAATAACAATATGGGTGTGGGTTGGTTGGTGAAGGTAATTGGTGGTGGTTTTACACAAAGGCGGTTCTCGGTCACAATTAGGAGAGAGAGAGAGATAGAACGAGAGGCGAGATGGTGAGCAATTGGGTTTCGGTTCTGGTGTGGTGACGAGTGTGGTTGTAACAAGAGAGAGAGAAAGAAAGGTGGTGTTTGTTCATGGCAGTGTAAGGTATCTTGTAAGGAAGAAAGGAGGAGGAATAGAGAAGAAGGATATAGATGAGGTTTCATGGATATCGAATCAAAACAGAAAAATGGAAACACAATTTTGTTACCGGCTGTAAATGTCTTGAAGTGATGGTGATGGTTGTGTGCTTGTTCAATTAGGAAAAGAAACAAGAGAGGGTGAGGTAGATGGTGGTAATCGATGGTTGTGATCAAGGGCGGTTTAGGTTTCCCGAAGAAGTAACCAAAATTAAGAATGGTGATGGGTCTTGTAGTTTGGGTTAGTGTTAATCTCCATCAACATATTGTGTATGTATATATTTATATACACTTACGTATGGGTGATAATGATTTGTTAAAGAAGTCAAAAGAAGCCACAGTTTACAATCCGTGAAATCCATTTGTTTGAATTTTAAGTGTGTGATTCTCATTTGTGCATATATTATATTTAGGTAAAGTAGATAGATAGTGTGGTGGTTGATCAAACACTCCCGAAAGTGAAAACAAGATTGGCAGTAATTGGGGAAAGATAGTTTGTCCAGTATAACATCTATCTATATGTATCTTTATATAACTAATAACTAATTTAATAATAATAATTAATAACAATATAATACTAAATATGAATGCACAAAAATGAATTAATAGGTAACAAATAAAGCATCCATCCTTTATCATTTTTCTACCGACGCTTATTTTATAATATTTAATATATGATGATAACAGAATAAGAAAAAAAAAATTGTAAATGAGAGATGCTTATCATATATATTAGCTAATAATATATATTAGCTAATAATATTTATTTACAGATAGTGGTTCGTAAATCGTCGAAAATAGTCGAGGGTCAATTGAAAATATGAAACACTTCAAAATTTTTGAGACTCAACCTAACAGATTTCTCTTATCATGTCAAGAATATTAAATCGTATCGAGAGTTTCGTTTAAAATTAGTTGAAATTTTCCGGGTCGTGATATATAATAATAATACTACTTATATATATATATATATATATATATATATATATATATATATATATATATATATATATATATATATATATATATATATATATATATATATACACACACAAATATAGTTTTAAAAATATAGCGTTAAACTTGGCTAGATCCCTGTGGAACGAACCAGACTTACTAAAAACTACACTACTGTACGATTAGGTACACTGCCTATAAGTGTTGTAGCAAGGTTTAGGTATATCCACTCTATAAATAAATAAATAACTTGTGTAAAATTGTATCGTATTTAATAGTATTTGGCAATAAAAATATAACTATTTCGTATACACCTCTACGCACATCACATATATAATACTAAAATCCCATAAATTACGGAGAAATCTACAGAAGCTGTCAGACAAAGGTAACAATAACAGATACGCTAAGATATGAATTAGCATGTACGCCAAGATATGAATTTTTGTCTATACACTATTCATGCATTCAATGCAGTAAGATGTGTCTAGACAAAGAATGATAAGCAAGTGATTCCGTAAGAATGATAAGCAGGAAATTTTCGACACGAAATGATAAGCAAAACTTTTGACATGCAGACACGGTCGAAGTCCAGACTCACTAATGCATCTAAACAATTACCAGTTACACACACTATTGCAAAACCTGGTTTGCTAAGACCACCGCTCTGATACCACATGTAATGACCCGTCCTAATCCATAAGAACGAATACAATAACATATGATTACATCGCGAGGTATTTGACCTCTATATGATACATTTTACAAACATTGCATTCATTTTAAAAGACAATCTTTCATTACATCGAAAGTTGACAGGCATGCATACCATTTCATAATATCCATCTATAAATGCTCTAATCTGACATTTACTTAATCATAATCTTTACTGAACTCAACGACTTGAATGCACCGTATTTTGAAATATGCCATGAATGATTCTAAGTAATATCTTTAAAATGAGCTAATGCATAGCGGAAGATTTCTTTAATACCCGAGAATAAACATGCTTTAAAGTGTCAACCAAAAGGTTGGTGAGTTCATTAGTTTATCATAATCATTCATTTCCATCATTTTAATAGACCACAAGAATTTCATTTCCAGTTCTCATAAATATACGTCTCATGCATAGAGACAAAAATCATTCATATGGCGAACACCTGGTAACCGACATTAACAAGATGCATATAAGAATATCCCCTATCATTCCGGGAAATCCTTCGGACATGATAAAAATAAATTCGAAGTACTAAAGCATCCGGTACTTTGGAAGGGGTTCGTTAGGCCCAATAGATCTATCTTTAGGATTCGCGTCAATTAGGGTGTCTGTTCCCTAATTCTTAGATTACCAGACTTAATAAAAAGGGGCATATTCGGCTTCGATCATTCACCCATATAATGTAGTTTCGATTACTTGTGTCTATTTTGTAAAACATTTATAAAAATTTCGCATGTATTCTCAGCCCAAAAATATAAAGGGTAAAAAGGCAAATGAAACTCACATATTGTATTTTGTAGTAAAAATACATATGACGATATTGAACAACTGAACAATGCAGGGTTGGCCTTGGATTCACGAACCTATATCATTTGTATATTTATTAATACTCATAATCGTAATCGAATAAATTTATATATATGTATACATAACTTATTAGTTATATCATATTTATATTAATAATATATTTAGGTTTCATATATTCATTTTATATATGTAAAAAAAATACTTTGTTATGTTGTATGTGTTAAATATATTTATGTATATATATTTTGTTTGTTTATCAAAACAGTAGTTCTAATTATACTAAGTTAATATTAGTAAAGGTAAAAATAATGATAATAACCTTAATAATATATTTATGATAATAATACTAATATTTATGTAAGTACTAATCGTATCATTTTTATAATAATATTACCAATGTTAATCATAGTCATAATATTTAAAATAATACTAAAATCGTACGATTAATAATATTAATATTACTTATAATAATACAATTGATATTATTAATAATATTATTACTTAATAATAATACTAGTGATAATGATAATAATAGTAGTCATAATTGTAACTTTTAATTGTATTAGTAATAATAAATGATATCTTTTATTAGTAATGATGATAATAATAATAATAATAATAACTAATATTAACAATAATATTAACAATAATGATAATACTTATAGCAATAATAATGTTAATACTAATAATTTCTAAATAATACTGCTAATAATAATAATAACAATAATACTTGTATTAATAACAATAATTAATAATACATAACAATAACAATAACAATCATAATAATAATAATAATAAATATAATAATAATAATAATAATAATAATAATAATAATAATAATAATAATAATAATAATAATAATAATAATAATAATAAAATAATAATAATAATGGTTACTACCTTAAAAGCTCCAAAAAAATATCAAACTGCCTAAGCCGGGACTCGAACCCGCGACCTCCCGCAAACCCGCTAACACCTTGAACCATGGGGTTGTGGCCCGTTTTTCTATTTTATAAACACATTTTAATTACTATAACCCGTTCCAGTTATCCATCCTCATCTTCAATAACAAGTCGACCGAAATCCATAATTCATATCAGCAAGCCACGATTTAATTACTTTGAAACAAATCAATATTAATGTCAATTGTTTTTATTTAGTTGAAAACAAAGAAAAAAAATATAAAAAATATAAAAAATTACAGCTGTAAGGCTGCTCGTCGTAGGCCTTTTAGAAAAAAAAATTTTGATTTTTGTGATTGAGAATGATTTGGACAAAGTTTATAACACGAAATATATTTCAAATCACCTCTATAAACTATAAAAATCATCAATTTAACTCAATTCGAAACAGAACACGCGAATTTGACTGAAGAACAATTGTTGACTTTTAAAATCCTAAACTTTGACTAAAAAATTCGGGCTTGATATAACGAATTGGAATATAATATTTTGAAGAAAGTTTAAGTGGAAAATTCCTAACAAAACTGCATTTACAGATTTTGATAATTGGTTCGATATTTAATTTTGGCCAAAAAGTTGAAATACAGAGGACCGATGGTTTCATGGTGTTTTTCTGTGATAAAAATAAATCTGAAAATGGCTGTAAAGGTTTTTAATTGATAGTGATAATGGATAATTGAATGAATTCCCTCTAATATTGTCACGACCCTACTTTTTCCGTTATCTTTTACCGTTAATTATTTAACGACCGTTAACTGTTATTCGTGCCACGTTATGTCTATGACCTATATTATTATTTTAGTAATAATATATATATATATATATATATATATATATATATATATATATATATATATATATATATATATATATATATATATATATATATATATATTATGTGTTATGTGAATATTTGTATTCATATTTTAAGTTATGCGTTTCTACGTGTCGCGGATTTCTATCCGGCGAATCTTTTCGGTTTTCAAACCAACGGTCGAGTTTTTGGGATTTTTAAATCCTAAATATTTTAAATATGATATTTTAAGATCATATAAATATATATAGTATTTATATTTATTTTTCGTCGCGTATTTGTTATCTCTCTGAATTTTTAATCGCGTAAGCGTGTTTTCGCGTTTCGGGTTTCGTTCGGGCTTTCGGGCCATAGGGAATTAAAATTTTAGCAAGATGGCCTAGTGGGGCCCACTCTACACCCCACCATTCGGCCGAAACCAAGAGGGGAGGGAGTATACTCCCCAGTTTTTTTTCTTTTTTGGCATTTCATTCTACAAATTCTAATTTTATCAAAACCTAATTATCACTTTGTGCTCTCTCCTCTCCTCCCTCCTTGTGCCATCACCCCACATCCACAAAAACATCATCATCATCATTCAAACAAGCTTGGATCATCAATTGATTTACATAAACACGTTCTATTAATCATCCTCTACACGAATCAATCACTTGTTTCTCGATCAGGGTATAAACCCTAACCCTAGATTTTTTAATTTTTCATTAATTTTCAGTTTTTGATGATTATTTTGATAGTATGTTAGTTACTTGTTATTGTTATGATGATTGTATGCGTATAATTGCTCAAAAACACATGTTTTCGGTTTGATTTGATTGGGACAGCAGCTATTTCGTTCTTTTTTGATATTGTAACTGATATAAAAGTGAAAATAAAGTAGTTAGATTAGTTCCTCTCATCAATAAATTAATTTTAGACTCTGGATTCATGTCGTTTCGATTCCCGGAGCCCTAGATATGATCAAAATGGTATTTTATTAAGATTGAAATGTGATATTGATATGAACCAGGTTTGGTCCGACTTTGTGACCTTATTTGGTGTCTTTAGGGTGTGTTAGTGTGTTAAGATTGATGATGGGATGAACTTTCATGTTCGGGTCATCTAAATCATAGTCACGAATCACCCGTTATGGCTAAAACACGTTTTTGAATGAATTGAAGTTCCAAGTGGTGTAATGGCTGATCATCATGACTTGGGTACTGTTATTGGTGTGTTCTTGAGTGCACCAATGTGTCGGGTGGTTTGATTAGGCTGATATATATATAAGGCTCGCCGAAAACCGACACCCGGGGCTCAAGATACGACCCGATGAACTTTTGATTTAAAACTTATGGTTAATTATTAAAACTTATGATTAAAATAATGATTTTCATTATTATTAAATTACTTATGATATAAAAAGTAATTATTATAATTTAAGACTTATGGTATACATTTATTATATCATTTAATTAATACTTATGATTTAATTAACATTTTAATTAAACTTATGATTAATAATACTTTTATTATTAATGAGAAATACTTATGATAAGTATTAAACTTATATTATGAGATTATTATAATAAGACTTATAATAAGGATTAAATAATTATTTAATTATTATAAGGCTTAGTTATTATTTAATTATAATTTAATTATTAAATACTTATGATTTAATAATCATAATTAGAAACTTATGATATGATTAATAATTCATTATTAATTAATGGTACTTATGATATGATTAAAATTTATTATTTATTAATAATACTTATAGTATGAATAATATTTAATTAATTAATTAAATACTTATGTTATATTAATTATATCATTTAAACTTATATTAACTTTAATAATTCATTTTAATTTAATTAAACTTATGTTACAACATAATTATACATATTTAACTTTAATAAACATTATAACTTACATTATTATTATAAATTACACTTTTAAAAATTTACGTTGACTATGTTTGACCAAGGTTGACTTTCGGTTCACTTTGACTTTCAGTTGACTTTTGTTGACTTTCTAATTAAGGAAACTTTCCTAACTTATAAACTTTCTAAAAATAGCAACTTTCGAAATTTGGAAACTTTTCAAAAATAGAAACTTTCCAAAAATAGAAACTTTCCAAAAATAGAAACTTTCCAAAAATGGAAACTTGCTAAAAATAGAAACTTTCTAAAAATAGAAATTGTGTGTCCGTAAGCTGTTCCGATCAAACCGATGCATGCTGAGTATTGTTCTATGTCTACTTGTAACATATACAATAGCTATCATACTAAGACTTGACCTAAGTTAGTTATTTATATCGACATGCTTTATTTATAGGTCGGCGTTGTGATCATTCCTGATCACTGTACTCATTTGCTGTTTGCTTAATTGTGTTGGTTACTTCGTTACTATTAAGGTAAGTTATAGTCCCGTTTATACATTCTTGTTAAAGTATATTTTTGGGATGTGAATACATGCATTTTATTTCACGTTTAGACACAAGTGACAATTAAATTTAAATTATTCATTGTGAGTTGGACAAAAATATTCCCTAGTCTGGTAACTGTAATCACTGGTTTCTACTGGTGAACGCGAATCCTACGAATAGATCTATCGGGTTTGACAACCCCCTTTCGAGCTAGTCGCGCTAGCAATTTATAATCAGAATATTTAGTACTTCGTATTTTGTTGTAGATACACTGTCCGGTGTATATCATTTATTGTTTTTGGCAAGTGTAAATAAAGGGTTAAGTGGTTACCAGGTGGCTCATTGATAATGGAATAATGTTTAATGTTTTCTAACATTTTTAAATCTTGTGGTCTAAAGTTTATTCAATTATTTAAACCTATAATTCACTCAACCTTTGTGTTGACAGTTTACTCGCATGTTTTCACAGGTACTTGAGTTATGTGATGCTTCCGCTATGTTTAGAAGAGTCTGCATACATTTGGGCAGCTTTTATGAAACAATTATGAAACTTAAGCTTGCATTCTGTTTTTGGATAATTTAAATTTGTGGGTTTGTTGGCAATATTTTGTGTCAACTTTGGTTAATTAATATGTTGGGTTATTTTAACCTACATATTTTGGTATGCTTTCCTTTTTTGGGAAACTTTTGAAATAAAAGAATGCAATGTCGTTTATTAAATTCATTTAAGTTCGATCAAGCTGTGGGACCAAGTGACGGATCCGTTAAGTGTTTTGACGGGGCTATCACAGTTGGTATCAGAGCTCTGGTTGTAGGGAACTAGGCGGTCTTAATGTGGTCAACCCGTGGTTCTTAGGGTACATTAGAGTCTAGTCTACAGCCCGACCCTTTTGCTATAGCATTATTATGCATTTCATTTCGTATGAGATATATCATAAGCATTTATTTCTATTTGGTATGTGGTTTGTGGTTCACTGTTTGCAGATGTCGACTTCGAGCAATAACCCCATTCCTGCTCCTGCTCCTTCGGCTGCTGACAGACGCCGTGCTGATCAACCTTTGATCGATGATCCTGTTCACTACTACTTTTCCACCCTCACTCACATGAACAGAGCTTACACTGACAAGACGCTTATTAATGCTCTTAGTGATTGTATACGTACCTTGCCGCATAACGAGGTGATGGACGAGATTCGAGCTAGTATGGATTCGTTCGTCAGTTTCAAGCATAATTTTGGGATCGAGAATCGTAACCGTAACCGTGAGGTAGATGCTAAGTTCGAGGCTCTCAAGAGCATAGTTCGTGGTTTGAAGGCAGAGTTGGAAGAAGTGAAAGGAAAATTGCGGAAGTATGACACTCCTGCCGAGACTCATGCCGGCCCAGCTTATCACACCCGCTCTAAGCAGATGTGATATGATGATTCATGATTGAATATTTATTTCATAAGGCTTGATGTCCTTTCATACATACATTTTTGGGTTATGTACGGCGTTTTGCCGAGGATTTTATTAAGGTTTTGTTATGGGATGTTTTTCATTATGTATGGATGGTTATTTTTATAACATCTATTATCATTATCACATTTTATTTCTGATGTTGTGACTCTTGGCATGTTATATTATGCGTAATGTAGATCATGTATGTTAGGTGCTATGTATGTTGTATGATGTTATCATAAAATATGTATGCATGTGGTGGCTATTTCTATAACTATCATAACTGTCATGTTATTACTCGTAGTGTTTACTGACTATTATTTTAATGGTTAATCTTTTCGTGTTTGATCTATTCCTTTATAACACTGGTATTATTCTTAGTACTAACGATTGTGTTATTCTGTTTTGAAGATCATGCCTCCTAGAGAGTCCAACGAAGCCCGTATGCAACGTCTTATCATTGAAGGGATAGCTGCTGCTATGGCAGCAAATGCTAATACTAATTTGAATAACAATCAGATGGGATGCTCCCACAAAACGTTCATGGTAAGTCGTCCACAGGAATTCAGTGGTACGGAAGGACCCATAGGACTTACCCGCTGGTTCGAGAAGATTGAGTCTATTTTCAGGGTTAGTCGAGTCTGAGAGGAGGACAAGGTTAGTTTTGCTAGCTGCACTCTTAAGGATAGTGCATTGACCTGGTGGAACAACTTGGTTAATAGTTTGGGAAATGATGTGGCTTATGGTTTAACTTGGAATAATTTCAAGGAAAGAATGATCACCCGTTATTGTCCTAAGGGTGAACTTAAGAAGTTAGAGGTTGAACTTAAGAACTTGAAAATGAAGGGCACCGAATTAGATGCCTAGGAGCAAAGGTTCTTCGAGTTGACTTTGTTGTGTCCTAATGTTTATGCTGATGAGAATCTTAAGATTGAAGCTTACATTGATGGGTTATCTGAGAAAATTGAGCATGGGGTTGAGTCTAGTGAGCTCCAAACTATCGGGGCTGCTATGTCTATGGCTCATAAGCTTAATGATAAGATTTTAAGGAGGAGTAAGGCTGCTGTGACCGATGCCAGTGAAGAGGTTGTTAAGAAGACTGATAATGGGAAAAGGAAGTGGGATATAACCGCAACCAGAACCAAGGTCAGCAAAAGAAACAAGATAATTCCGGTGCTAGTAACCAAAATCAGTGTGTGTGTCCTTGATGTTATAAGGCTTATGATGGATATTGCACGGTTACTTGTAAGAGGTGTTCCAAACAGGGACACATTGCTAAAGATTGTACGATGCTTCTGTCGAGTTCTGATACTCCTGCTGCAGGTGGTAATAATGGTAATAATGCTGGTAATAGAGGTGGGAATGGTAATGGTAATGGAAAGTCGAATAATGGTGGTAATCAGAGAGTTTGTTACGAGTGTGGGAAGCCGGGCATTTCCGTGATGCCTGTCCTAACAAGAAGACCACTGAGAATGCACGTGGTAGAGCATTCAACATTAACGCCAGGGATGCTGAGGAAGATCCTAAAATTGTTACTGGTACGTTCTCGGTCAACGATTTATCAGTTTATGTACTATTTGATTCAGGGGCTGATTTGAGTTTTGTGTCGAGTAAATTAAGTCCAAAAATCAAAACACCGTTAACTCCTTTAGACAATACTTATGTTGTTGAAATAGCTAATGGTAAAGTGCTTACTGCTAAGACTGTGTATCGTAAATGTAACATTAATCTGGCTGGTAGAGATTTTGAGATAGATTTGGTACCGATTGAACTTGGTAGTTTTGATGTTGTTATTGGCATGGATTGGTTGTCTGCGAATCATGTTGAGATTGTGTGTTATGATAAAGCTATTCGTATTACTAATGTGGATGGAGAGCCGCTGATGGTTTTTGGGGATAAGAAATGCATACAGTTAAATCTTATTAGCTGTTTGAAAGTTCATAAACATCTTCGTAAAGGCTGTCATGCTATTCTAGCCCATGTTGTTGATTCTGATAAAGAAGAGAAGAGCGTTGGTGATGTTTATATTGTTAGAGATTTTCCCGAGGTATTTTCCGAAGATTTACCTGGCTTTCCGCCGTAATGCGCGTTAGAATTTCAAATTGATCTTGTTCCCGGTGCTGCTCCTGTAGCACGTGCTCCTTACCGACTTGCGCCTTCCGAACTTCAAGAATTGTCAAGCCAACTCCGTGAGTTGTTAGACAAGGGTTTTATTCATCCTAGTTCATCCCCTTGGGGAGCTCCTGTTCTGTTTTTCAAGAAGAAGGATGGTTCTTTTCGTTTGTGCATTGATTATCGTGAGTTGAACAAGCTTACTGTTAAAAATCGATATCCTCTTCCGAGAATCGATGATCTGTTCGATCAGCTTCAGGGTTCATCTGTTTATTCTAAAATCGATCTTCGTTCCGGCTATCATCAGTTGCGTGTTAAAGAATCTGATGTTTTGAAAACTACTTTTCGCACCCGTTACGGTCATTTTGAGTTCCTTGTTATGCCGTTCGGATTGACAAATGCACCTGCTGTGTTCATGGACCTCATGAACCGTGTGTGTAGACCCTATCTGGACAAATTTTTTATTGTGTTCATCGACGACATCCTTATTTATTCGAAGAGTGATGAAGAGCACGAAGAACATTTGAAGTTAGTGCTCTAAGTGTGCTTTCTGGTTATGAGAAGTTCAATTCCTTGGACATATTGTTAGTAAATAAGGAATACAAGTTGATCCTGCTAAGATTGAGGCGATTGAAAAGTGGGAAAATTCGAAAACTCCTACTCAGATTCGTCAGTTTCTAGGGTTGGCAGGTTACTATAGAAGGATCATTCAAGATTTCTCTCGTATAGCGAAACCTCTGACTGCTTTAACGCACAAGGGGAAGAAGTATGAGTGGAAGGATGAGCAAGAGACTGCTTTTCAGATTTTAAAGAAGAAGTTGACCACCGCTCCGATATTGTCACTACCTGAGGGTAATGATGATTTTGTGGTTTATTGTGATGCTTCGCGTCAAGGCTTTGGTTGTGTTTTGATGCAACGAAAGAAAGTTATTGCGTACGCGTCACGTCAGTTGAAGATTCACGAGTAGAATTATACAATTCATGATTTAGAGTTGGGGGCCGTTGTTTTTGCGCTTAAGATTTGGAGACATTATTTGTATGGGGTCAAGAGTACTGTGTACACAGATCACAAAAGTCTTCAACATATCCTCGATCAGAAACAATTGAACATGAGACAACGAAGATGGATTGAGATGTTGAATGATTATGATTGCGAACTCTTATATCATCCGGTTAAGGCCAATGTTGTGGCAGATGCGCTAAGTCGTAAAGAAAAGGTTGAACTACGCAGGTTTCGGGCCTTGAATATGAAAATTAGAACAAACCTCGCAAGGCAGATTCTTGAGGCACAACAAGATGCCTTAAAGGAAGAGAATTTTGTGAAAGAGAACGTAAGAGGTATGGCTAAGAAGTTTGAGGTACGAGCAGATGGTACTAGATACTTTGCGGGACGTCTTTGGGTTCCGAAGTTTGGGGAACTGCGATAACTTGTTTTAGATGAGGCTCATAAGTCTAGGTACTCTATTCATCATGGTTCAGGAAAGATGTATCATGATCTTAAGGAGCTATATTGGTAGCCTAATTTGAAAGGTGATGTGGCTACGTATGTGACTAAGTGTTTGACCTGTGCTAAGGTTAAAGCTGAACATCAAAAACCGTCTGGACTTTTAGTGCAACCTGAGATTCCCGAGTGGAAGTGGGAAGGAATTACGATGGATTTTATTACTAAGTTACCGAGGGTAGCGGGTGGCTATGACACTATTTGGGTGATTGTAGATCGACTCACTAAGTCAGCTCACTTTTTGCCGATTAAGGAAACAGATTCGATGGAGAAGCTTACTCGTTTGTATTTGAAGGAGATTGTTTCTAGACATGGTGTTCCTGTATCTATTATTTCAGACCGAGACAGTCGATTTGTATCGAGGTTTTGTCAATCTTTACAGGAAGCCTTGGGAACTAAGTTAGATATGAGCACCGCTTATCATCCTCAGACGGATGGTCAGAGTGAAAGGACCATTCAGACGTTAGAAGATATGTTACGTGCATGTATTATTGATTTTGGTAATGGGTGGGATAAATATTTGCCGCTAGCTGAGTTTTCTTATAACAACAGTTATCATGCAAGTATTAAAGCCGCACCATTTGAAGCCCTGTATGGTAGAAAGTGTAGGTCTCCTGTCTGCTGGAATGAGGTTAGGGATGCTCAACTCACAGGTCCAGAAATTATTCATGAGACTACCGAGAAGATTGTACAGATTAAGGAAAGATTGAGAACCGCCAGAAGTAGGCAAAAGAGTTATGCTGATAAGGGAAGGAAAGATGTAGAATTTCAAGTTGGCGACCGTGTTATGTTAAAGGTTTCACCTTGGAAAGGTGTGATACATTTTGGTAAAAGGGGAAAGTTGAGTCCTCATTTTGTTGGACCGTTTGAGATCATTGAGAGAGTTGGACCGGCGGCTTATCGTTTAAAATTGCCACAAGAACTCAGTGCTGTTCACGATGTCTTTCATGTATCGAATCTGAAGAAGTGTTTGGCTGAGGCCGATAAGACTATTCCTCTTGAGGAACTTCATGTTGGTAAGCAACTACATTTTATTGAGGAACCTGTTAAGATTATGGGCCAAGAAGTTAAGACTCTTAAGCAGAGCCGAATTCCTATTGTCCGGGTTAGATGGAACGCCAGACGTGGTCCCGAGTTCACTTGAGAGCGTGAAGATCAGATTAAGCAGAAGTACCCAAATTTGTTCCCAGATGCTGAGTCAACCCCTGCACCTGCTTAAATTTCGGGACGAAATTTCCGTAACGGGAAGGTACTGTCACGACCCTACTTTTTCCGTTATTTTTTATCGTTAATTATTTAACGACCGTTAACTGTTATTCGTGCCACGTCATCTCTATGACCTATATTATTATTTTGGCAATAATATATATATATATATATATATATATATATATATATATATATATATATATATATATATATATATATATATATATATATATATATATATATATATATATTAATTATTATGTGTTATGTGAATATTTGTATTCATATTTTAAGTTATGTGTTTCTACGTGTCGCGGATTTCTATCCGGCGAATCTTTTCGTTTTCAAACCAACAGTCGAGTTTTTGGGATTTTTAAATCCTAAATTTTTTAATATGATATTTTAAGATCATATAATTATATATAGTATTTATATTTATTTTTCGTCGCGTATTTGTTATCTCTCCGAATTTTTAATCGCGTAAGCGTGTTTTCGCGTTTCGGGTTTCGTTCGGGCTTTCGGGCCATAGGGAATTAAACTTTTATCAAGATGGGCTAGTGGGGCCCACTCCACACCCCACCATTCGGCCAAAACCAAGAGGGGAGGGAGTATACTCCCCATTTTTCTTTTTTTTGGCATTTCATTCTACAATTCTAATTTAATCAAAACCTAATTATCACTTTGTGCTCTCTCCTCTCCTCCCTCCTTGTGCCGTCGCCCCACACCCACAAAAACATCATCATCATCATTATTCAAACAAGGTTGGATCATCAATTGATTTACATAAACGCGTTCTACTAATCATCCTCTACACGAATCAATCACTTGTTTCTCGATTAGGGTATAAACCCTAACCCTAGAATTTTTAATTTTTCATTACTTTTCTGTTTTTGATGATTATTTTGATAGTATGTTAGTTACTTGTTATTGTTATGATGATTGTATGCGTAGAATTGCTCAAAAACACATGTTTTCGGTTTGATTTGATTGGGACAGCAGCTATTTCGTTCTTTTCTGATATTGTAACTGATATAAAAGTGAAAATAAAGTAGTTAGATGAGTTCCTCTCATAAAGACATTAATTTTAGACTCCGGATTCATGTCGTTTCGATTCCCGGAGCCCTAGATATGATCAAAATGGTATTTTGTTAAGATTGAAATGTGATATTGATATGAACCAGGTTTGGTCCGACTTTGTGACAATCTTTGGTGTCTTTAGGGTGTGTTAGTGTGTTAGGATTGATGATGGGATGAACTTTCATGTTCGGGTCATCTAAATTCGAGCCACGAATCACCCATTATGGCTAAAACACATTTTTGAATGAATTGAAGTTCCAAGTGGTGTAATGGCTGATCATCATGACTTTGGTAGTGTTCTTGGTGTGTTCTTGAGTGCACCAATGTGTCGGGTGGTTTGATTAGGTGGAGATATATATAAGGCTCGCCGAAAACCGACACACGGGGATCAAGATACGACCCGATGAACTTTTGATTTAAAACTTATGGTTAATTATTAAAACTTATGATTAAAATAATGATTTTCATTATTATTAAATTACTTATGATATAAAAAGTAATTATTATAATTTAAGACTTATGGTATACATTTATTATATCATTTAATTAATACTTATGATTTAATTAACATTTTAATTAAACTTATGATTAATAATACTTTTATTATTAATGAGAAATACTTATGATAAGTATTAAACTTATATTATGAGATTATTATAATAAGACTTATAATAAGGATTAAATAATTATTTAATTATTATAAGGCTTAGTTATTATTTAATTATAATTTAATTATTAAATACTTTTGATTTAATAATCATAATTAGAAACTTATGATATGATTAATAATTCATTATTAATTAATGGTACTTATGATATGATTAAAATTTATTATTAATTAATAATACTTATAGTATGACTAATATTTAATTAATTAATTAAATACTTATGTTATATTAATTATATCATTTAAACTTATATTAACTTTAATAATTCATTTTAATTTAATTAAACTTATGTTACGACATAATTATACATATTTAACTTTAATAAACATTATAACTTATATTATTATTATAACTTACACTTTTAAAAATTTACGTTGGCTATGTTTGACCAAGGTTGACTTTTGAGTTGACTTTCGGTTGACTTTGACTTTCTGTTGACTTTTGTTGACTTTCTAATTAAGGAAACTCTCCTAACTTATAAACTTTCTAAAAATAGCAACTTTCTAAATTTGGAAACTTTTCAAAAATAGAAATTTTCCAAAAATAGAAACTTTCTAAAAATAGAAACTTTCCAAAAATAGAAACTTTCCAAAAATGGAAACTTGCTAAAAATAGAAACTTTCTAAAAATAGAAATTGTGTGTCCGTACGCTGTTCCGATCAAACCGATGCATGCTGAGTATTGTTCTATGTCTACTTGTAACATATACAATAGCTATCATACTAAGACTTGACCTAAGTTAGTTATTTATATCGACATGCTTTATTTATAGGTCGGCGTTGTGATCATTCCTGATCACTGTACTCCATTTGCGGTTCGCTTAATTGTGTTGGTTACTTCGTTACTATTAAGGTGAGTTATAGTCCCGTTTTTATATTCTTGTTAAAGTATATTTTTGGATGTGATTACATGCATTTTATTTCACGTTTAGACACAAGTGACAATTAAATTTAAATTATTCATTGTGAGTTGGACAAAAATATTTCCTAGTCTAGTAACTGTAATCACTGGTTTCTACTGGTGAACGCGAATCCTACGGATAGATCTATCGAGTTTGACAACCCCATTTCGAGCTAGTCGCGCTAGCAATTTATAATCGAAATATTTAGTACTTCGTATTTTGTTGTAGATACACTGTTCGGTGTATATCATTTATTGTGTTTGGCAAGGGTAAATAAAGGGTTAAGTGGTTACCAGGTGGCTCATTGATAATGGAATAATGTTTAATGTTTTCTAATATTTTTAAATCTTGTGGTCTAAAGTTTATTCAATTATTTAAACGTATAATTCACCTAACCTTTGTGTTGACAGTTTACTCGCATGTTTTCACAGGTACTTGAGTTATGTGATGCTTCCACTGTGTTTAGAAGAGTCTGCAGACATTTAGGCAGCTTTTATGAAACAATTATGAAACTTAAGCTTGCATTCTGTTTTTGGATAATTTAAATTTGTGGGTTTGTTGGCAATGTTTTTGTGTCAACTTTGGTTAATTAATATGTTGGGTTATTTTAAACTACATATTTTGGTATGCTTTCCTTTTTGGGAAACTTTTGAAATAAAAGAATGCAATGCCGTTTATTAAATTCATTTAAGTTCGATCAAGCTGTGGGACCAAGTGACGGATCCGTTAAGTGTTTTGACGGGTCCATCACAAATATCATATAGTAATCGTTCGTTATATAGCTGTAACAACCCTCACTTTTTTACTTCTAAATTACTGAATTAACCCTAGGGTTATATGTCTGACTATATGTATTAAGGGTTGTTATATAAAATTAAATATTGACCGAATAGTAATTTTTAGTCAACAATGTACGCTTAAATGAATAATATATTATTAATTTATATAATTTGACATAATTTAACTAAGTATATAAACTTTGTATCACTTTTATTATTTAGTTAATGTATTATATATTTAACTATATAATAAATCCAATTATATATAAATGTAATAATATTTACAAACTTACTAAAACTATAGTTTAATAATTAAAATCATAATTATTATTAAAAATATAAAATACCGAATTATTTATTATTTTTATGCAAAATTTGTATTTATTAATTAAATAAAACAAAAATAAAAAAATAAAAATAAAATATTATTGACAAATATTCTTGGAAAAACATTAAATCAATTTGTTTATTTATATAAAAAAAATCCTTAAAATAAATGAAAAAATAAATAAATAAATAAATAAATAAATAAATTACTTTTTAATTAAAAATTGTAATGGAAAAACTACTTTTATTATTTTATTTTGTGCATTATCCCATGACCTAACATTTAATATTTTTTAATTTTAAAATCCCATTAAGAATTAAAATATTTTTTTTATTTTAATTATTTTATTCTTTTTACCTAATTTTTTCAAGTATAAATACCCTTCATTTCTCATTCAAACTCACACCAAAATTTCTCTCATTCTCTCTTTGAAGAATTACTACTAGTAAGTATTCTTTTCTTACTTTTTATTTTTTTTTACTTTTTACTTTTTACTTTTTACTTCGGTTATTATTTTTACCGAAACATGTAAATAATGTTATAAATTATATGCAATTAAAAATAAAATAAATAACATGTATAAACTATTACTATTACTAGCACCTATAACCTACTACTTATAATGTAACATAAAAACATTTTGGGATATGTATTAGAGATGTATAGATCTTCGAACTTTCTTGACGAATGGTTTCTATGAGATTCTAGGCAGAGGGTTTGGATTTCCGATTTAAAGGGTCCTATCGGGAGTAACGTCCCCGATATATTTGACCAAGTCATTGTATTACTTAATAATGAAATTGAACCGACAAGGACATACACAACTTGTCATGGGGCAAAACTTGAACGTTTAGTCTAAATATCACGCATTGGCATAATTTTTGATCCTGCGGGAGATCAACTTTACAACCTAAATCTTGTGATCTAAAACAACGATAAACTTTTTGTTAAACCTATGAACTTCACTCAACCTTTTTGGTTGACACTTTAGCATGTTTTGTCTCAGGTGCTGTTTGATTCAAGCTCTTATACTTACTGCTTATGTGATGCTACTTGGACATAGGATCAAGAGATATCGCATTTATTACTTCTGCATGTGAACATTTACGTTATTGTTATTCCTGTCATTGTAACGACATTTCATTTTCCGCTGCGTACTCATTAAAGTTAAATTCATCATTTAGTATTGTTCTCGTTATTTATAATATGTTGGTATGTTTTGATATTAGTGACGTTCCTTCCAGACCCTATTGGGAGGACGTTACAGATTGGTATCAGAGCATAACCAGGCTGTTATAGAGAACCAGGATTGCATTTTTATGTGTGCCTTACTTGTTAGCTAGGGTGCCTTAGCAATCTAGGAAACCATAACATTTCCTGCCTTAGACTTTAAAGCACTTAGGATTTGCCTTGTAATCTTAAAACATATGCCTTACAATCCTATCCTAAAACTGATCAAAATCTCCTTCCTAATGTTAGGATGTCTAATTATCATCAAACGACCAAAATGAATCTTTTCAAGCTAACCGAAAAAGATACTGAAAGGTCTTCCACAGAAAGACCAGTCCAAAGTCCACCTTATGGCTTTGGTGGTCCTCCCTCACAAAATTATAGCCCAAATACTACTCTAAAGTTACATGGGTCTCCTGAATACTATCCAACCCCGAGGAATAAAGACAAGAGGAAATGTCTTGAAGAAACTGGGCCGTCAAAGAAAAGATCCCGATCTCCTTCCTATGATGAAGTTGATGCCAAGTACGAGCTCATGAATCTGCGAAAAACTACCGATGACCTTATTCGCCATATTGCAAGGATCGATGCTAAATGAAGGAAAAAGACCTAGCGATCAAGAAGCTCATGGAGGAAAATGCTGAGCTAAAGAAAGAGATTATATACATACATTTGTTTTATCCCATGACCGAAGTGGACTTTGGTTTGCACCCTTACAAGAAATGCCCGGTGGGGGAAGCAATCTCTCTCCTACCTAAGAGAAGATGTTGACTTTAGATTGAAGATGGAGGAAAACCGCGTGAATAATCAACTTTCTATGAGGGACCACAAGTACCATGTAATCAACAATGGTGTTTCTAATCTTTATGATAATCTTTTATTCCTGCATGAGAAACAAAAGGCGAAGAATGAGAAAGTTAAGAAGTTTATGAAGAAGGTTGAGGACGAGAAGAAGAGATATGAAGACTACTTCAATCTTAATATTTCCTAATTTATTTTTCCAAATTTCTTATCTATGTAAAGGCTATGCCTTAAACTATTTCTATTTCCGAATCGTGTAATAAAGGCTTGTTTAATGCCTCGTTCTTAATAATATAAAGTGTTTCGTTCATATCATATTCATCTTTATCCCGCTTAAAAATTCTTCAAACTTATGACCTATCAGATTTATCAAACTTCTATACACCCTTATGTAGTGGAGAGTCATGGTTCGTCCAACTGCACCAACTCTTACCACGATGTCTCATAACTTTCTCGTTTGATCACGTCCATTTCATAACTTTCACAACTTCCATAAATTTCAAAGGTATGAAAGTTGACCAAGTCTATAAAGACGGCAACTTAAAACTAGCCAACCATGACTCGACAAGTTCGTAACTATTTTCATGGATGACGTTTTGATCTGCTCCAAGAGTGAGAAAGAACATGAGCAACATTTGCAAATTCATTCTTAAGAAGAAGAACAACTCTACGCAAACTTTTCCAAGTGCAAGTTATGGCTGAAAACCGACATGTTGTCGATCCAGCTAAGATTACTGCTATCCTTAATACACTATATTAGAAATCACCATTTATCATATCCTGACCTTATGGAGTGACCTTGGAATGAAAATATGAATTAGTGAAATATAATGACGGTGGCCAACGTGATTATATTACGGTAATTCATAGAAAAATTCCAATTTCATGACGTATGGAATAGAAAGTGATTCAAAGAAAACTCTCAAGCTATCTGTTCAAAAACCCAAATGCAAGAAGAAAAAAGATCATCTTGATATTAGTAGATACCAAAGACTGCGAAGCATATTCGCCAATTTTTGGGACTTTCCGGTTACTATCGGAGATTCATAAAAGATTTTTCCCTTCTTGCCAAACCTCTTACGAAGCTAACTCAAAAAGGGAAGAAGTTTGAGTGGTCCGAAGGACAGGAATCTGCTTTCAAGATTCTGAAAGAGAAGTTGACCACAGCCCCGATTCTATCTTTACCTGAAGGTACTGATGATTTTGTTGTTTACTGCGATGCCTCAAAGCAAGGATTTGGTTGTGTTTTAATGCAACGTGAAAAGGTTATTCCCTACGCATCTAGACAGTTGAAGAAACACGAGGAGAACTATACCACACACGACCTTGAGTTAGGTGCCGTGGTATTTGCATTAAAGATATGGAGACATTATCTATATGGTACCCAGTTTACGGTGTACACTGACCATAAAAGTCTTCGACACATCTTTGATCAAAAACAGCTGAATATGAGGCAAAGCCGATGGCTCGAGTTATTGAACGATTATGACTGTAAGATGGAATATCATCATGGCAAGGCAAACGTAGTTGCTGATGCCCTTAGTCGAAAAGACGATGTTAAACGTGTTCGTGCCTTAAACTTGAAAATCAAATCAAATCTTATATCACGAATCTGCGAAGCTCAACTGGAAGCTATTAAACCAACACTTATCGAAGGTGAAGGACCTATCAGTTTCGAGAACCAACTCCAAGTGAAAGCTAATGGTACACGGTACTTTGGCAACAGAATTTGGGTTCCTCGCTTCGGTAATCTCCGTGAACTAGACTTGGATGAAGTGCATAAGACTAGGTATTCTATTCATCCGGGTTCCAGTAAGATGTACCACGATGTGAAGGAATTCTACTGGTGGCCTAATATGAAATCCGACATTGCTACTTATGTTAGTAAGTGTCTCACTTGTTTGAAAGTCAAGGCTGAACATCAAAATCCTTCTGGTCTATTGACACAACCCGATATTCCGCAGTGGAAGTGGGAATGTATCGCTATGGACTTTATTACTAAATTGCCCAAGACTTCTAGTGGCAATGATACTATATGGGTCATAGTAGATCGTCTTACTAAATCTGCTCATTTCTTACCGATCAAGGAGACAGACAAGATGGAGAGATTGTCACAACTTTATATCAAAGAAATTGTCTCTCGTCATGGTGTTCCTATATCAATCATATCCGATCGCGACAGTAGATTCACTTCCAGATTCTGGAAATCCTTACAAACTGCTCTTGGAACTCAACTCAACATGAGTACTGCTTATAATCTGCAAACCGATGATCAAAGTGAAAGAACCATTCAAACATTGGAAGATATGCTTCGCGCTTGTGTTATCGACTTCAGCAAAGGCTGGGATAGACATTTGCCTTTGGTTAAATTCTCTTACAATAATAGTTACCACTCAAATATTAAGGCTGCACCTTTTGAGGCCTTATACGGACGAAAATGTAGATCCCCACTGTGCTGGGATGAATTAGAGGACATACAGTTAACTGGTCCTGAAATCATACACGAGACAACCAAAAAGATAGTTCAGATTAAGAAACGAATAGAAACTGCCCACAGCCGACAGAAGAGCTATGCTAATAAAGGTCGGAAAGATTTGGAATTCCAAGTTGGTGACAAAGTCATGTTGAAAGTATCCCCTTGGAAAGGCGTCGTTCGTTTTGGTAAACGAAGCAAACTAAGTCCGCATTTTGTTGGACCCTTCAAGATTACTGAAAGGATCGAACCCGTGGCTTATCGATTAGAATTACCTGCTGAACTTAGCAGCGTACACGACGTATTTCATGTCTCGAATCTTAAAAAGTGTCTCGCTGATGACACTCTCGTTATTCCTTTAGATGACATTCGCATTGATGATAAAATGCACTTCATAGAGGAACCCGTAGAAGTCGTGGACCGATATGCTAAACGCTTAAAACAAAGCACCATACCTATTGTTAAGATCCGTTGGAATTCACGACGTGGCCCCGAGTATACCTGGGAACGTGAAGACCAAATGAAACAGAAATATCCCCATCTCTTCTCAACCGCTGATGCATCCGAGAAGTCTACCTAAAACTTCGGGACGAAGTTTTTATTAACGGGGAGGTACTGTAACAACCCTCACTTTTCGACTTCTAAATTACTGAATTAACCCTAGGGTTATATGTCTGACTATATGTATTAAGGGTTGTTATATACAATTAAATATTGACCGAATAGTAATTTTTAGTCAACAATGTACGCTTAAATAAATAATATATTATTAATTTATATAATTTGACATAATTTAACTAAGTATATAAACTTTGTATCACTTTTATTATTTAGTTAATGTATTATATATTTAACTATATAATAAATCCAATTATATATAAATGTAATAATATTTACAAACTTACTAAAACTATAGTTTAATAATTAAAATCATAATTATTATTAAAAATATAAAATACTTAATTATTTATTATTTTTATGCAAAATTTGTATTTATTAATTAAATAAAACAAAAATAAAAAAAATAAAAATAAAATATTATTGACAAATATTCTTGGAAAAACATTAAATCAATTTGTTTATTTATAAAAAAAAATCCTTAAAATAAATGAAAAAAAAAAAATAAATAAATAAATAAATTACTTTTTAATTAAAAATTGTAATGGAAAAACTATTTTTATTATTTTATTTTGTGCATTATCCCATGACCTAACATTTAATATTTTTTAATTTTAAAATCCTATTAAGAATTAAAATATTTCTTTTTATTTTAATTATTTTATTCTTTTTACCTAATTTTTTCAAGTATAAATACTCCTCATTTCTCATTCAAACTCACACCAAAATTTCTCTCATTCTCTCTTTGAAGAATTACTACTATTAAGTATTCTTTTCTTACTTTTTATTTTTTTTATTTTTTATTTTTTACTTTTTACTTCGGTTATTATTTTTACCGAAACATGTAAATAATGTTATAAATTATATGCAATTAAAAATAAAATAAATAACATGTATAAACTATTACTATTACTAGCACCTATAACCTACTACTTATATTGTAACATAAAAACATTTTGGGATATGTATTAGAGATGTATAGATCTTCGAACTTTCTTGACGAATGGTTTCTATAAGATTCTAGGCAGAGGGTTTGGATTTCCGATTTAAAGGGTCCTATGGCTCAAGTCCCTAGATCTAAATTAGCCATTCGAAGGGAAAGGGGTGATTGGAAGCTTATCTAATACGGCAAGTATCCTAAAATGGAAAACACTGATAAAAGTAGAAACTCTCTAGTCATAGAAACTTAGTAAAATAATTAACTTTCTAAAAATGGAAACTTTATAAAAATAGTAACTTACTAGGAATAGAAACTTAGTAAAACAAACTATACTTAAACACATACTTAAACTTAAAATGGGCAAAACACTTAACTACTCTTATATGTCAATAGGTTGACTTTCCTGCTCACTCGTTCAACTCTTTATTCCGAGGAATAACTCTCTCTCTACTTACTAAGGTGAATTCATAGCCCCTCTTTAATTGCTAGCAAACTTACTTACTTTTACTTGGGGTGAGACACATGCTGTTTTTACTTTTTACACTTTAGACACAAGTACCAAACTGTTAAACTATGCTATACCCGGCTATGTCCGACTAAGTCCCTACAGTGATATTTTTAATTGCTGCGGCATGCTTAATTATTGGGGGTAGGCCTATCGGGAGTAACGTCCCCGATACATTTGACCAAGTCATTGTATTACTTAATAATGAAATTGAACCGACAAGGACAGACACAACTTGTCATGGGGCAAAACTTGAACGTTTAGTCTAAATATCACGCATTGGCATAATTTTTGATCCTGCGGGAGATCAACTTTACAACCTAAATCTTGTGGTCTAAAACAACGATAAATTTTTTGTTAAACCTATGAACTTCACTCAACCTTTTTGGTTGACACTTTAGCATGTTTTGTCTCAGGTGCTGTTTGATTCAAGCTCTTAGACTTACTGCTTATGTGATGCTACTTAGACATAGGATCAAGAGATATCGCATTTATTACTTCTGCATGTGAACATTTACGTTATTGTTATTCCTGTCATTGTAACGACATTTCATTTTCCGCTGCGTACTCATTAAAGTTAAATTCATCATTTAGTATTGTTCTCGTTATTTATAATATGTTGGTATGTTTTGATATTAGTGACATTCCTTGCAGACCCTATTGGGAGGACGTTACAATAGCCCCATAGGGTCGACCGAATTCATTATCAGGAACAAAAATAATAAGAAAAAAAAATAAAAATAAAAAGGTAGAAAAGAACTGCTAACTGAATTTGGTTATTTGTGATGATTCCATTACTAATTGCAATCAGTTTGGAGACAAAGATATCAATTTAAAATAGTATGATGTTTACATTTCAACAACTCGTACGGTTTATAATTATTTATATATTATATATGCATATATCAGTAAATCTATATATATATATATATATATATATATATATATATATATATATATATATATATATATATATATATATATATATATATATATATATATATATATATATATCTGCATATATATTTATATATATAAAACTATATTTATATATGTCTATTTATATATATATCTGAACATAATTCATAATTTTTGGTAATTAATAAGTATAACTATGTTTATACAATTAATAATACTAATGATAATATTTCTAATAATAATATTATTATTGATAAATGAACTAGTAATAATAAATAATAATATGGTAATATTAATACTAACCAAAATGATAATTAATAATAATGATAGCAATGATATTAATATATCAAATTATGCGTAACAAGTTTCGTGTCTATATATTTAATAACACTTAAATTGATATTATTATTAATATTAACATTAATAATAATAATGAAAGTAATAATAATTGGTATATCAATTATATTTTTCCTTGAAATAAAGTTTAATATATTAACCTTACATCTTATTAATTATGTAATACTTATGTTACATAATAACATATTTGAACATTTAATATTTATATAATTTATATATATTACAATATATATACTGTTACTTATGCATAGTATTCATATGTATAAATATATACATATATATATAGTATTTAGATTTATAATAATATCCTTTATTCATTTTAATATTAATTTACTTATTCTATTTATATATTTTTATGTTTTATTTATATATTGTACTTTCTTAATTTACAATATCATTTATACACTTATGTTTATATATATATATATATATATATATATATATATATACACACACACACACACACACAATTGTTCGTGAATCGTTGGAACAGTCAAAGGTCAATGCTTTCGTGGAAACAGTTCAAAAATTTTGAGATTCAATTAAATAAACTTTGCTTATCATGTCAAAACCATATAAAATTAAGTTTAAATTTGGTTGGAAATTTTCGGGTCGTCACACATCCATTCTTAAGAAATCTTTCTTATTTACAGTAAGATATCTTTCTAATTCAAGGTAATACTCATATTCAAACTTTGATTCAATTTCTATAACTATAACAATCTTATTTCGAGTGGAAATCTTACATGAACTTGTTTTCGTGTCATGATTCTTCTTCAAGAACTTTCAAGCCATCTAAGAATCCTTTGAAGCTAGATCAATTTTTGTCACTTCCAGTAGGTTTACCTACTAAACTTGAGGTAGTAATGATGTTAATAACATCATTCGATTCATATATATATAACTATCTTATTCGAAGATTTAAACTTGTAATAACTAGAACATAGTTTAGTTAATTCTAAACTTGTTATCAAACAAAGTTAATCCTTGTAAATTGACTTTAAAATCAACTAAACACATGTTATATATCTATATGATATGCTAACTTAATGATTTAAAACCTGGAAACACGAAAAATACCGTAAAACCGGACATACGCAGCCGTAGTAAAACCGGGGGCTGTTTTGGGTTAGATAATTAAAAACTATGATAAAATTTTATTTAAAAGTTGTTCTTCTGGGAAAATGATTTTTGTTATGAACATGAAACTATAACCAAAAATCATGGTTAAACTCAAAGTGGAAATATGTTGTTCAAAATGGTCATCAAGACGTCGTTTTTTCGACTGACATGACTACCTCTACAAAAACAACTTGTAAACTGTATTTCTGACTATAAAATTATACTTTTTATGTTTAGTTTCATAAAATACAGTTCAATATGAAATCATAGAAAGTTGATTCACTCAAAACGGATTTAAAACGAAGAAGTTATGGGTAAAACAAAATTGGTTAAAAATGGTTAATTTGACTACTGGATGAATTGACAAAAATCTATACTAACCATATCCTAACTAACTTATATTGTATTATACATATATTCTAACACATTATATGTAATCTTGATAGACCATAGACACGTATACTATGTTTTGACATATCATATCGACGTCATCTATATATATTATTTGGAACAACCATAGACACTCTATATGCGGTAATGTTCGAGTTAGCTATACAGTGTTGAGGTTGATTCCAAAATAATATATATACTTTGAGTTGTGATCTAGTCTGAGACTTGTATACACTAGGTCGTGGATTGATTCGAGATAAGAGATATTGATTTACTTCTGAACTACTAACTGTGGACAACTAACTGTGGACTACGAACGTTGGACTGTTAACTTAACAAACTTAAATCGTTAAAACATAATAAAATATATTGTGAATATATTTCGATCATACTTTGATATATATATGTATATATTTGTTATAGGTTCGTGAATCGACTCGTGGCCAAGTCTTATTTCCGACGAAGGAAAAAATCTGTGAAAGTGAGTTATAGTCCCACTTTTAAAATCTAATATTTTTGGGATGAGAATACATGCAATTTTATAAATATTTTAGAAAATAGACACAAGTACTTGAAACTATATTCTATGATTGAATCATTATACCGGATATCACCCTTTCAGCTTGGTAGCCTAAGAATTTAGGAACAGATCCCCAAATTGACGCGAATCCTAAAGATAGATCTATGGGCCTAACGAACCCCATCCATGTTATAGATGCTTTAGTACTTCAATTTTATATATTGTGATGACCCGGAAATTTCTGACCAAATTTAAACTTAATCTTTGTATGATTAACATTTCTGACACGATAAGCAAAGTCTGTAAAACTGAATCTCAAAATTTTTGAACTACTTTCATATATTCAAATACCTTTCGGTTGTTCTTGACTATTCACGAACAATTATATGTATATAGATACATATATATATATATAACTTGAAAACGTAAGAATGTATTAATTGTTTGATACCGTACATTAAACTTATTGGTTTAAATATTTATTTGAATATATATGATAAGTTGGAATATTAATTATGTGAATAACTTGCGACGTATATTTAAAACGTGTTTATGAATGTTGAAAATATATATTAACTTGGTCATAAAACGATTTGTTATTATATATATATTAACAAATAGCGAGACAATGATTTATAGAAATAAATGACCAAAACACTCGAAAGTTTAAGATACACTTTGAATGATATAGTTTATTGATAATTTAAGATTATATTTTGACAAAGGTACGAGTCACAAAACGTAAATTGCGAGTTTTCTAAGCGTACGAAAATGCGTTCGAGAAACCAGAACCGGGACATAAGTCGAGTGACAACGTACGAGTCATCGGAACAAAAATTACAAGTCAACTATGCACATGAATTTAATATAATATATAATTAATTATTTAAATTATATATATTATATTTAAATATGTCGACAAACAAAACAACAAATGATTGTGAGCTGGATCATAGGGTCATGCGATCGCATGAGAAATAGGCATAAAACCCATGCGATCGCATGGGGGTCAGAAATCAGAATTCTTCTATAAATTGGACAGTTTGTCAACACTCACACACATATATCTCTCCATCTATGATCTCTATATTTATTATTA
This sequence comes from Rutidosis leptorrhynchoides, assembly GCF_046630445.1. Lineage (NCBI taxonomy): Eukaryota > Viridiplantae > Streptophyta > Magnoliopsida > Asterales > Asteraceae > Rutidosis > Rutidosis leptorrhynchoides. Next base: position 194,155,490 of record NC_092336.1, read on the forward strand.
TTATTATTATTATTATTATTATTATTATTATTATTATTATTATTATTATTATTATTATTATTATTATTAATATTATTATTAATCTTATTATTATTAGTATTATTAATTAATATTATACATAAAATATTACGACGAAGTGATGAGCATGTCACTTTCAAAATGGGTATTATTGGCAAATCAAACCTAGTGTTTATCATCTCTATTGCGTCTACGTACTTTCCTACAATATTGAATCTCAATATTGATACGTAAGCACTCATATTTTATCTTTTATATATTAATTGTGTATCCATGTCTAGTGCTCGAGTATATATATTTATACATGCTTGTATGCTAAATTTCGTCGTTAAAGAGTTTATGATGAATCACGAATTAAATACATATATTACTGGTAAAAGGTAAATGATATGCATGTTTTTGGAAAGCTGGCGAAAAATCAATGACTTTTCATTTAGATATCGAATAGTTTCGATGAACGGATTAAGAGATATGATCAACTGAATTATGATTGACGTTAATTGAAATTGCTTTTGAATCTGCAATTAAGATTTAAACAACTTGTTTACGAGATTGATAAAATGGATTTTTGAATATTACCAACCGAGTAAATGACTCCTTATATAAGGTATGTCTCGTTTTGTTGAACTATTGTCAAAATTGACTTTTTGAAACGACTTTGGATAACTTTTGTATGTCGATCTCGAGCATTAGGATTGTGATACACTATGACCTGACCTAGCTTAATAGACATTTATTGACCAACATATTTTCTCTAGATTGAGATCTACGGTTATTTTGTATTCCGAGTTTCGGTCATATTTCGGTGAACGACTTTATGTGCTGCTAAGGTGAGTTTCATTTGCTCCCTTTTTAATTGCTTTTGCAATATATATTTTTAGGCTGAGAATACATGCAATTTATTTTAAACGCAATGGATACAAGTACATACTTAATTCTACACTGAGTTTGAACCGAAAATCCCTTAGCTTTGGTAACTAGTAACTGCCAGTTATAAGAACTGGTGGGTGCGAGTAGTAGTATATGGATCCATAGGGCTTGATATCCCCGTCCGAGCTAGAGCACTAGCCTTTTAACGGACGTATGCTATTTGAGAAGCGTACACGTTGGTTTGCGTGTATTATTAAGATGATTATACAAAGGGTACAAATTATATATACGTTAAATTTAGTTACCAGGGTGCTCAATCTTGTAGAATATTTTGATAAACGTTTCTGGATGAAACAACTGAAATCTTGTGATCCACCTTTATGTACAGATTATGCAAAACATTAAAACTATGAACTCACCAACCTTTGTGTTGACACTTGTTAGCATGTTTATTCTCAGGTTCCCTAGAAGTCTTTCGCTGTTTGCTTATATGTTAGACAAGCTATGTGCATGGAGTCTTACATGGCATATTTTTCAAGGAAACGTTGCATTCACCAAATCATCACCATGTATCTTATTTTGACTGCATTGTCAACGGAAGTACTATTGTAAACTATTATTTACGATGATTGTCTATATGTAGAAATCATCAGATGTCAAAAACCTTTGATTTAAATATTCATTTATGGTGTGCCTTTTCAAAAGAATGCAATGTTTACAAAACGTATCATATAGAGGTCAAATACCTCGCAATGAAATCGATGAATGACGTGTTCGTCCATATGGATTTGGAGCGATCGTCACAGTTGGTATCAGAGCTTGAGGTCATAGGGAACCAGAATTTGCATTAGTGTGTTTAACTGGTAATTGTTAGGATGCATTAGTGAGTCTGGACTATGACCGTATATGTTTTTACCGAGTTTTGCTTATCATTTATTGTCAGAAATTACATGCTTATCATTCTTAAGTCTAGACATGTTTACCTACAATTATTGCATGAATAGTGTATAGACAAAATTCATATCTTAGCGTATCTGCTAATTCATATCTTAGCGTATCGGTTACTGTAAACTTTTCCTGACATCTTCCGAAAATTTCTCCGTAATTTACGGGATTTTGGTATTATATATACATATGTAAATTATGTATTGAAGAGTACCAATCTAAATTTTATAATCTATCTTATATCAAAAATCAATTCCTTGATTATACAAGATGGATCACGTATCTAGTTCAAATTCCTTAAACTCCGACAGCTATTCCGATATGGATATTCACCTGAACTCCGAAGACAGTGTAACAGGAATGGATCAACCAATTAGCCATCATCTATTCTGGATGAATTGGGGATGTGTTCGTAGCTTACTTAGTCATTGGAGACAAGAAGAAGGCGATCCCTTCCATCCACCACATTGCCCCCTTGGCGAAGAACCTGAAGCACTTACCGGCGAACCTGTTCGTAATACCATTTTCTCTCTCATTTCCAGAGTATCTAGTCATGATTATATACTATCTCACATTTTAAATCTTATTCGTCCGCTCGTTCGAACCGACAATCATCCCGGTGTAATAGAAGAAGTCAACGAGCTTCACGCTCGGGTAGTGACTTTAGAGAATATGGTGCAAGGGTTACAAGCACCAGCAGCATCACTGGCATCAACAGTACCACCATCATCAACACCAACAACAACATCCACATCCCACACCTCAACATCACAATCTGTACCTCGAACATCAACGTCATACGCACCATAGATACCAAGGAATACCAACAACAACAAACGATGAAGTATTGATTCATAACTTCATCAAAGAAATATTCTGCAGAGAATATGTAGTTTCTAAAAGTTTTAGAGATTATATATTCTAGTCTTAGTCGAAAACCAGATGAGATTAATATTATGTTAACTCCTTAAATCCATGATTGCATCTAAGGAAACTATATATATAGGTATATTTTCATAAAGATTGTAATTAAGAAAATTATTTTGTACAAACTGTTAATGGTGAGAATATTTTAACGGGTAGGTAATACCCGAGGGATATATAAATTCACAATTAATATGTTACATTCTTCGATTCTGATTCAACAAATCATCAACTATACTCACTACTTTCACAACAATAGATATTCTTTTATAAAAATCAAAACAACCATCCTCATCCAAATTGATTACATATTTTGATTTTGACAAATCAAAATCTAAGTCAAAATTTAACAAAAGACATCATTCTTAGATTCCTACATCTTTCGAAGTTATACTTTGACTTCAAAACTGTGCTAGAACATCATTTCTATTCATAGAACCTAGAAAACTATTTGTATCATTCAAAATCCTAGAACATCATAAGAATATTAGCAATTACAATCTATGTTCAAATCCCTCGAAATTCCTGAAGACACTTCAAATAATGAATCATCGAGATGATGATCCAACCACATGTTAACCGCGGTCTTGTACCTGAAAAACCCTCAAAACTAAAGTCGCAGTTTAACACGTATCCGTATCAGACCCTTTGGCATGTATTAGCTAAAATAACTTTTCAATCCCTTTTCAAAATAGACAGTTTTGTCACTACTTCGGCAAATCACCCTCAATTGTTCATTCGAATAAGATTTATTATAAAGATTACCCTTTCATCATTGTTACTGGAGAACCTTTCATATTCCACCACATTAGCAGTAAACTTATCAGCAACCATAATGATCTAGGATTTTCTGAAAAATTGTTATATTTATCAAAACCCTATCATTTACTCATCCGCATCTTGTAACGAGAATTGCCATACGACTCATCGGGAATTAGCAATCAGTATTTTAAATCTCGTAGCAATTTTATGCCAACAGTTATATATATACATATAAAGTCTACCTCCAAGACTTACAGACTTTGAATGTGAAGTTTCTGAAACACACCTTAAACCGCGAACTAGTTCTCGAAATCTTGAAAACTGCTGATGAAGCAGCAAAAACTGTAAACGACCTTAACAGTAAAAAGTTTGATGATAAAGGATAGTGTGCTGGCAAAGCTCAGAAAAAGAGAAGGTTTGGAACTGGAAAACGGATTGAGCAAAGTATGAAGGAGGCTGTGGATAAATCACAAGGACGAAACCTGCCTTCAAAGAATCCAAATGATTCAGTATCTGCTGAAGCCATTAACGAATACATTGCTTCCGAATCTAAACCCTTGCGGACAATATTCTTCATCATCCTCTGATATTAGAAATTCTAAGATATCATCGTATCTTTCATTATAAATATCCTCCATATTTCTGGAGATAATTCCATAATCATTCTTATTGGAAATCAATTTTCTCCTTATGATATATGTGTTACATCAAAAAAGAAACTATTTTAGTTTCTAAATTCTGAAACCTTCGAGTTTAAAATATGAATATTTTTGAAGTGGTGTTGGGAGCTGAAGCATGAGTTAGTATAATATAATGACACTTGATCAACGTGATTATATTACAGTAAGTCATGTTGAGTTTCTGAATGGAACGTGATGATTCACAGATCATAACGTCATCATGTGCTATGTCATACGACTCTTGTATTCTAGTTAATCTCTAAAACATCAAGAAAATATTTCTTAATGATTCTGTCTTTTCCAGGGTATTCTGGTAATTTAACAAATCAAGATTGTGTCATTACCATTTTCTTCTTAGAACATTAACAATGTTCATTCCGAAATTCATATCTGCGAATTTTGGACCATTACAAGCAATGCTTAGTCACAAAAAGAAGAAACGAAGAGATAAAACTCTGAAATAGAAATTGGGGTATAAATCGCAGCAAATAAAAGAAAGCATTAACTGGAGATGACAATAATTATAGAAGACAGAAGCAGGAACTTTGAAATATAAGGGAAAATATAAAGCCCGATAACAACCCCGAAATTACAAACCGTGTATATCAATTCGTATAGCAATATAAAGACACGGGAGAATGAAAAATGCTATAACCCCAAGGTAATACTAGAAGAAAATAACTTCCTCTGGTAGCAGATGAAAAAGAAGAATGAAGGATACGATAGCCAAGAAAATATCAAGAATCAGAACTGGATTAAGCATTTTCAAAATCTATTAGGAAGTATGAAATAAGAAAGAAGCTTATAAGAGTGGTGAAAATAAATGAAACGGAAGAGGTCAATTTATAGTAAAATATCAGACATAGCAATCGAGGCAGATTACGCATTTAATTAAAGAAGATCTTAATCTCCTTAATTTCCGAAGAATCAAATCTTATTTAGATTATGAAGATTTTCTATTCCTTAAATTCCAGAAATCAATCGTTAATACGTCAAAAGTTAAGATGAATCTCTATTCCCTCATTTCACTTTATTACGATAACTTCTCTCATACGCTTCGAATAATCGGATTGTTTTATCCATATTATTCAACGGTGATAAAACTCTATTTATCAACACATATAAGTCATGAAAACATTTTTATTGTTAGTCATGACGACCTCACTCAAATTTTGGGACAAAATTTCTTTAACGGGTAGGTACTGTGATGACCCAGAAATTTCTGACCAAATTTAAATTTAATCTTTGTATGATTAACATTTTCGACACGACAAGAAAAGTTTGTAAAACTGAATCTCAAAATTTTTGAACTACTTTCATATATTCAAATACCTTTCGGTTGTTCTTGACGATTCACGAATAATTATATGTATATAGATACATATATATACTATAACTTGAAAATGTAACAATGTATTAATTGTTTGATACCGTACATTAAACTTATTGGTTTAAATATTTATTTGAATATATATGATAAGTTAGAATATTAATTATGTGAATAACTTGCGACGTATATTTAAAACGTGTTTATGAATGTTGAAAATATATAGTAACTTGGTCATAAAACGATTTGTTATTATATATATATATATATATATATATATATATATTAACAAATAGCGAGACAATGATTTATAGAAGTAAATGACCAAAACACTCGAAAGTTTAAGATACACTTTGAATGATATAGTTTATTGATAATTTAAGATTATATTTTGACAAAGGTACGAGTCAAAAACGTAAATTGCGAGTTTTCTAAGCGTACGAAAATGCGTTCGAGAAACCGGAATCGGGACATAAGTCGAGTGACAACGTACGAGTCATCGGAACGAAAATTACAAGTCAACTATGCACATGAATTTAATATAATATATAATTAATTATTTAAATTATATATATTATATATATTATATTTAAATATGTTGACAAACAAAACAACAAATGATTGTGAGCTGGATCAGAGGGCCATGCGATCGCATGAGAAATAGGCATAAAACCCATGCGATCGCATGGGGGTTAGAAATCAGAATTCTTCTATAAATTGGACAGTTTGTCGACACTCACACACATATATCTCCCCATCTATGCTCTCTATATTTATTATTATTATTTATTATTATTATTATTATTATTATTATTATTATTATTATTATTATTATTATTATTATTATTATTATTATTATTATTATTATTAAGATTAATATTATTATGATTAATATTATTATTAATCTTATTATTATTAGTATTATTAATTAATATTATACATAAAATATTACGACGAAGTCTTGAGCATGTCACTTTCAAAATGGGTATTATTGGCAAATCAAACCTAGTGTTTATCATCTCTGTTGCATCTACGTACTTTCCTACAATATTGAATCTCAATATTGATACGTAAGCACTCATATTTTATCTTTTATATATTAATTGTGTATCCATGTCTAGTGCTCGAGTATATATATTTATACATGCTTGTATGCTAAATTTCGTCATTAAAGAGTTTATGATGAATCACAAATTAAATACATATATTACTGGTAAAAGGTATATGATATGCATGTTTTTGGAAAGCTGGCGAAAAATCAATGACTTTTTATTTAGATATCGAATAGTTTCGATGAATGGATTAAGAGATATGATCAACTGAATTATGATTGACGTTAATTGAAATTGCTTTTGAATCTGCAATTAATATTTAAACAACTTGTTTACGAGATTGATAAAATGGATTTTTGAATATTACCAATCGAGTAAATGACTCCTTATATAAGGTATGTCTCGTTTTGTTGAACTATTGTCAAAATTGACTTTTTGAAACGACTTTGGATAAATTTTGTATGTTGATCTCGAGCATTAGGATTGTGATACACTATGACCTGACCTAGCTTAATAGACATTTATTAACCAACATATGTTCTCTAGGTTGAGATCTACGGTTATTTGGTATTTCGAGTTTCGGTCATATTTCGGTGAACGACTTTATGTGCTACTAAGGTGAGTTTCATTTGCTCCCTTTTTAATTGCTTTTGCAATATATATTTTTGGGCTGAGAATACATGCAATTTATTTTAAACGCAATGGATACAAGTACATACTTAATTCTAACTGAGTTTGAACCGAAAATCCCTTAGCATTGGTAACTCGTAACTGCCAGTTATAAGAACTGGTGGGCACGAGTAGTAGTATATGGATCCATAGGGCTTGATATCCCCGTCCGAGCTAGAGCACTAGCCTTTTAACGGACGTATGCTATTTGAGAAGCGTACACGTTGGTTTGCGTGTATTATTAAGATGATTATATAAAGGGTACAAATTATATATACGTTAAGTTTAGTTACCAGGGTACTCAATCTTGTAGAATATTTTGATAAACGTTTCTGGATGAAACAACTGAAATCTTGTGATCCACCTTTATGTATAGATTATGCAAAACATTAAAACTATGAACTCACCAACCTTTGTGTTGACACTTGTTAGCATGTTTATTTTAAGGTTCCCTAGAAGTCTTCCGCTGTTTGCTTATATGTTAGACAAGCTATGTGCATGGAGTCTTACATGGCATATTTTTCAAGGAAACGTTGCATTCACCAAATCATCACCATGTATCTTATTTTGACTGCATTGTCAACGTAAGTACTATTGTAAACTATTATTTACGGTGATTTTCTATATGTAGAAATCATCAGATATCGAAAACCTTTGATTTAAATATTCATTTATGGTGTACCTTTTCAAAAGAATGCAATGTTTACAAAACGTATCATATAGAGGTCAAGTACCTCGCAATGAAATCGATGAATGACGTGTTCGTCCATATAGATTTGGAGCGACCGTCACATATACAGATGAGTGTACCTGTATATTAGGGATATTCTAGATGCATTTGTTAATGTCGGTTACCAGGTGTCCATCATATGAATAATTTTTATGCAGATTGCATGTTGTTTATGAGAAATGGAAATATGAAATCTTGTGGTCTATTATTACGATTTGATAAATATATAGGTTATACCTATAACTCACCAACATTTTTGTTGATGTTTTAAGCATGTTTATTCTCAGGTGATTATTAAGAGCTTGCATGCTAAATAAAGACAAGATTGGAGTCTGCATGCTTGTATAATATTGTTTAAAAACTGCATTCGAAGACTTAAGTTGATGTGTAATATTATTGTAAACCATTATGTAATGGCCGTGTGATAACGCTATATTTTAGATTATCATTATTTGATAATCTTCGTATTGTTTTTAAAACCTTTAACGATAAAATAAAGGTTATGGTTGTTTTAAAAATTGAATGCAGTCTTTGAAAAATGTCTCATATAGAGGTCAAAACCTCGCAACGAAATCCATTAATATGAAACGTTTATAATCATTTTGAACGGGACATTTCATATTGTGACTAGTTATTTTTGATACTTGGCGGGTTTTGGGTTGGTTGACGATTTGGCCATGATTAGGCTTTGATTTTGGGTGTAATCACTTAGTTTAGTGATTATGGAAGTATTGGAACCCATTTGGGTAAGTTTGATGGACTAGATTTGAAGTGGGTCAAAATTAGAGTTTATGTGTCAAATTGGGTAAGAGAAGTGTTTAACACTTGTGATTTGGTTTAATTAGTGTATTAGGGCCATTTTCACTTGTATTAGTGATTATTGGTTAGTTTGGGCATTTTTATGACTTTGGTCAAAATGGGTAAATTGAATTGGGTCAAACTTGATGATAACCCTAGTTTTGGTCAAAGGGATGTTAAACACTTTTGTTAAGTGTTAAATGGCGTTTTTGAATGAAGGTAAATGTAGGAAGTGATTTTGGGTTAAAATGATATTTTTAACATAAGTCAAACGTGGTCAAAAGCAATATGGGTCAATATTGCACGTATTGGGGTTTTTGGTGTATTTGGCGTTTGAAATGGTTACTACCTAAGTAGTAATTTAATGTTAAGATGTAGGTTTGGTCTAATTATGTAAAGTATGATATGGGCTAAATTGTACTTTGTTGTGGGGTTTGAATTACCACCCGTGGTGGTAGTTGGTGAAGTCCACTTTAGGTGTCTAAATGGGCGAATTGTGGAGGTAGGTATAAACCCTTGTTAAGGGTGTTGGCGTCGTATTCTCTTGTAGAGAATGTATGTTGATTATGTGTATACCTATATGCGTATTATAGGTAAAAGGTTGCTCGGTGGCATTTGGAGGCGATTTATATACATGACTTGTGCGAGCATTTTGAGGTGAGTGGAATAATTATACGTGTATGTATATAATGTATTTATTTGTGTAGGATGGATATGTGTTGTCTATACCACCTACGAGTTAGTGATATATGTCGTTGTACACTAACGGTTGTTATGAACGGATATGTGTTGTCGTTACCGCCCAAGGGTTAGTGATATATGTCGTTATACACTAACGGTTGTTATGAACACCGATGGGAAATTCGAGTACCATCCCCGTGTGTGAATGGATATGTGTCGTCCTTACCACCCACGAGTTAGTGATATATGTAGTTGTACACTAACGGTTTTTATGAACGGATATGTGTTGTCCTTACCACCCACGAGTTAGTGATATATGTCGTTGTACACTAACGGTGGTTATGAACGGATATGTGTTGTCGTTCCGCCCAAGGGTTAGTGATATATGTTGTTGTACACTAATGGTTGTTATGAACACCGATGGGAAATTCGAGTACCATTCCTCCGTACGATTGGTTAACCATGGTTGTGTGAATTTTGTATTAGCATATTAAATTGTGAACTATATTGTGAATTGCGGATATTAGTTTATGCATGATGTTTGCATGGTTGTTGAATTGCTAGCTTTTATGCGGTATTGTGTAAGTGATTTCAAGTAAGTAGATTATATATGTATACGTATAATTATTGCATTCACTAAGCGTTAGCTTACCCCTCTCGTTGTTTACCTTTTTACAGGTATTGTGATTGTAAGGCTAGCTAGTAGTTAGACTAGATTTATAGGAGCGCTTGGGCTCAATGGGGTAGCTTTCAGAGATTTAGATGTGGATTGGGGATTTGGTAGTCCCCAAGATTATGCTCTTGGTATTGGGTTGGGTTATCGAGTATTAACCCGTGTTTTGTGTGATGGTGTCATTGTTACAAATAATTTTGTAATGTGTCATTTGTGTACCAAAGGTTATATTAAGTTGTTAAACGTAACGTTAAGATATTTTGTTTTCGGTTAAAACAGAGTTGAAAATGTTATGTATTATTAACGGGATATTGGGACCTAACTTATATATATATAAAAAAAAATGTGCTTCGTTTTTGGTAAACGGATTTGGGGTCGTTTCATGAAAAGGCCTTGAAAGCTTCTAGTGAGAGAAAATGTACTGTACTGAGAGAGTGTGAAGAGATGTGTGCAAAATGGATGACAAGTGCCCTTTAAATAGTGAAAGTTTGGCTAGGGTACGGCTGGTAAGCTGTATGGCAAGCCGTTTTGGGAGGCCGGTGGCAGAGGCAAGTCGTTTTCATAGGTCGGCGCTAAGGCAGGCCATTTGTAATGTGGCGGGCCATATGGCAAGCCGTTTGCTGCCCTGATTTGCTATTTTTCTTGGATCGTTTTGCTCGTTCCCGGGATCATAACTTGGTTTTCGGGGTCGTAACTTGTCTTTCATCGTTTTCGCTCTAAAATCTTCGTTTTAGTTCCGATTCTTTTGATTCTTTTTGCACCGTCTTCGTAATTACTTAATCTACAAAATCAACCCAGAAAGTGATTATTTTGGCGATAAATCTTGGAACTTTATTATTTTTGGGCCCTAATATCGAGGTAAAAATGTGACTTTTTAGCTGATATCAATCCTAGCTCATCCGCACAACCAACCTACCAAACCCACTACCCCACCAGAGACGAGTCCAGACGATGTCCTACTGCAAATCATCCACATGATCACAGTAAGACAAGACGCGGCTGACTTAGTCATGACTAATCACTTGAGTAGTGTTAAAAATCAAATAAGCCAGCTAAATCAACGTCTCGAATCTCTAGGTTGTACTAAAAATGACTCAAAGGTGGCACACGGCCAACCTCCAGTTTCTTCTAAGATGAAGAAACTAACTAATACCCATTCTGTAGTAGTCATTGAGTCATCACCTAAACCTACTGGGAAAGCACCCATTCCATTCCAATGACGTCTCAAGAAAAGACATAACAAGATGAAATCTTTCAAGCTTGACGGTAAATTTTGGACACTATGTCTAAAAATATCATAGTAAGAAGTATTTTAGGAAACTCCTATCATCCAAGGATAAGGTACCCGAAGTACCCAATGTCCTGCTGTGTAGTGACCCGAACTTTTCCATGTTTATATATATATATATTAAATGAAATTGTTATTTATATGATTAAGTGTTTCCAACATGTTAAGCAATCAAACTTGTTAAGACTTGATTAATTGAAATAGGTTTCATATAGACAATTGACCACCCAAGTTGACCGGTGATTCACGAACGTTAAAACTTGTAAAAACTATACGATGACATATATATGGTTATATATATATATATATAGTTAACATGATTTTATTATAAGTATGTATCTCATTAGGTATTTTAACAATGAGTTATATACATAAAAATGAGACTATTAATTTAAGAAACTCGAAAACGATATATATAACGATTATCGTTATAACAACGTCTTACTAGGTACATATGAATCATATTAAGATATTGATACACTTGGTTAATTATGTTAAATGATAAGTAAATATATTATTAAGTGTATTAACAATGAAATACATATGTAAAAATAAGACTACTAACTTAATGATTTCGAAACGAGACATATATGTAATGATTATCGTTGTAACGACATTTAACTGTATATATATCATACTAAGATATATTATATATCATAATATCATGATAATATAACAATTTAACATCTCATTTGTTATAATAAACAATGGGTTAACAACATTCAACAAGATCGTTAACCTAAAGGTTTCAAAACAACATTTACATGTAACGACTAACGATGACTTAACGACTCAGTTAAAATGTATATACATGTAGTGTTTTAATATGTATTCATACACTTTTGAAAGACTTCAAGACACTTATCAAAATACTTCTACTTAACAAAAATGCTTACAATTACATCCTCGTTCAGTTTCATCAACAATTCTACTCGTATGCACCCGTATTCGTACTCGTACAATACACAGCTTTTAGATGTATGTACTATTGGTATATACACTCCAATGATCAGCTCTTAGCAGCCCATGTGAGTCACCTAACACATGTGGGAACCATAATTTGGCAACTAGCATGAAATATCTCATAAAATTACAAAAATATGAGTAATCATTCATGACTTATTTACATGAAAACAAAATTACATATCCTTTATATCTAATCCATACACCAACGACCAAAAACACCGACAAACACTTTAATTCTTCAATTTTATTCATCTAATTGATCTCTCTCAAGTTCTATCTTCAAGTTCTAAGTGTTCTTCATAAATTCCAAAAGTTCTAGTTTCATAAAATCAAGAATACTTCCAAGATTGCAAGTTTACTTCCAAGTTTTCTAAATCCATTCCAAGTAATCATCCAAGATCAAGAAACCTTTGGTACTTACAGTAGGTTATCTTTCTAATACAAGGTAATAATCATATTCAAACTTTAATTCAATTTCTATAACTATAACAATCTTATTTCGAGTGGAAATCTTACTTGAAATTGTTTTCGTGTCATGATTCTGCTTCAAGAACTTTCAAGCCATCCAAGGATCCTTTGAATCTAGATCTATTTTTCTCATGTCCAGTAGGTTTATCCAAGAAACTTGAGGTAGTAATGATGTTCATAACATCATTCGATTCATACATATAAAGCTATCTTATTCGAAGGTTTAAACTTGTAATCACTAGAACATAGTTTAGTTAATTCTAAACTTGTTCGCAAATAAAAGTTAATCCTTCTAACTTGACTTTTAAAATCAACTAAACACATGTTCTATATCTATATGATATGCTAACTTAATGATTTAAAACCCGGAAACACGATAAACACCGTAAAACCGGATTTACGCCGTCGTAGTAACACCGCGGGCTGTTTTGGGTTAGTTAATTAAAAACTATGATAAACTTTGATTTAAAAGTTGTTATTCTGGGAAAATGATTTTTATTATGAACATGTAACCATATCATAAAATTATGGTTAAACTCAAAGTGGAAGTATGTTTTCTAAAATGGTCATCTAGACGTCGTTCTTTCGACTGAAATGACTACCTTTACAAAAACGACTTGTAACTTATTTTTCTGACAATAAACCTATACTTTTTCTGTTTAGATTCATAAAATAGAGTTCAATATAAAACCATAGCAATTTGATTCACTCAAAACGGATTTAAAATGAAGAAGTTATGGGTAAAACAAGATTGGATAATTTTTCTCATTTTAGCTACGTAAAAATTGGTACCAAATCTATTCCAACCATAACTTAATCAACTTGTATTGTATATTATGTAATCTTGAGATACCATAGACACGTATACAATGTTTCGACCTATCATGTCGACACATCTATATATATTTCGGAACAACCATAGACACTCTATATGTGAATGTTGGAGTTAGCTATACAGGGTTGAGGTTGATTCCAAAATATATATAGTTTGAGTTGTGATCAATACTGAGATACGTATACACTGGGTCGTGGATTGATTCAAGATAATATTTATCAATTTATTTCTGTACATCTAACTGTGGACAACTAGTTGTAGGTTACTAACGAGGACAGCTGACTTAATAAACTTAAAACATCAAAATATATTAAAAGTGTTGTAAATATATTTTGAACATACTTTAATATATATGTATATATTGTTATAGGTTCGTGAATCAACCAGTGGCCAAGTCTTACTTCCCGACGAAGTAAAAATCTGTGAAAGTGAGTTATAGTCCCACTTTTAAAATCTAATATTTTTAGGATGAGAATACATGCAGGTTTTATAAATGATTTACAAAATAGACACAAGTACGTGAAACTACATTCTATGGTTGAATTATCGAAATCAAATATGCCCCTTTTTATTAAGTCTGGTAATCTAAGAATTAGGGAACAGACACCCTAATTGACGCGAATCCTAAAGATAGATCTATTAGGCCTAACAAACCCCATCCAAAGTACTGGATCCTTTAGTACTTCGAAATTTATATCATATCCGAAGGGTGTCCCGGAATGATGGGGATATTCTTATATATGCATCTTGTTAATGTCGGTTATCAGGTGTTCACCATACGAATGATTTTTATCTCTATGTATGGGATGTGTATTGAAATATGAAATCTTGTAGTCTATTGTTACGATTTGATATATATAGGTTAAACCTATAACTCACCAACATTTTTGTTGACGTTTAAAGCATGTTTATTCTCAGGTGAATACTAAGAGCTTCCGCTGTTGCATACTAAAATAAGGACAAGATTTGGAGTCCATGTTTGTATGATATTGTGTAAAAACTGCATTCAAGAAACTGATTTCGATGTAACATATTTGTATTGTAAACCATTATGTAATGGTCGTGTGTAAACAGGATATTTTAGATTATCATTATTTGATAATCTACGTAAAGCTTTTTAAACCTTTATTTATGAAATAAAGCTTATGGTTTGTTTTAAAAATGAATGCAGTCTTTGAAAAACGTCTCATATAGAGGTCAAAACCTCGCAACAAAATCAATTAATATGGAACGTTTTTAATCAATAAGAACGGGACATTTCATGCTGAACGCGGATTGTTCAACCATTCTCTTAAATACTCTTCCTAAATAATTGGGATGCCAGATAATTTACCCTTCCTTGTTCTATCTACCAATCTGGTACTATCTATTCTCTCGCTGAACTTGGTGCCAGCATCAATCTCATGCCCTACTCACTGTTCTAGAGAATCGAAATTGGAAACCTTAACCCTACCAAAATGAGCATCCAGCTAGCTGACCAATCCACTAGATATCCTAAGGGAATAGCTGTGAAGGTCATGGTTAAGGTCGATGAATTCCTTTTTCTGACCGACTTTGTGGTTATGGATTTTAAAGTAGACGTGAAAACTCATATATCTTAGGAAGGCCTCTCATGAATACAGCTAAAGCGATCATTGAAGTTTATTCACGGACTATCACCTTGAGAGCCCGTGGAGAAGAGGTCACTTTCACGATCGACGAGTCTGTATGTCCTTCGGATGAGAACGGCGAAATAAATACCATATTCGCTAAAAAAGTCATCTTCCGTGAACCAAATTCCGAGAATGACGAGAAGAAGATAGCAGTAGAAGACAAGAAGGATGACCATCTCAAACCTATTCAAACTTCTAAATCTTCATTTCTACCTTATTTTGATCTTTTAATGACTAGAGAGGACTTCGTTCTAGAAGAACTCTCTGAACCAATTATTCTTGAAACTCCCGACCAGAGTGATGAGGAGGTCGATGAGGAAATAGAAATGGAAATCCTGGATGAGAAGAAAGAGATGGAGGCTTCTAGAATCCAAGTAGTTTCTAATGTAGTAACCATATTGGAGACGTCAATGGACATTGTCCCACCTCCATGGCTAGAATATAACATTACGACCAACCAAAAGTCACTAAGAATACAGACAGGTTTTGTGTTAGGGCTACCCTATAAACCATCACTCAAATACATAATGACATACACATCATGAAGTGATGAGAACCCCTTTGATCATCTCGTACCAATAAAGGAGGTAAAAGAAGTTAATAGCTTTGTAGTTTGGGTTAGTGTTAATCTCCATCAACATATTGTGTATGTATATATTTATATACACTTACGTATGGGTGATAATGATTTGTTAAAGAAGTCAAAAGAAGCCACAGTTTACAATCCGTGAAATCCATTTGTTTGAATTTTAAGTGTGTGATTCTCATTTGTGCATATATTATATTTAGGTAAAGTAGATAGATAGTGTGGTGGTTGATCAAACACTCCCGAAAGTGAAAACAAGATTGGCAGTAATTGGGGAAAGATAGTTTGTCCAGTATAACATCTATCTATATGTATCTTTATATAACTAATAACTAATTTAATAATAATAATTAATAACAATATAATACTAAATATGAATGCACAAAAATGAATTAATAGGTAACAAATAAAGCATCCATCCTTTATCATTTTGCTACCGACGCTTATTTTATAATATTTAATATATGATGATAACAGAATAAGGAAAAAAAAATTGTAAATGAGAGATGCTTATCATATATATTAGCTAATAATATATATTAGCTAATAATATTTATTTACAGATAATGGTTCGTAAATCGTCGAAAATAGTCGAGGGTCAATTGAAAATATGAAACACTTCAAAATTTTTGAGACTCAACCTAACAGATTTCTCTTATCGTGTCAAGAATATTAAATCGTATCGAGAGTTTCGTTTAAAATTAGTTGAAATTTTCCGGGTCGTGATATATAATAATAATACTACTTATATATATATATATATATATATATATATATATATATATATATATATATATATATATATATATATATATATATATATATATATATACACAAATATAGTTTTAAAAATATAGCGTTAAACTTGGCTAGATCCCTGTGGAACGAACCAGACTTACTAAAAACTACACTACTGTACGATTAGGTACACTGCCTATAAGTGTTGTAGCAAGGTTTAGGTATATCCACTCTATAAATAAATAAATAACTTGTGTAAAATTGTATCGTATTTAATAGTATTTGGCAATAAAAATATAACTATTTCGTATACACCTCTACGCACATCACATATATAATACTAAAATCCCATAAATTACGGAGAAATCTACGGAAGCTGTCAGACAAAGGTAACAATAACAGATACGCTAAGATATGAATTAGCATGTACGCCAAGATATGAATTTTTGTCTATACACTATTCATGCATTCAATGCAGTAAGATGTGTCTAGACAAAGAATGATAAGCAAGTGATTCCGTAAGAATGATAAGCAGGAAATTTTCGACACGAAATGATAAGCAAAACTTTTGACATGCAGACACGGTCGAAGTCCAGACTCACTAATGCATCTAAACAATTACCAGTTACACACACTATTGCAAAACCTGGTTTGCTAAGACCACCGCTCTGATACCACATGTAATGACCCGTCCTAATCCATAAGAACGAATACAATAACATATGATTACATCGCGAGGTATTTGACCTCTATATGATACATTTTACAAACATTGCATTCATTTTAAAAGACAATCTTTCATTACATCGAAAGTTGACAGGCATGCATACCATTTCATAATATCCATCTATAAATGCTCTAATCTGACATTTACTTAATCATAATCTTTATTGAACTCAACGACTTGAATGCACCGTATTTTGAAATATGCCATGAATGATTCTAAGTAATATCTTTAAAATGAGCTAATGCATAGCGGAAGATTTCTTTAATACCCGAGAATAAACATGCTTTAAAGTGTCAACCAAAAGGTTGGTGAGTTCATTAGTTTATCATAATCATTCATTTCCATCATTTTAATAGACCACAAGAATTTCATTTCCAGTTCTCATAAATATACGTCTCATGCATAGAGACAAAAATCATTCATATGGCGAACACCTGGTAACCGACATTAACAAGATGCATATAAGAATATCCCCTATCATTCCGGGAAATCCTTCAGACATGATAAAAATAAATTCGAAGTACTAAAGCATCCGGTACTTTGGATGGGGTTCGTTAGGCCCAATAGATCTATCTTTAGGATTCGCGTCAATTAGGGTGTCTGTTCCCTAATTCTTAGATTACCAGACTTAATAAAAAGGGGCATATTCGGCTTTGATCATTCACCCATATAATGTAGTTTCGATTACTTGTGTCTATTTTGTAAAACATTTATAAAAATTTCGCATGTATTCTCAGCCCAAAAATATAAAGGGTAAAAAGGCAAATGAAACTCACATATTGTATTTTGTAGTAAAAATACATATGACGATATTGAACAACTGAACAATGCAGGGTTGGCCTTGGATTCACGAACCTATATCATTTGTATATTTATTAATACTCATAATCGTAATCGAATAAATTTATATATATGTATACATAACTTATTAGTTATATCATATTTATATTAATAATATATTTAGGTTTCATATATTCATTTTATATATGTAAAAAAAATACTTTGTTATGTTGTATGTGTTAAATATATTTATGTATATATATTTTGTTTGTTTATCAAAACAGTAGTTCTAATTATACTAAGTTAATATTAGTAAAGGTAAAAATAATGATAATAACCTTAATAATATATTTATGATAATAATACTAATATTTATGTAAGTACTAATCGTATCATTTTTATAATAATATTACCAATGTTAATCATAGTCATAATATTTAAAATAATACTAAAATCGTACGATTAATAATATTAATATTACTTATAATAATACAATTGATATTATTAATAATATTATTACTTAATAATAATACTAGTGATAATGATAATAATAGTAGTCATAATTGTAACTTTTAATTGTATTAGTAATAATAAATGATATCTTTTATTAGTAATGATGATAATAATAATAATAATAATAACTAATATTAACAATAATATTAACAATAATGATAATACTTATAGCAATAATAATGTTAATACTAATAATTTCTAAATAATACTGCTAATAATAATAATAACAATAATACTTGTATTAATAACAATAATTAATAATACATAACAATAACAATAACAATCATAATAATAATAATAATAAATATAATAATAATAATAATAATAATAATAATAATAATAATAATAATAATAATAATAATAATAATAATAATAATAATAAAATAATAATAATAATGGTTACTACCTTAAAAGCTCCAAAAAAATATCAAACTGCCTAAGCCGGGACTCGAACCCGCGACCTCCCGCAAACCCGCTAACACCTTGAACCATGGGGTTGTGGCCCGTTTTTCTATTTTATAAACACATTTTAATTACTATAAC
This sequence comes from Rutidosis leptorrhynchoides, assembly GCF_046630445.1. Taxonomy (NCBI): domain Eukaryota; kingdom Viridiplantae; phylum Streptophyta; class Magnoliopsida; order Asterales; family Asteraceae; genus Rutidosis; species Rutidosis leptorrhynchoides. The sequence goes on from NC_092336.1 coordinate 194,174,715, forward strand.
CCGTTCCAGTTATCCATCCTCATCTTCAATAACAAGTCGACCGAAATCCATAATTCATATCAGCAAGCCACGATTTAATTACTTTGAAACAAATCAATATTAATGTCAATTGTTTTTATTTAGTTGAAAACAAAGAAAAAAAATATAAAAAATAAAAAAAATTACAGCTGTAAGGCTGCTCGTCGTAGGCCTTTTAGAAAAAAAAATTTTGATTTTTGTGATTGAGAATGATTTGGACAAAGTTTATAACACGAAATATATTTCAAATCACCTCTATAAACTATAAAAATCATCAATTTAACTCAATTCGAAACAGAACACGCGAATTTGACTGAAGAACAATTGTTGACTTTTAAAATCCTAAACTTTGACTAAAAAATTCGGGCTTGATATAACGAATTGGAATATAATATTTTGAAGAAAGTTTAAGTGGAAAATTCCTAACAAAACTGCATTTACAGATTTTGATAATTGGTTCGATATTTAATTTTGGCCAAAAAGTTGAAATACAGAGGACCGATGGTTTCATGGTGTTTTTCTGTGATAAAAATAAATCTGGAAATGGCTGTAAAGGTTTTTAATTGATAGTGATAATGGATAATTGAATGAATTCCCTCTAATATTGTCACGACCCTACTTTTTCCGTTATCTTTTACCGTTAATTATTTAACGACCGTTAACTGTTATTCGTGCCACGTTATGTCTATGACCTATATTATTATTTTAGTAATAATATATATATATATATATATATATATATATATATATATATATATATATATATATATATATATATATATATATATATTATGTGTTATGTGAATATTTGTATTCATATTTTAAGTTATGCGTTTCTACGTGTCGCGGATTTCTATCCGGCGAATCTTTTCGGTTTTCAAACCAACGGTCGAGTTTTTGGGATTTTTAAATCCTAAATATTTTAAATATGATATTTTAAGATCATATAAATATATATAGTATTTATATTTATTTTTCGTCGCGTATTTGTTATCTCTCTGAATTTTTAATCGCGTAAGCGTGTTTTCGCGTTTCGGGTTTCGTTCGGGCTTTCGGGCCATAGGGAATTAAAATTTTAGCAAGATGGCCTAGTGGGGCCCACTCTACACCCCACCATTCGGCCGAAACCAAGAGGGGAGGGAGTATACTCCCCAGTTTTTTTTCTTTTTTGGCATTTCATTCTACAAATTCTAATTTTATCAAAACCTAATTATCACTTTGTGCTCTCTCCTCTCCTCCCTCCTTTTGCCATCACCCCACATCCACAAAAACATCATCATCATCATTCAAACAAGCTTGGATCATCAATTGATTTACATAAACACGTTCTATTAATCATCCTCTACACGAATCAATCACTTGTTTCTCGATCAGGGTATAAACCCTAACCCTAGATTTTTTAATTTTTCATTAATTTTCAGTTTTTGATGATTATTTTGATAGTATGTTAGTTACTTGTTATTGTTATGATGATTGTATGCGTAGAATTGCTCAAAAACACATGTTTTCGGTTTGATTTGATTGGGACAGCAGCTATTTCGTTCTTTTTTGATATTGTAACTGATATAAAAGTGAAAATAAAGTAGTTAGATTAGTTCCTCTCATCAATAAATTAATTTTAGACTCTGGATTCATGTCGTTTCGATTCCCGGAGCCCTAGATATGATCAAAATGGTATTTTATTAAGATTGAAATGTGATATTGATATGAACCAGGTTTGGTCCGACTTTGTGACCTTATTTGGTGTCTTTAGGGTGTGTTAGTGTGTTAAGATTGATGATGGGATGAACTTTCATGTTCGGGTCATCTAAATCATAGTCACGAATCACCCGTTATGGCTAAAACACGTTTTTGAATGAATTGAAGTTCCAAGTGGTGTAATGGCTGATCATCATGACTTGGGTACTGTTATTAGTGTGTTCTTGAGTGCACCAATGTGTCGGGTGGTTTGATTAGGCTGATATATATATAAGGCTCGCCGAAAACCGACACCCGGGGCTCAAGATACGACCCGATGAACTTTTGATTTAAAACTTATGGTTAATTATTAAAACTTATGATTAAAATAATGATTTTCATTATTATTAAATTACTTATGATATAAAAAGTAATTATTATAATTTAAGACTTATGGTATACATTTATTATATCATTTAATTAATACTTATGATTTAATTAACATTTTAATTAAACTTATGATTAATAATACTTTTATTATTAATGAGAAATACTTATGATAAGTATTAAACTTATATTATGAGATTATTATAATAAGACTTATAATAAGGATTAAATAATTATTTAATTATTATAAGGCTTAGTTATTATTTAATTATAATTTAATTATTAAATACTTATGATTTAATAATCATAATTAGAAACTTATGATATGATTAATAATTCATTATTAATTAATGGTACTTATGATATGATTAAAATTTATTATTTATTAATAATACTTATAGTATGAATAATATTTAATTAATTAATTAAATACTTATGTTATATTAATTATATCATTTAAACTTATATTAACTTTAATAATTCATTTTAATTTAATTAAACTTATGTTACAACATAATTATACATATTTAACTTTAATAAACATTATAACTTACATTATTATTATAAATTACACTTTTAAAAATTTACGTTGACTATGTTTGACCAAGGTTGACTTTCGGTTCACTTTGACTTTCAGTTGACTTTTGTTGACTTTCTAATTAAGGAAACTTTCCTAACTTATAAACTTTCTAAAAATAGCAACTTTCGAAATTTGGAAACTTTTCAAAAATAGAAACTTTCCAAAAATAGAAACTTTCCAAAAATAGAAACTTTCCAAAAATGGAAACTTGCTAAAAATAGAAACTTTCTAAAAATAGAAATTGTGTGTCCGTACGCTGTTCCGATCAAACTGATGCATGCTGAGTATTGTTCTATGTCTACTTGTAACATATACAATAGCTATCATACTAAGACTTGACCTAAGTTAGTTATTTATATCGACATGCTTTATTTATAGGTCGGCGTTGTGATCATTCCTGATCACTGTACTCATTTGCTGTTTGCTTAATTGTGTTGGTTACTTCGTTACTATTAAGGTGAGTTATAGTCCCGTTTTTACATTCTTGTTAAAGTATATTTTTGGGATGTGAATACATGCATTTTATTTCACGTTTATACACAAGTGACAATTAAATTTAAATTATTCATTGTGAGTTGGACAAAAATATTCCCTAGTCTGGTAACTGTAATCACTGGTTTCTACTGGTGAACGCGAATCCTACGAATAGATCTATCGGGTTTGACAACCCCCTTTCGAGCTAGTCGCGCTAGCAATTTATAATCAGAATATTTAGTACTTCGTATTTTGTTGTAGATACACTGTCCAGTGTATATCATTTATTGTTTTTGGCAAGTGTAAATAAAGGGTTAAGTGGTTACCAGGTGGCTCATTGATAATGGAATAATGTTTAATGTTTTCTAACATTTTTAAATCTTGTGGTCTAAAGTTTATTCAATTATTTAAACCTATAATTCACTCAACCTTTGTGTTGATAGTTTACTCGCATGTTTTCACAGGTACTTGAGTTATGTGATGCTTCCGCTATGTTTAGAAGAGTCTGCATACATTTGGGCAGCTTTTATGAAACAATTATGAAACTTAAGCTTGCATTCTGTTTTTGGATAATTTAAATTTGTGGGTTTGTTGGCAATATTTTGTGTCAACTTTGGTTAATTAATATGTTGGGTTATTTTAACCTACATATTTTGGTATGCTTTCCTTTTTTGGGAAACTTTTGAAATAAAAGAATGCAATGTCGTTTATTAAATTCATTTAAGTTCGATCAAGCTGTGGGACCAAGTGACGGATCCGTTAAGTGTTTTGACGGGGCTATCACAGTTGGTATCAGAGCTCTGGTTGTAGGGAACTAGGCGGTCTTAATGTGGTCAACCCGTGGTTCTTAGGGTACATTAGAGTCTAGTCTACAGCCCGACCCTTTTGCTATAGCATTATTATGCATTTCATTTCGTATGAGATATATCATAAGCATTTATTTCTATTTGGTATGTGGTTTGTGGTTTACTGTTTGCAGATGTCGACTTCGAGCAATAACCCCATTCCTGCTCCTGCTCCTTCGGCTGCTGACAGACGCCGTGCTGATCAACCTTTGATCGATGATCCTGTTCACTACTACTTTTCCACCCTCACTCACATGAACAGAGCTTACACTGACAAGACGCTTATTAATGCTCTTAGTGATTGTATACGTACCTTGCCGCATAACGAGGTGATGGACGAGATTCGAGCTAGTATGGATTCGTTCGTCAGTTTCAAGCATAATTTTGGGATCGAGAATCGTAACCGTAACCGTGAGGTAGATGCTAAGTTCGAGGCTCTCAAGAGCATAGTTCGTGGTTTGAAGGCAGAGTTGGAAGAAGTGAAAGGAAAATTGCGGAAGTATGAGACTCCTGCCGAGACTCATGCCGGCCCAGCTTATCACACCCGCTCTAAGCAGATGTGATATGATGATTCATGATTGAATATTTATTTCATAAGGCTTGATGTCCTTTCATACATACATTTTTGGGTTATGTACGGCGTTTTGCCGAGGATTTTATTAAGGTTTTGTTATGGGATGTTTTTCATTATGTATGGATGGTTATTTTTATAACATCTATTATCATTATCACATTTTATTTCTGATGTTGTGACTCTTGGCATGTTATATTATGCGTAATGTAGATCATGTATGTTAGGTGCTATGTATGTTGTATGATGTTATCATAAAATATGTATGCATGTGGTGGCTATTTCTATAACTATCATAACTGTCATGTTATTACTCGTAGTGTTTACTGACTATTATTTTAATGGTTAATCTTTTCGTGTTTGATCTATTCCTTTATAACACTGGTATTATTCATAGTACTAACGATTGTGTTATTCTGTTTTGAAGATCATGCCTCCTAGAGAGTCCAACGAAGCCCGTATGCAACGTCTTATCATTGAAGGGATAGCTGCTGCTATGGCAGCAAATGCTAATACTAATTTGAATAACAATCAGATGGGATGCTCCCACAAAACGTTCATGGCAAGTCGTCCACAGGAATTCAGTGGTACGGAAGGACCCATAGGACTTACCCGCTGGTTCGAGAAGATTGAGTCTATTTTCAGGGTTAGTCGAGTCTGAGAGGAGGACAAGGTTAGTTTTGCTAGCTGCACTCTTAAGGATAGTGCATTGACCTGGTGGAACAACTTGGTTAATAGTTTGGGAAATGATGTGGCTTATGGTTTAACTTGGAATAATTTCAAGGAAAGAATGATCACCCGTTATTGTCCTAAGGGTGAACTTAAGAAGTTAGAGGTTGAACTTAAGAACTTGAAAATGAAGGGCACCGAATTAGATGCCTACGAGCAAAGGTTCTTCGAGTTGACTTTGTTGTGTCCTAATGTTTATGCTGATGAGAATCTTAAGATTGAAGCTTACATTGATGGGTTATCTGAGAAAATTGAGCATGGGGTTGAGTCTAGTGAGCTCCAGACTATCGGGGCTGCTATGTCTATGGCTCATAAGCTTAATGATAAGATTTTAAGGAGGAGTAAGGCTGCTGTGACCGATGCCAGTGAAGAGGTTATTAAGAAGACTGATAATGGGAAAAGGAAGTGGGATATAACCGCAACCAGAACCAAGGTCAGCAAAAGAAACAAGATAATTCCGGTGCTAGTAACCAAAATCAGTGTGTGTGTCCTTGATGTTATAAGGCTTATGATGGATATTGCACGGTTACTTGTAAGAGGTGTTCCAAACAGGGACACATTGCTAAAGATTGTACGATGCTTCTGTCGAGTTCTGATACTCCTGCTGCAGGTGGTAATAATGGTAATAATGCTGGTAATAGAGGTGGGAATGGTAATGGTAATGGAAAGTCGAATAATGGTGGTAATCAGAGAGTTTGTTACGAGTGTGGGAAGCCGGGCATTTCCGTGATGCCTGTCCTAACAAGAAGACCACTGAGAATGCACGTGGTAGAGCATTCAACATTAACGCCAGGGATGCTGAGGAAGATCCTAAAATTGTTACTGGTACGTTCTCGGTCAACGATTTATCAGTTTATGTACTATTTGATTCAGGGGCTGATTTGAGTTTTGTGTCGAGTAAATTAAGTCCAAAAATCAAAACACCGTTAACTCCTTTAGACAATACTTATGTTGTTGAAATAGCTAATGGTAAAGTGCTTACTGCTAAGACTGTGTATCGTAAATGTAACATTAATCTGGCTGGTAGAGATTTTGAGATAGATTTGGTACCGATTGAACTTGGTAGTTTTGATGTTGTTATTGGCATGGATTGGTTGTCTGCGAATCATGCTGAGATTGTGTGTTATGATAAAGCTATTCGTATTACTAATGTGGATGGAGAGCCGCTGATGGTTTTTGGGGATAAGAAATGCATACAGTTAAATCTTATTAGCTGTTTGAAAGTTCATAAACATCTTCGTAAAGGCTGTCATGCTATTCTAGCCCATGTTGTTGATTCTGATAAAGAAGAGAAGAGCGTTGGTGATGTTTATATTATTAGAGATTTTCCCGAGGTATTTTCCGAAGATTTACCTGGCCTTCCGCCGTAATGCGCGGTAGAATTTCAAATTGATCTTGTTCCCGGTGCTGCTCCTGTAGCACGTGCTCCTTACCGACTTGCCCCTTCTGAACTTCAAGAATTGTCAAGCCAACTCCGTGAGTTGTTAGACAAGGGTTTTATTCGTCCTAGTTCGTCCCCTTGGGGAGCTCCTGTTCTGTTTTTCAAGAAGAAGGATGGTTCTTTTCGTTTGTGCATTGATTATCGTGAGTTAAACAAGCTTACTGTTAAAAATCGATATCCTCTTCCGAGAATCGATGATCTGTTCGATCAGCTTCAGGGTTCATCTGTTTATTCTAAAATCGATCTTCGTTCCGGCTATCATCAGTTGCGTGTTAAAGAATCTGATGTTTTGAAAACTACTTTTCGCACCCGTTACGGTCATTTTGAGTTCCTTGTTATGCCGTTCGGATTGACAAATGCACCTGCTGTGTTCATGGACCTCATGAACCGTGTGTGTAGACCCTATCTGGACAAATTTTTTATTGTGTTCATCGACGACATCCTTATTTATTCGAAGAGTGATGAAGAGCACGAAGAACATTTGAAGTTAGTGCTCGATCTGTTAAGAAAAGAAGAGTTGTACGCTAGGTTCTCTAAGTGTGCTTTCTGGTTATGAGAAGTTCAATTCCTTGGACATATTGTTAGTAAATAAGGAATACAAGTTGATCCTGCTAAGATTGAGGCGATTGAAAAGTGGGAAAATTCGAAAACTCCTACTCAGATTCGTCAGTTTCTAGGGTTGGCAGGTTACTATAGAAGGATCATTCAAGATTTCTCTCGTATAGCGAAACCTCTGACTGCTTTAACGCACAAGGGGAAGAAGTATGAGTGGAAGGATGAGCAAGAGACTGCTTTTCAGATTTTAAAGAAGAAGTTGACCACCGCTCTGATATTGTCACTACCTGAGGGTAATGATGATTTTGTGGTTTATTGTGATGCTTCGCGTCAAGGCTTTGGTTGTGTTTTGATGCAACGAAAGAAAGTTATTGCGTACGCGTCACGTCAGTTGAAGATTCACGAGTAGAATTATACAATTCATGATTTAGAGTTGGGGGCCGTTGTTTTTGCGCTTAAGATTTGGAGACATTATTTGTATGGGGTCAAGAGTACTGTGTACACAGATTACAAAAGTCTTCAACATATCCTCGATCAGAAACAATTGAACATGAGACAACGAAGATGGATTGAGATGTTGAATGATTATGATTGCGAACTCTTATATCATCCGGTTAAGGCCAATGTTGTGGCAGATGCGCTAAGTCGTAAAGAAAAGGTTGAACTACGTAGGTTTCGGGCCTTGAATATGAAAATTAGAACAAACCTCGCAAGGCAGATTCTTGAGGCACAACAAGATGCCTTAAAGGAAGAGAATTTTGTGAAAGAGAACGTAAGAGGTATGGCTAAGAAGTTTGAGGTACGAGCAGATGGTACTAGATACTTTGCGGGACGTCTTTGGGTTCCGAAGTTTGGGGAACTGCGATAACTTGTTTTAGATGAGGCTCATAAGTCTAGGTACTCTATTCATCATGGTTCAGGAAAGATGTATCATGATCTTAAGGAGCTATATTGGTAGCCTAATTTGAAAGGTGATGTGGCTACGTATGTGGCTAAGTGTTTGACCTGTGCTAAGGTTAAAGCTGAACATCAAAAACCGTCTGGACTTTTAGTGCAACCTGAGATTCCCGAGTGGAAGTGGGAAGGAATTACGATGGATTTTATTACTAAGTTACCGAGGGTAGCGGGTGGCTATGACACTATTTGGGTGATTGTAGATCGACTCACTAAGTCAGCTCACTTTTTGCCGATTAAGGAAACAGATTCGATGGAGAAGCTTACTCGTTTGTATTTGAAGGAGATTGTTTCTAGACATGGTGTTCCTGTATCTATTATTTCAGACCGAGACAGTCGATTTGTATCGAGGTTTTGTCAATCTTTACAGGAAGCCTTGGGAACTAAGTTAGATATGAGCACCGCTTATCATCCTCAGACGGATGGTCAGAGTGAAAGGACCATTCAGACGTTAGAAGATATGTTACGAGCATGTATTATTGATTTTGGTAATGGGTGGGATAAATATTTGCCGCTAGCTAAGTTTTCTTATAACAACAGTTATCATGCAAGTATTAAAGCCGCACCATTTGAAGCCCTGTATGGTAGAAAGTGTAGGTCTCCTGTCTGCTGGAATGAGGTTAGGGATGCTCAACTCACAGGTCCAGAAATTATTCATGAGACTACCGAGAAGATTGTACAGATTAAGGAAAGATTGAGAACCGCCAGAAGTAGGCAAAAGAGTTATGCCGATAAGGGAAGGAAAGATGTAGAATTTCAAGTTGGCGACCGTGTTATGTTAAAGGTTTCACCTTGGAAAGGTGTGATACATTTTGGTAAAAGGGGAAAGTTGAGTCCTCATTTTGTTGGACCGTTTGAGATCATTGAGAGAGTTGGACCGGCGGCTTATCGTTTAAAATTGCCACAAGAACTCAGTGCTGTTCACGATGTCTTTCATGTATCGAATCTGAAGAAGTGTTTGGCTGAGGCCGATAAGGCTATTCCTCTTGAGGAACTTCATGTTGGTAAGCAACTACATTTTATTGAGGAACCTGTTAAGATTATGGGCCAAGAAGTTAAGACTCTTAAGCAGAGCCGAATTCCTATTGTCCGGGTTAGATGGAACGCCAGACGTGGTCCCGAGTTCACTTGAGAGCGTGAAGATCAGATTAAGCAGAAGTACCCAAATTTGTTCCCAGATGCTGAGTCAACCCCTGCACCTGCTTAAATTTCGGGACGAAATTTCCGTAACGGGAAGGTACTGTCACGACCCTACTTTTTCCGTTATTTTTTACCGTTAATTATTTAACGACCGTTAACTGTTATTCGTGCCACGTCATCTCTATGACCTATATTATTATTTTGGCAATAATATATATATATATATATATATATATATATATATATATATATATATATATATATATATATATATATATTAATTATTATGTGTTATGTGAATATTTGTATTCATATTTTAAGTTATGTGTTTCTACGTGTCGCGGATTTCTATCCGGCGAATCTTTTCGTTTTCAAACCAACGGTCGAGTTTTTGGGATTTTTAAATCCTAAATATTTTAAATATGATATTTTAAGATCATATAATTATATATAGTATTTATATTTATTTTTCGTCGCGTATTTGTTATCTCTCCGAATTTTTAATCGCGTAAGCGTGTTTTCGCGTTTCGGGTTTCGTTCGGGCTTTCGGGCCATAGGGAATTAAACTTTTATCAAGATGGGCTAGTGGGGCCCACTCCACACCCCACCATTCGGCCAAAACCAAGAGGGGAGGGAGTATACTCCCCATTTTTCTTTTTTTTGGCATTTCATTCTACAATTCTAATTTAATCAAAACCTAATTATCACTTTGTGCTCTCTCCTCTCCTCCCTCCTTGTGCCGTCGCCCCACACCCACAAAAACATCATCATCATCATTATTCAAACAAGGTTGGATCATCAATTGATTTACATAAACGCGTTCTACTAATCATCCTCTACACGAATCAATCACTTGTTTCTCGATTAGGGTATAAACCCTAACCCTAGAATTTTTAATTTTTCATTACTTTTCTGTTTTTGATTATTATTTTGATAGTATGTTAGTTACTTGTTATTGTTATGATGATTGTATGCGTAGAATTGCTCAAAAACACATGTTTTCGGTTCGATTTGATTGGGACAGCAGCTATTTCGTTCTTTTCTGATATTGTAACTGATATAAAAGTGAAAATAAAGTAGTTAGATGAGTTCCTCTCATAAAGACATTAATTTTAGACTCCGGATTCATGTCGTTTCGATTCCCGGAGCCCTAGATATGATCAAAATGGTATTTTGTTAAGATTGAAATGTGATATTGATATGAACCAGGTTTGGTCCGACTTTGTGACCATATTTGGTGTCTTTAGGGTGTGTTAGTGTGTTAGGATTGATGATGGGATGAACTTTCATGTTCGGGTCATCTAAATTCGAGCCACGAATCACCCATTATGGCTAAAACACATTTTTGAATGAATTGAAGTTCCAAGTGGTGTAATGGCTGATCATCATGACTTTGGTAGTGTTCTTGGTGTGTTCTTGAGTGCACCAATGTGTCGGGTGGTTTGATTAGGTGGAGATATATATAAGGCTCGCCGAAAACCGACACACGGGGATCAAGATACGACCCGATGAACTTTTGATTTAAAACTTATGGTTAATTATTAAAACTTATGATTAAAATAATGATTTTCATTATTATTAAATTACTTATGATATAAAAAGTAATTATTATAATTTAAGACTTATGGTATACATTTATTATATCATTTAATTAATACTTATGATTTAATTAACATTTTAATTAAACTTATGATTAATAATACTTTTATTATTAATGAGAAATACTTATGATAAGTATTAAACTTATATTATGAGATTATTATAATAAGACTTATAATAAGGATTAAATAATTATTTAATTATTATAAGGCTTAGTTATTATTTAATTATAATTTAATTATTAAATACTTTTGATTTAATAATCATAATTAGAAACTTATGATATGATTAATAATTCATTATTAATTAATGGTACTTATGATATGATTAAAATTTATTATTAATTAATAATACTTATAGTATGACTAATATTTAATTAATTAATTAAATACTTATGTTATATTAATTATATCATTTAAACTTATATTAACTTTAATAATTCATTTTAATTTAATTAAACTTATGTTACGACATAATTATACATATTTAACTTTAATAAACATTATAACTTATATTATTATTATAACTTACACTTTTAAAAATTTACGTTGGCTATGTTTGACCAAGGTTGACTTTTGAGTTGACTTTCGGTTGACTTTGACTTTCAGTTGACTTTTGTTGACTTTCTAATTAAGGAAACTTTCCTAACTTATAAACTTTCTAAAAATAGCAACTTTCTAAATTTGGAAACTTTTCAAAAATAGAAATTTTCCAAAAATAGAAACTTTCTAAAAATAGAAACTTTCCAAAAATAGAAACTTTCCAAAAATGGAAACTTGCTAAAAATAGAAACTTTCTAAAAATAGAAATTGTGTGTCCGTACGCTGTTCCGATCAAACCGATGCATGCTGAGTATTGTTCTATGTCTACTTGTAACATATACAATAGCTATCATACTAAGACTTGACCTAAGTTAGTTATTTATATCGACATGCTTTATTTATAGGTCGGCGTTGTGATCATTCCTGATCACTGTACTCCATTTGCGGTTCGCTTAATTGTGTTGGTTACTTCGTTACTATTAAGGTGAGTTATAGTCCCGTTTTTATATTCTTGTTAAAGTATATTTTTGGAATGTGATTACATGCATTTTATTTCAAGTTTAGACACAAGTGACAATTAAATTTAAATTATTCATTGTGAGTTGGACAAAAATATTTCCTAGTCTAGTAACTGTAATCACTGGTTTCTACTGGTGAACGCGAATCCTACGGATAGATCTATCGAGTTTGACAACCCCATTTCGAGCTAGTCGCGCTAGCAATTTATAATCGAAATATTTAGTACTTCGTATTTTGTTGTAGATACACTGTTCGGTGTATATCATTTATTGTGTTTGGCAAGGGTAAATAAAGGGTTAAGTGGTTACCAGGTGGCTCATTGATAATGGAATAATGTTTAATGTTTTCTAATATTTTTAAATCTTGTGGTCTAAAGTTTATTCAATTATTTAAACGTATAATTCACCTAACCTTTGTGTTGACAGTTTACTCGCATGTTTTCACAGGTACTTGAGTTATGTGATGCTTCCACTGTGTTTAGAAGAGTCTGCAGACATTTAGGCAGCTTTTATGAAACAATTATGAAACTTAAGCTTGCATTCTGTTTTTGGATAATTTAAATTTGTGGGTTTGTTGGCAATGTTTTTGTGTCAACTTTGGTTAATTAATATGTTGGGTTATTTTAAACTACATATTTTGGTATGCTTTCCTTTTTGGGAAACTTTTGAAATAAAAGAATGCAATGCCGTTTATTAAATTCATTTAAGTTCGATCAAGCTGTGGGACCAAGTGACGGATCCGTTAAGTGTTTTGACGGGTCCATCACAAATATCATATAGTAATCGTTCATTATATAGCTGTAACAACCCTCACTTTTTGACTTCTAAATTACTGAATTAACCCTAGGGTTATATGTCTGACTATATGTATTAAGGGTTGTTATATAAAATTAAATATTGACCGAATAGTAATTTTTAGTCAACAATGTACGCTTAAATGAATAATATATTATTAATTTATATAATTTGACATAATTTAACTAAGTATATAAACTTTGTATCACTTTTATTATTTAGTTAATGTATTATATATTTAACTATATAATAAATCCAATTATATATAAATGTAATAATATTTACAAACTTACTAAAACTATAGTTTAATAATTAAAATCATAATTATTATTAAAAATACAAAATACCGAATTATTTATTATTTTTATGCAAAATTTGTATTTATTAATTAAATAAAACAAAAATAAAAAAATAAAAATAAAATATTATTGACAAATATTCTTGGAAAAACATTAAATCAATTTGTTTATTTATATAAAAAAATCCTTAAAATAAATGAAAAAATAAATAAATAAATTACTTTTTAATTAAAAATTGTAATGGAAAAACTACTTTTATTATTTTATTTTGTGCATTATCCCATGACCTAACATTTAATATTTTTTAATTTTAAAATCCCATTAAGAATTAAAATATTTTTTTTATTTTAATTATTTTATTCTTTTTACCTAATTTTTTCAAGTATAAATACCCTTCATTTCTCATTCAAACTCACACCAAAATTTCTCTCATTCTCTCTTTGAAGAATTACTACTAGTAAGTATTCTTTTCTTACTTTTTATTTTTTTTTACTTTTTACTTTTTACTTTTTACTTCGGTTATTATTTTTACCGAAACATGTAAATAATGTTATAAATTATATGCAATTAAAAATAAAATAAATAACATGTATAAACTATTACTATTACTAGCACCTATAACCTACTACTTATAATGTAACATAAAAACATTTTGGGATATGTATTAGAGATGTATAGATCTTCGAACTTTCTTGACGAATGGTTTCTATGAGATTCTAGGCAGAGGGTTTGGATTTCCGATTTAAAGGGTCCTATCGGGAGTAACGTCCCCGATACATTTGACCAAGTCATTGTATTACTTAATAATGAAATTGAACCGACAAGGACAGACACAACTTGTCATGGGGCAAAACTTGAACGTTTAGTCTAAATATCACGCATTGGCATAATTTTTGATCCTGCGGGAGATCAACTTTACAACCTAAATCTTGTGATCTAAAACAACGATAAACTTTTTGTTAAACCTATGAACTTCACTCAACCTTTTTGGTTGACACTTTAGCATGTTTTGTCTCAGGTGCTGTTTGATTCAAGCTCTTATACTTACTGCTTATGTGATGCTACTTGGACATAGGATCAAGAGATATCGCATTTATTACTTCTGCATGTGAACATTTACGTTATTGTTATTCCTGTCATTGTAACGACATTTCATTTTCCGCTGCGTACTCATTAAAGTTAAATTCATCATTTAGTATTGTTCTCGTTATTTATAATATGTTGGTATGTTTTGATATTAGTGACGTTCCTTCCAGACCCTATTGGGAGGACGTTACAGATTGGTATCAGAGCATAACCAGGCTGTTATAGAGAACCAGGATTGCATTTTTATGTGTGCCTTACTTGTTAGCTAGGGTGCCTTAGCAATCTAAGAAACCATAACATTTCCTGCCTTAGACTTTAAAGCACTTAGGATTTGCCTTGTAATCTTAAAACATATGCCTTACAATCCTATCCTAAAACTGATCAAAATCTCCTTCCTAATGTTAGGATGTCTAATTATCATCAAACGACCAAAATGAATCTTTTCAAGCTAACCGAAAAAGATACTGAAAGGTCTTCCACAGAAAGACCAGTCCAAAGTCCACCTTATGGCTTTGGTGGTCCTCCCTCACAAAATTATAGCCCAAATACTACTCTAAAGTTACATGGGTCTCCTGAATACTATCCAACCCCGAGGAATAAAGACAAGAGGAAATGTCTTGAAGAAACTGGGCCGTCAAAGAAAAGATCCCGATCTCCTTCCTATGATGAAGTTGATGCCAAGTACGAGCTCATGAATCTGCGAAAAACTACCGATGACCTTATTCGCCATATTGCAAGGATCGATGCTTAAATGAAGGAAAAAGACCTAGCGATCAAGAAGCTCATGGAGGAAAATGCTGAGCTAAAGAAAGAGATTATATACATACATTTGTTTTATCCCATGACCGATGTGGACTTTGGTTTGCACCCTTACAAGAAATGCCCGATGGGGGAAGCAATCTCTCTCCTACCTAAGAGAAGATGTTGACTTTAGATTGAAGATGGAGGAAAACCGCGTGAATAATCAACTTTCTATGAGGGACCACAAGTACCATGTAATCAACAATGGTGTTTCTAATCTTTATGATAATCTTTTATTCCTGCATGAGAAACAAAAGGCGAAGAATGAGAAAGTTAAGAAGTTTATGAAGAAGGTTGAGGACGAGAAGAAGAGATATGAAGACTACTTCAATCTTAATATTTCCTAATTTATTTTTCCAAATTTCTTATCTATGTAAAGGCTATGCCTTAAACTATTTCTATTTCCGAATCGTGTAATAAAGGCTTGTTTAATGCCTCGTTCTTAATAATATAAAGTGTTTCGTTCATATCATATTCATCTTTATCCCGCTTAAAAAGTCTTCAAACTTATGACCTATCAGATTTATCAAACTTCTATACACCCTTATGTAGTGGAGAGTCATGGTTCGTCCAACTGCACCAACTCTTACCACGATGTCTCATAACTTTCTCGTTTGATCACGTCCATTTCATAACTTTCACAACTTCCATAAATTTCAAAGGTATGAAAGTTGACCAAGTCTATAAAGACGGCAACTTAAAACTAGCCAACCATGACTCGACAAGTTCGTAACTATTTTCATGGATGACGTTTTGATCTGCTCCAAGAGTGAGAAAGAACATGAGCAACATTTGCAAATTCATTCTTAAGAAGAAGAACAACTCTACGCAAACTTTTCCAAGTGCAAGTTATGGCTGAAAACCGACATGTTGTCGATCCAGCTAAGATTACTGCTATCCTTAATACACTATATTAGAAATCACCATTTATCATATCCTGACCTTATGGAGTGACCTTGGAATGAAAATATGAATTAGTGAAATATAATGACGGTGGCCAACGTGATTATATTACGGTAATTCATAGAAAAATTCCAATTTCATGACGTATGGAATAGAAAGTGATTCAAAGAAAACTCTCAAGCTATCTGTTCAAAAACCCAAATGCAAGAAGAAAAAAGATCATCTTGATATTAGTAGATACCAAAGACTGCGAAGCATATTCGCCAATTTTTGGGACTTTCCGGTTACTATCGGAGATTCATAAAAGATTTTTCCCTTCTTGCCAAACCACTTACGAAGCTAACTCAAAAAGGGAAGAAGTTTGAGTGGTCCGAAGGACAGGAATCTGCTTTCAAGATTCTGAAAGAGAAGTTGACCACAGCCCCGATTCTATCTTTACCTGAAGGTACTGATGATTTTGTTGTTTACTGCGATGCCTCAAAGCAAGGATTTGGTTGTGTTTTAATGCAACGTGAAAAGGTTATTCCCTACGCATCTAGACAGTTGAAGAAACACGAGGAGAACTATACCACACACGACCTTGAGTTAGGTGCCGTGGTATTTGCATTAAAGATATGGAGACATTATCTATATGGTACCCAGTTTACGGTGTACACTGACCATAAAAGTCTTCGACACATCTTTGATCAAAAACAGCTGAATATGAGGCAAAGCCGATGGCTCGAGTTATTGAACGATTATGACTGTAAGATGGAATATCATCATGGCAAGGCAAACGTAGTTGCTGATGCCCTTAGTCGAAAAGACGATGTTAAACGTGTTCGTGCCTTAAACTTGAAAATCAAATCAAATCTTATATCACGAATCTGCGAAGCTCAACTGGAAGCTATTAAACCAACACTTATCGAAGGTGAAGGACCTATCAGTTTCGAGAACCAACTCCAAGTGAAAGCTAATGGTACACGGTACTTTGGCAACAGAATTTGGGTTCCTCGCTTCGGTAATCTCCGTGAACTAGACTTGGATGAAGTGCATAAGACTAGGTATTCTATTCATCCGGGTTCCAGTAAGATGTACCACGATGTGAAGGAATTCTACTGGTGGCCTAATATGAAAGCCGACATTGCTACTTATGTTAGTAAGTGTCTCACTTGTTTGAAAGTCAAGGCTGAACATCAAAATCCTTCTGGTCTATTGACACAACCCGATATTCCGCAGTGGAAGTGGGAATGTATCGCTATGGACTTTATTACTAAATTGCCCAAGACTTCTAGTGGCAATGATACTATATGGGTCATAGTAGATCGTCTTACTAAATCTGCTCATTTCTTACCGATCAAGGAGACAGACAAGATGGAGAGATTGTCACAACTTTATATCAAAGAAATTGTCTCTCGTCATGGTGTTCCTATATCAATCATATCCGATCGCGACAGTAGATTCACTTCCAGATTCTGGAAATCCTTACAAACTGCTCTTGGAACTCAACTCAACATGAGTACTGCTTATAATCTGCAAACCGATGATCAAAGTGAAAGAACCATTCAAACATTGGAAGATATGCTTCGCGCTTGTGTTATCGACTTCAGCAAAGGCTGGGATAGACATTTGCCTTTGGTTAAATTCTCTTACAATAATAGTTACCACTCAAATATTAAGGCTGCACCTTTTGAGGCCTTATACGGACAAAAATGTAGATCCCCACTGTGCTGGGATGAATTAGAGGTCATACAGTTAACTGGTCCTGAAATCATACACGAGACAACCAAAAAGATAGTTCAGATTAAGAAACGAATCGAAACTGCCCGCAGCCGACAGAAGAGCTATGCTAATAAAGGTCGGAAAGATTTGGAATTCCAAGTTGGTGACAAAGTCATGTTGAAAGTATCCCCTTAGAAAGGCGTCGTTCGTTTTGGTAAACAAAGCAAACTAAGTCCGCATTTTGTTGGACCCTTCAAGATTACTGAAAGGATCGAACCCGTGGCTTATCGATTAGAATTACCTGCTGAACTTAGCAGCGTACACGACGTATTTCATGTCTCGAATCTTAAAAAGTGTCTCGCTGATGACACTCTCGTTATTCCTTTAGATGACATTCGCATTGATGATAAAATGCACTTCATAGAGGAACCCGTAGAAGTCGTGGACCGATATGCTAAACGCTTAAAACAAAGCACCATACCTATTGTTAAGATCCGTTGGAATTCACGACGTGGCCCCGAGTATACCTGGGAACGTGAAGACCAAATGAAACAGAAATATCCCCATCTCTTCTCAACCGCTGATGCATCCGAGAAGTCTACCTAAAACTTCGGGACGAAGTTTTTATTAACGGGGAGGTACTGTAACAACCCTCACTTTTCGACTTCTAAATTACTGAATTAACCCTAGGGTTATATGTCTGACTATATGTATTAAGGGTTGTTATATACAATTAAATATTGACCGAATAGTAATTTTTAGTCAACAATGTACGCTTAAATAAATAATATATTATTAATTTATATAATTTGACATAATTTAACTAAGTATATAAACTTTGTATCACATTTATTATTTAGTTAATGTATTATATATTTAACTATATAATAAATCCAATTATATATAAATGTAATAATATTTACAAACTTACTAAAACTATAGTTTAATAATTAAAATCATAATTATTATTAAAAATATAAAATACCGAATTATTTATTATTTTTATGCAAAATTTGTATTTATTAATTAAATAAAACAAAAATAAAAAAAATAAAAATAAAATATTATTGACAAATATTCTTGGAAAAACATTAAATCAATTTGTTTATTTATAAAAAAAAAATCCTTAAAATAAATGAAAAAAAAATAAATAAATAAATAAATAAATTACTTTTTAATTAAAAATTGTAATGGAAAAACTATTTTTATTATTTTATTTTGTGCATTATCCCATGACCTAACATTTAATATTTTTTAATTTTAAAATCCTATTAAGAATTAAAATATTTCTTTTTATTTTAATTATTTTATTCTTTTTACCTAATTTTTTCAAGTATAAATACTCCTCATTTCTCATTCAAACTCACACCAAAATTTCTCTCATTCTCTCTTTGAAGAATTACTACTAGTAAGTATTCTTTTCTTACTTTTTATTTTTTTTATTTTTTATTTTTTACTTTTTACTTCGGTTATTATTTTTACCGAAACATGTAAATAATGTTATAAATTATATGCAATTAAAAATAAAATAAATAACATGTATAAACTATTACTATTACTAGCACCTATAACCTACTACTTATATTGTAACATAAAAACATTTTGGGATATGTATTAGAGATGTATAGATCTTCAAACTTTCTTGACGAATGGTTTCTATGAGATTCTAGGCAGAGGGTTTGGATTTCCGATTTAAAGGGTCCTATGGCTCAAGTCCCTAGATCTAAATTAGCCATTCGAAGGGAAAGGGGTGATTGGAAGCTTATCTAATACGGCAAGTATCCTAAAATGGAAAACACTGATAAAAGTAGAAACTCTCTAGTCATAGAAACTTAGTAAAATAATTAACTTTCTAAAAATGGAAACTTTATAAAAATAGTAACTTACTAGGAATAGAAACTTAGTAAAACAAACTATACTTAAACACATACTTAAACTTAAAATGGGCAAAACACTTAACTACTCTTATATGTCAATAGGTTGACTTTCCTGCTCACTCGTTCAACTCTTTATTCCGAGGAATAACTCTCTCTCTACTTACTAAGGTGAATTCATAGCCCCTCTTTAATTGCTAGCAAACTTACTTACTTTTACTTGGGGTGAGACACATGCTGTTTTTACTTTTTACACTTTAGACACAAGTACCAAACTGTTAAACTATGCTATACCCGGCTATGTCCGACTAAGTCCCTACAGTGATATTTTTAATTGCTGCGGCATGCTTAATTATTGGGGGTAGGCCTATCGGGAGTAACGTCCCCGATACATTTGACCAAGTCATTGTATTACTTAATAATGAAATTGAACCGACAAGGACAGACACAACTTGTCATGGGGCAAAACTTGAACGTTTAGTCTAAATATCACGCATTGGCATAATTTTTGATCCTGCGGGAGATCAACTTTACAACCTAAATCTTGTGGTCTAAAACAACGATAAACTTTTTGTTAAACCTATGAACTTCACTCAACCTTTTTGGTTGACACTTTAGCATGTTTTGTCTCAGGTGCTGTTTGATTCAAGCTCTTAGACTTACTGCTTATGTGATGCTACTTAGACATAGGATCAAGAGATATCGCATTTATTACTTCTGCATGTGAGCATTTACGTTATTGTTATTCCTGTCATTGTAACGACATTTCATTTTCCGCTGCGTACTCATTAAAGTTAAATTCATCATTTAGTATTGTTCTCGTTATTTATAATATGTTGGTATGTTTTGATATTAGTGACATTCCTTGCAGACCCTATTGGGAGGACGTTACAATAGCCCCATAGGGTCGACCGAATTCATTATCAGGAACAAAAATAATAAGAAAATAAAATAAAAATAAAAAGGTAGAAAAGAACTGCTAACTGAATTTGGTTATTTGTGATGATTCCATTACTAATTGCAATCAGTTTGGAGACAAAGATATCAATTTAAAATAGTATGATGTTTACATTTCAACAACTCGTACGGTTTATAATTATTTATATATTATATATGCATATATCAGTAAATCTATATATATATATATATATATATATATATATATATATATATATATATATATATATATATATATATATATATATATATATCTGCATATATATTTATATATATAAAACTATATTTATATATGTCTATTTATATATATATCTGAACATAATTCATAATTTTTGGTAATTAATAAGTATAACTATGTTTATACAATTAATAATACTAATGATAATATTTCTAATAATAATATTATTATTGATAAATGAACTAGTAATAATAAATAATAATATGGTAATATTAATACTAACCAAAATGATAATTAATAATAATGATAGCAATGATATTAATATATCAAATTATGCGTAACAAGTTTCGTGTCTATATATTTAATAACACTTAAATTGATATTATTATTAATATTAACATTAATAATAATAATGAAAGTAATAATAATTGGTATATCAATTATATTTTTCCTTGAAATAAAGTTTAATATATTAACCTTACATCTTATTAATTATGTAATACTTATGTTACATAATAACATATTTGAACATTTAATATTTATATAATTTATATATATTACAATATATATACTGTTACTTATGCATAGTATTCATATGTATAAATATATACATATATATATAGTATTTAGATTTATAATAATATCCTTTATTCATTTTAATATTAATTTACTTATTCTATTTATATATTTTTATGTTTTATTTATATATTGTACTTTCTTAATTTACAATATCATTTATACACTTATGTTATATATATATATATATATATATATATATATATATATATATATATATATATATATATATATATATATATATATATACACACACACACACACACACACACACACACAATTGTTCGTGAATCGTTGGAACAGTCAAAGGTCAATGCTTTTGTGGAAACAGTTCAAAAATTTTGAGATTCAATTAAATAAACTTTGCTTATCATGTCAAAACCATATAAAATTAAGTTTAAATTTGGTTGGAAATTTTCGGGTCGTCACACATCCATTCTTAAGAAATCTTTCTTATTTACAGTAAGATATCTTTCTAATTCAAGGTAATACTCATATTCAAACTTTGATTCAATTTCTATAACTATAACAATCTTATTTCGAGTGGAAATCTTACATGAACTTGTTTTCGTGTCATGATTCTTCTTCAAGAACTTTCAAGCCATCTAAGAATCCTTTGAAGCTAGATCAATTTTTGTCACTTCCAGTAGGCTTACCTACTAAACTTGAGGTAGTAATGATGTTAATAACGTCATTCGATTCATATATATATAACTATCTTATTCGAAGATTTAAACTTGTAATAACTAGAACATAGTTTAGTTAATTCTAAACTTGTTATCAAACAAAGTTAATCCTTATAAATTGACTTTTAAAATCAACTAAACACATGTTATATATCTATATGATATGCTAACTTAATGATTTAAAACCTGGAAACACGAAAAATACCGTAAAACCGGACATACGCAGCCGTAGTAAAACCGGGGGCTGTTTTGGGTTAGATAATTAAAAACTATGATAAAATTTTATTTAAAAGTTGTTCTTCTGGGAAAATGATTTTTGTTATGAACATGAAACTATAACCAAAAATCATGGTTAAAATCAAAGTGGAAATATGTTGTTCAAAATGGTCATCAAGACGTCGTTTTTTTCGACTGACATGACTACCTCTACAAAAACAACTTGTAAACTGTATTTCTGACTATAAAATTATACTTTTTCTGTTTAGTTTCATAAAATACAGTTCAATATGAAATCATAGAAAGTTGATTCATTCAAAACGGATTTAAAACGAAGAAGTTATGGGTAAAACAAAATTGGTTAAAAATGGTTAATTTGACTACTGGATGAATTGACAAAAATCTATACTAACCATATCCTAACTAACTTATATTGTATTATACATATATTCTAACACATTATATGTAATCTTGATAGACCATAGACACGTATACTATGTTTTGACATATCATATCGACGTCATCTATATATATTATTTGGAACAACCATAGACACTCTATATGCGGTAATGTTCGAGTTAGCTATACAGTGTTGAGGTTGATTCCAAAATAATATATATACTTTGAGTTGTGATCTAGTCTGAGACTTGTATACACTAGGTCGTGGATTGATTCGAGATAAGAGATATTGATTTACTTCTGAACTACTAACTGTGGACAACTAACTGTGGACTACGAACGTTGGACTGTTAACTTAACAAACTTAAATCGTTAAAACATAATAAAATATATTGTGAATATATTTCGATCATACTTTGATATATATATGTATATATTTGTTATAGGTTCGTGAATCGACTCGTGGCCAAGTCTTATTTCCGACGAAGGAAAAAATCTGTGAAAGTGAGTTATAGTCCCACTTTTAAAATCTAATATTTTTGGGATGAGAATACATGCAGTTTTATAAATATTTTAGAAAATAGACACAAGTACTTGAAACTATATTCTATGATTGAATCATTATACCGGATATCACCCTTTCAGCTTGGTAGCCTAAGAATTTAGGAACAGATCCCCAAATTGACGCGAATCCTAAAGATAGATCTATGGGCCTAACGAACCCCATCCATGTTATAGATGCTTTAGTACTTCAATTTTATATATTGTGATGACCCGGAAATTTCTGACCAAATTTAAACTTAATCTTTGTATGATTAACATTTCTGACACGATAAGCAAAGTCTGTAAAACTGAATCTCAAAATTTTTGAACTACTTTCATATATTCAAATACCTTTCGGTTGTTCTTGACTATTCACGAACAATTATATGTATATAGATACATATATATATATATATATAACTTGAAAATGTAAGAATGTATTAATTGTTTGATACCGTACATTAAACTTATTGGTTTAAATATTTATTTGAATATATATGATAAGTTGGAATATTAATTATGTGAATAACTTGCGACGTATATTTAAAACGTGTTTATGAATGTTGAAAATATATATTAACTTGGTCATAAAACGATTTGTTATTATATATATATTAACAAATAGCGAGACAATGATTTATAGAAATAAATGACCAAAACACTCGAAAGTTTAAGATACACTTTGAATGATATAGTTTATTGATAATTTAAGATTATATTTTGACAAAGGTACGAGTCACAAAACGTAAATTGCGAGTTTTCTAAGCGTACGAAAATGCGTTCGAGAAACCAGAACCGGGACATAAGTCGAGTGACAACGTACGAGTCATCGGAACAAAAATTACAAGTCAACTATGCACATGAATTTAATATAATATATAATTAATTATTTAAATTATATATATTATATTTAAATATGTCGACAAACAAAACAACAAATGATTGTGAGCTGGATCATAGGGTCATGCGATCGCATGAGAAATAGGCATAAAACCCATGCAATCGCATGGGGGTCAGAAATCAGAATTCTTCTATAAATTGGACAGTTTGTCAACACTCACACACATATATCTCTCCATCTATGATCTCTATATTTATTATTATTATTATTATTATTATTATTATTATTATTATTATTATTATTATTATTATTATTATTATTATTATTATTATTATTATTAATATTATTATTAATCTTATTATTATTAGTATTATTAATTAATATTATACATAAAATATTACGACGAAGTGATGAGCATGTCACTTTCAAAATGGGTATTATTGGCAAATCAAACCTAGTGTTTATCATCTCTATTGCGTCTACGTACTTTCCTACAATATTGAATCTCAATATTGATACGTAAGCACTCATATTTTATCTTTTATATATTAATTGTGTATCCATGTCTAGTGCTCGAGTATATATATTTATACATGCTTGTATGCTAAATTTCGTCGTTAAAGAGTTTATGATGAATCACGAATTAAATACATATATTACTGGTAAAAGGTAAATGATATGCATGTTTTTGGAAAGCTGGCGAAAAATCAATGACTTTTCAATTAGATATCGAATAGTTTCGATGAACGGATTAAGAGATATGATCAACTGAATTATGATTGACGTTAATTGAAATTGCTTTTGAATCTGCAATTATGATTTAAACAACTTGTTTACGAGATTGATAAAATGGATTTTTGAATATTACCAACCGAGTAAATGACTCCTTATATAAGGTATGTCTCGTTTTGTTGAACTATTGTCAAAATTGACTTTTTGAAACGACTTTGGATAACTTTTGTATGTCGATCTCGAGCATTAGGATTGTGATACACTATGACCTGACCTAGCTTAATAGACATTTATTGACCAACATATGTTCTCTAGATTGAGATCTACGGTTATTTTGTATTCCGAGTTTCGGTCATATTTCGGTGAACGACTTTATGTGCTGCTAAGGTGAGTTTCATTTGCTCCCTTTTTAATTGCTTTTGCAATATATATTTTTGGGCTGAGAATACATGCAATTTATTTTAAACGCAATGGATACAAGTACATACTTAATTCTACACTGAGTTTGAACCGAAAATCCCTTAGCTTTGGTAACTAGTAACTGCCAGTTATAAGAACTGGTGGGTGCGAGTAGTAGTATATGGATCCATAGGGCTTGATATCCCCGTCCGAGCTAGAGCACTAGCCTTTTAACGGACGTATGCTATTTGAGAAGCGTACACGTTGGTTTGCGTGTATTATTAAGATGATTATACAAAGGGTACAAATTATATATACGTTAAATTTAGTTACCAGGGTGCTCAATCTTGTAGAATATTTTGATAAACGTTTCTGGATGAAACAACTGAAATCTTGTGATCCACCTTTATGTACAGATTATGCAAAACATTAAAACTATGAACTCACCAACCTTTGTGTTGACACTTGTTAGCATGTTTATTCTCAGGTTCCCTAGAAGTCTTTCGCTGTTTGCTTATATGTTAGACAAGCTATGTGCATGGAGTCTTACATGGCATATTTTTCAAGGAAACGTTGCATTCACCAAATCATCACCATGTATCTTATTTTGACTGCATTGTCAACGGAAGTACTATTGTAAACTATTATTTACGGTGATTGTCTATATGTAGAAATCATCAGATGTCAAAAACCTTTGATTTAAATATTCATTTATGGTGTGCCTTTTCAAAAGAATGCAATGTTTACAAAACGTATCATATAGAGGTCAAATACCTCGCAATGAAATCGATGAATGACGTGTTCGTCCATATGGATTTGGAGCGATCGTCACAGTTGGTATCAGAGCTTAAGGTCATAGGGAACCAGAATTTGCATTAGTGTGTTTAACTGGTAATTGTTAGGATGCATTAGTGAGTCTGGACTATGACCGTATATGTTTTTACCGAGTTTTGCTTATCATTTATTGTCAGAAATTACATGCTTATCATTCTTAAGTCTAGACATGTTTACCTACAATTATTGCATGAATAGTGTATAGACAAAATTTATATCTTAGCGTATCTGCTAATTCATATCTTAGCGTATCGGTTACTGTAAACTTTTCCTGACATCTTCCGAAAATTTCTCCGTAATTTACGGGATTTTGGTATTATATATACATATGTAAATTATGTATTGAAGAGTACCAATCTAAATTCTATAATCTATCTTATATCAAAAATCAATTCCTTGATTATACAAGATGGAACACGTATCTAGTTCAAATTCCTTAAACTCCGACAGCTATTCCGATATGGATATTCACCTGAACTCCGAAGACAGTGTAACAGGAATGGATCAACCAATTAGCCATCATCTATTCTGGATGAATTGGGGATGTGTTCGTAGCTTACTTAGTCATTGGAGACAAGAAGAAGGCGATCCCTTCCATCCACCACATTGCCCCCTTGGCGAAGAACCTGAAGCATTTACCGGCGAACCTGTTCGTAATACCATTTTCTCTCTCATTTCCAGAGTATCTAGTCATGATTATATACTATCTCACATTTTAAATCTTATTCGTCCGCTCGTTCGAACCGACAATCATCCCGGTGTAATAGAAGAAGTCAACGAGCTTCACGCTCGAGTAGTGACTTTAGAGAATATGGTGCAAGGGTTACAAGCACCAGCAGCATCACTGGCATCAACAGTACCACCATCATCAACACCAACAACAACATCCACATCCCACACCTCAACATCACAATCTGTACCTCGAACATCAACGTCATACGCACCATAGATACCAAGGAATACCAACAACAACAAACGATGAAGTATTCATTCATAACTTCATCAAAGAAATATTCTGCAGAGAATATGTAGTTTCTAAAAGTTTTAGAGATTATATATTCTAGTCTTAGTCGAAAACCAGATGAGATTAATATTATGTTAACTCCTTAAATCCATGATTGCATCTAAGGAAACTATATATATAGGTATATTTTCATAAAGATTGTAATTAAGAAAATTATTTTGTACAAACTGTTAATGGTGAGAATATTTTAACGGGTAGGTAATACCCGAGGGATATATAAATTCACAATTAATATGTTACATTCTTCGATTCTGATTCAACAAATCATCAACTATACTCACTACTTTCACAACAATAGATATTCTTTTATAAAAATCAAAACAACCATCCTCATCCAAATTGATTACATATTTTGATTTTGACAAATCAAAATCTAAGTCAAAATTTAACAAAAGACATCATTCTTAGATTCCTACATCTTTCGAAGTTATACTTTGACTTCAAAACTGTGCTAGAACATCATTTCTATTCATAGAACCTAGAAAACTATTTGTATCATTCAAAATCCTAGAACATCATAAGAATATTAGCAATTACAATCTATGTTCAAATCCCTCGAAATTCCTGAAGACACTTCAAATAATGAATCATCGAGATGATGATCCAACCACATGTTAACCGCGGTCTTGTACCTGAAAAACCCTCAAAACTAAAGTCGCAGTTTAACACGTATCCGTATCAGACCCTTTGGCATGTATTAGCTAAAATAACTTTTCAATCCCTTTTCAAAATAGACAGTTTTGTCACTACTTCGGCAAATCACCCTCAATTGTTCATTCGAATAAGATTTATTATAAAGATTACCCTTTCATCATTGTTACTGGAGAACCTTTCATATTCCACCACATTAGCAGTAAACTTATCAGCAACCATAATGATCTAGGATTTTCTGAAAAATTGTTATATTTATCAAAACCCTATCATTTACTCATCCGCATCTTGTAACGAGAATTGCCATACGACTCATCGGGAATTAGCAATCAGTATTTTAAATCTCGTAGCAATTTTATGCCAACAGTTATATATATACATATAAAGTCTACCTCCAAGACTTACAGACTTTGAATGTGAAGTTTCTGAAACACACCTTAAACCGCGAACTAGTTCTCGAAATCTTGAAAACTGCTGATGAAGCAGCAAAAACTGTAAACGACCTTAACAGTAAAAAGTTTGATGATAAAGGATAGTGTGCTGGCAAAGCTCAGAAAAAGAGAAGGTTTGGAACTGGAAAACGGATTGAGCAAAGTATGAAGGAGGCTGTGGATAAATCACAAGGACGAAACCTGCCTTCAAAGAATCCAAATGATTCAGTATCTGCTGAAGCCATTAACGAATACCTTGCTTCCGAATCTAAACCCTTGCGGACAATATTCTTCATCATCCTCTGATATTAGAAATTCTAAGATATCATCGTATCTTTCATTATAAATATCCTCCATATTTCTGGAGATAATTCCATAATCATTCTTATTGGAAATCAATTTTCTCCTTATGATATATGTGTTACATCAAAAAAGAAACTATTTTAGTTTCTAAATTCTGAAACCTTCGAGTTTAAAATATGAATATTTTTGAAGTGGTGTTGGGAGCTGAAGCATGAGTTAGTATAATATAATGACACTTGATCAATGTGATTATATTACAGTAAGTCATGTTGAGTTTCTGAATGGAACGTGATGATTCACAGATCATAACGTCATCATGTGCTATGTCATACGACTCTTGTATTCTAGTTAATCTCTAAAATATCAAGAAAATATTTCTTAATGATTCTGTCTTTTCCAGGGTATTCTGGTAATTTAACAAATCAAGATTGTGTCATTACCATTTTCTTCTTAGAACATTAACAATGTTCATTCCGAAATTTATATCTGCGAATTTTGGACCATTACAAGCAATGCTTAGTCACAAAAAGAAGAAACGAAGAGATAAAACTCTGAAATAGAAATTGGGGTATAAATCGCAGCAAATAAAAGAAAGCATTAACTGGAGATGACAATAATTATAGAAGACAGAAGCAGGAACTTTGAAATATAAGGGAAAATATAAAGCCCGATAACAACCCCGAAATTACAAACCGTGTATATCAATTCGTATAACAATATAAAGACACGGGAGAATGAAAAATGCTATAACCCCAAGGTAATACTAGAAGAAAATAACTTCCTCTGGTAGCAGATGAAAAAGAAGAATGAAGGATACGATAGCCAAGAAAATATCAAGAATCAGAACTGGATTAAGCATTTTCAAAATTTATTAGGAAGTATGAAATAAGAAAGAAGCTTATAAGAGTGGTGAAAATAAATGAAACGGAAGAGGTCAATTTATAGTAAAATATCAGACATAGCAATCGAGGCAGATTACGCATTTAATTAAAGAAGATCTTAATCTCCTTAATTTCCGAAGAATCAAATCTTATTTAGATTATGAAGATTTTCTATTCCTTAAATTCCAGAAATCAATCGTTAATACGTCAAAAGTTAAGATGAATCTCTATTCCCTCATTTCACTTTATTACGATAACTTCTCTCATACGCTTCGAATAATCGGATTGTTTTATCCATATTATTCAACGGTGATAAAACTCTATTTATCAACATATATAAGTCATGAAAACATTTTTATTGTTAGTCATGACGACCTCACTCAAATTTTGGGACAAAATTTCTTTAACGGGTAGGTACTGTGATGACCCAGAAATTTCTGACCAAATTTAAATTTAATCTTTGTATGATTAACATTTTCGACACGACAAGAAAAGTTTGTAAAACTGAATCTCAAAATTTTTGAACTACTTTCATATATTCAAATACCTTTCGGTTGTTCTTGACGATTCACGAACAATTATATGTATATAGATACATATATATACTATAACTTGAAAACGTAACAATGTATTAATTGTTTGATACCGTACATTAAACTTATTGGTTTAAATATTTATTTGAATATATATGATAAGTTAGAATATTAATTATGTGAATAACTTGCGACGTATATTTAAAACGTGTTTATGAATGTTGAAAATATATAGTAACTTGGTCATAAAACGATTTGTTATTATATATATATATATATATATATATATATATATATATATATATATATATATATATATATATATATATATATATATATATATATATATATATTAACAAATAGCGAGACAATGATTTATAGAAGTAAATGACAAAACACTCGAAAGTTTAAGATACACTTTGAATGATATAGTTTATTGATAATTTAAGATTATATTTTGACAAAGGTACGAGTCAAAAACGTAAATTGCGAGTTTTCTAAGCGTACGAAAATGCGTTCGAGAAACCGGAATCGGGACATAAGTCGAGTGACAACGTACGAGTCATCGGAACGAAAATTACAAGTCAACTATGCACATGAATTTAATATAATATATAATTAATTATTTAAATTATATATATTATATATATTATATTTAAATATGTTGACAAACAAAACAACAAATGATTGTGAGCTGGATCAGAGGGCCATGCGATCGCATGAGAAATAGGCATAAAACCCATGCGATCGCATGGGGGTCAGAAATCAGAATTCTTCTATAAATTGGACAGTTTGTCGACACTCACACACATATATCTCCCCATCTATGCTCTCTATATTTATTATTATTATTTATTATTATTATTATTATTATTATTATTATTATTATTATTATTATTATTATTATTATTAAGATTAATATTATTATGATTAATATTATTATTAA
This sequence comes from Rutidosis leptorrhynchoides, assembly GCF_046630445.1. Classification (NCBI taxonomy): domain Eukaryota; kingdom Viridiplantae; phylum Streptophyta; class Magnoliopsida; order Asterales; family Asteraceae; genus Rutidosis; species Rutidosis leptorrhynchoides. The sequence goes on from NC_092336.1 coordinate 194,205,334, forward strand.
TCTTATTATTATTAGTATTATTAATTAATATTATACATAAAATATTACGACGAAGTCTTGAGCATGTCACTTTCAAAATGGGTATTATTGGCAAATCAAACCTAGTGTTTATCATCTCTGTTGCATCTACGTACTTTCCTATAATATTGAATCTCAATATTGATACGTAAGCACTCATATTTTATCTTTTATATATTAATTGTGTATCCATGTCTAGTGCTCGAGTATATATATTTATACATGCTTGTATGCTAAATTTCGTCATTAAAGAGTTTATGATGAATCACAAATTAAATACATATATTACTGGTAAAAGGTATATGATATGCATGTTTTTGGAAAGCTGGAGAAAAATCAATGACTTTTTATTTAGATATCGAATAGTTTCGATGAATGGATTAAGAGATATGATCAACTGAATTATGATTGACGTTAATTGAAATTGCTTTTGAATCTGCAATTAATATTTAAACAACTTGTTTACGAGATTGATAAAATGGATTTTTGAATATTACCAATCGAGTAAATGACTCCTTATATAAGGTATGTCTCGTTTTGTTGAACTATTGTCAAAATTGACTTTTTGAAACGACTTTGGATAAATTTTGTATGTCGATCTCGAGCATTAGGATTGTGATACACTATGACCTGACCTAGCTTAATAGACATTTATTGACCAACATATGTTCTCTAGGTTGAGATCTACGGTTATTTGGTATTTCGAGTTTCGGTCATATTTCGGTGAACGACTTTATGTGCTACTAAGGTGAGTTTCATTTGCTCCCTTTTTAATATCTTTTGCAATATATATTTTTGGGCTGAGAATACATGCAATTTATTTTAAACGCAATGGATACAAGTACATACTTAATTCTAACTGAGTTTGAACCGAAAATCCCTTAGCATTGGTAACTCGTAACTGCCAGTTATAAGAACTGGTGGGCGCGAGTAGTAGTATATGGATCCATAGGGCTTGATATCCCCGTCCGAGCTAGAGCACTAGCCTTTTAACGGACGTATGCTATTTGAGAAGCGTACACGTTGGTTTGCGTGTATTATTAAGATGATTATATAAAGGGTACAAATTATATATACGTTAAGTTTAGTTACCAGGGTACTCAATCTTGTAGAATATTTTGATAAACGTTTCTGGATGAAACAACTGAAATCTTGTGATCCACCTTTATGTATAGATTATGCAAAACATTAAAACTATGAACTCACCAACCTTTGTGTTGACACTTGTTAGCATGTTTATTTTAAGGTTCCCTAGAAGTCTTCCGCTGTTTGCTTATATGTTAGACAAGCTATGTGCATGGAGTCTTACATGGCATATTTTTCAAGGAAACGTTGCATTCACCAAATCATCACCATGTATCTTATTTTGACTGCATTGTCAACGTAAGTACCATTGTAAACTATTATTTACGGTGATTTTCTATATGTAGAAATCATCAGATATCGAAAACCTTTGATTTAAATATTCATTTATGGTGTACCTTTTCAAAAGAATGCAATGTTTACAAAACGTATCATATAGAGGTCAAGTACCTCGCAATGAAATCGATGAATGACGTGTTCGTCCATATAGATTTGGAGCGACCATCACATATACAGATGAGTGTACCTGTATATTAGGGATATTCTAGATGCATTTGTTAATGTCGGTTACCAGGTGTCCATCATATGAATAATTTTTATGCAGATTGCATGTTGTTTATGAGAAATGGAAATATGAAATCTTGTGGTCTATTATTACGATTTGATAAATATATAGGTTATACCTATAACTCACCAACATTTTTGTTGATGTTTTAAGCATGTTTATTCTCAGGTGATTATTAAGAGCTTGCATGCTAAATAAAGACAAGATTGGAGTCTGCATGCTTGTATAATATTGTTTAAAAACTGCATTCGAAGACTTAAGTTGATGTGTAATATTATTGTAAACCATTATGTAATGGCCGTGTGATAACGCTATATTTTAGATTATCATTATTTGATAATCTTCGTATTGTTTTTAAAACCTTTAACGATAAAATAAAGGTTATGGTTGTTTTAAAAATTGAATGCAGTCTTTGAAAAATGTCTCATATAGAGGTCAAAACCTCGCAACGAAATCAATTAATATGAAACGTTTATAATCATTTTGAACGGGACATTTCATATTGTGACTAGTTATTTTTGATACTTGGCGGGTTTTGGGTTGGTTGACGATTTGGCCATGATTAGGCTTTGATTTTGGGTGTAATCACTTAGTTTAGTGATTATGGAAGTATTGGAACCCATTTGGGTAAGTTTGATGGACTAGATTTGAAGTGGGTCAAAATTAGAGTTTATGTGTCAAATTGGGTAAGAGAAGTGTTTAACACTTGTGATTTGGTTTAATTAGTGTATTAGGGCCATTTTCACTTGTATTAGTGATTATTGGTTAGTTTGGGCATTTTTATGACTTTGGTCAAAATGGGTAAATTGAATTGGGTCAAACTTGATGATAACACTAGTTTTGGTCAAAGGGATGTTAAACACTTTTGTTAAGTGTTAAATGGCGTTTTTGAATGAAGGTAAATGTAGGAAGTGATTTTGAGTTAAAATGATATTTTTAACATAAGTCAAACGTGGTCAAAAGCAATATGGGTCAATATTGCACGTATTGGGGTTTTTGGTGTATTTGGCGTTTGAAATGGTTACTACCTAAGTAGTAATTTAATGTTAAGATGTAGGTTTGGTCTAATTATGTAAAGTATGATATGGGCTAAATTGTACTTTGTTGTGGGGTTTGAATTACCACCCGTGGTGGTAGTTGGTGAAGTCCACTTTAGGTGTCTAAATGGGCGAATTGTGGAGGTAGGTATAAACCCTTGTTAAGGGTGTTGGCGTCGTATTCTCTTGTAGAGAATGTATGTTGATTATGTGTATACCTATATGTGTATTATAGGTAAAAGGTTGCTCGGTGGCGTTTGGAGGCGATTTATATACATGACTTGTGCGAGCATTTTGAGGTGAGTGGAATAATTATACGTGTATGTATATAATGTATTTATTTGTGTAGGATGGATATGTGTTGTCTATACCACCTACGAGTTAGTGATATATGTCGTTGTACACTAACGGTTGTTATGAACGGATATGTGTTGTCGTTACCGCCCAAGGGTTAGTGATATATGTCGTTATACACTAACGGTTGTTATGAACACCGATGGGAAATTCGAGTACCATCCCCATGTGTGAATGGATATGTGTCGTCCTTACCACCCACGAGTTAGTGATATATGTAGTTGTACACTAACGGTTTTTATGAACGGATATGTGTTGTCCTTACCACCCACGAGTTAGTGATATATGTCGTTGTACACTAACGGTGGTTATGAACGGATATGTGTTGTCGTTCCGCCCAAGGGTTAGTGATATATGTTGTTGTACACTAATGGTTGTTATGAACACCGATGGGAAATTCGAGTACCATTCCTCCGTACGATTGGTTAACCATGGTTGTGTGAATTTTGTATTAGCATATTAAATTGTGAACTATATTGTGAATTGCGGATATTAGTTTATGCATGATGTTTGCATGGTTGTTGAATTGCTAGCTTTTATGCGGTATTGTGTAAGTGATTTCAAGTAAGTAGATTATATATGTATACGTATAATTATTGCATTCACTAAGCGTTAGCTTACCCCTCTCGTTGTTTACCTTTTTACAGGTATTGTGATTGTAAGGCTAGCTAGTAGTTAGACTAGATTTATAGGAGCGCTTGGGCTCAATGGGGTAGCTTTCAGAGATTTAGATGTGGATTGGGGATTTGGTAGTCCCCAAGATTATGCTCTTGGTATTGGGTTGGGTTATCGAGTATTAACCCGTGTTTTGTGTGATGGTGTCATTGTTACAAATAATTTTGTAATGTGTCATTTGTGTACCAAAGGTTATATTAAGTTGTTAAACGTAACGTTAAGATATTTTGTTTTCGGTTAAAACAGAGTTGAAAATGTTATGTATTATTAACGGGATATTGGGACCTAACTTATATATATATAAAAAAAAATGTGCTTCGTTTTTGGTAAACGGATTTGGGGTCGTTTCATGAAAAGGCCTTGAAAGCTTCTAGTGAGAGAAAATGTACTGTACTGAGAGAGTGTGAAGAGATGTGTGCAAAATGGATGACAAGTGCCCTTTAAATAGTGAAAGTTTGGCTAGGGTACGGCTGGTAAGCTGTATGGCAAGCCGTTTTGGGAGGCCGGTGGCAGAGGCAAGTCGTTTTCATAGGTCGGCGCTAAGGCAGGCCATTTGTAATGTGGCGGGCCATATGGCAAGCCGTTTGCTGCCCTGATTTGCTAATTTTCTTGGATCGTTTTGCTCGTTCCCGGGATCATAACTTGGTTTTCGGGGTCGTAACTTGTCTTTCATCGTTTTCGCTCTAAAATCTTCGTTTTAGTTCCGATTCTTTTGATTCTTTTTGCACCGTCTTCGTAATTACTTAATCTACAAAATCAACCCAGAAAGTGATTATTTTGGCGATAAATCTTGGAACTTTATTATTTTTGGGCCCTAATATCGAGGTAAAAATGTGACTTTTTAGCTGATATCAATCCTAGCTCATCCGCACAACCAACCTACCAAACCCACTACCCCACCAGAGACGAGTCCAGATGATGTCCTACTGCAAATCATCCACATGATCACAGTAAGACAAGACGCGGCTGACTTAGTCATGACTAATCACTTGAGTAGTGTTAAAAATCAAATAAGCCAGCTAAATCAACGTCTCGAATCTCTAGGTTGTACTAAAAATGACTCAAAGGTGGCACACGGCCAACCTCCAGTTTCTTCTAAGATGAAGAAACTAACTAATACCCATTCTGTAGTAGTCATTGAGTCATCACCTAAACCTACTGGGAAAGCACCCATTCCATTCCAATGACGTCTCAAGAAAAGACATAACAAGATGAAATCTTTCAAGCTTGACGGTAAATTTTGGACACTATGTCTAAAAATATCATAGTAAGAAGTATTTTAGGAAACTCCTATCATCCAAGGATAAGGTACCCGAAGTACCCAATGTCCTGCTGTGTAGTGACCCGAACTTTTCCATGTTTATATATATATATATTAAATGAAATTGTTATTTACATGATTAAGTGTTTCCAACATGTTAAGCAATCAAACTTGTTAAGACTTGATTAATTGAAATAGGTTTCATATAGACAATTGACCACCCAAGTTGACCGGTGATTCACGAACGTTAAAACTTGTAAAAACTATACGATGACATATATATGGTTATATATATATATATATATATAGTTAACATGATTTTATTATAAGTATGTATCTCATTAGGTATTTTAACAATGAGTTATATACATAAAAATGAGACTATTAATTTAAGAAACTCGAAAACGATATATATAACGATTATCGTTATAACAACGTCTTACTAGGTACATATGAATCATATTAAGATATTGATACACTTGGTTAATTATGTTAAATGATAAGTAAATATATTATTAAGTGTATTAACAATGAAATACATATGTAAAAATAAGACTACTAACTTAATGATTTCGAAACGAGACATATATGTAATGATTATCGTTGTAACGACATTTAACTGTATATATATCATACTAAGATATATTATATATCATAATATCATGATAATATAACAATTTAACATCTCATTTGTTATAATAAACAATGGGTTAACAACATTCAACAAGATCGTTAACCTAAAGGTTTCAAAACAACATTTACATGTAACGACTAACGATGACTTAACGACTCAGTTAAAATGTATATACATGTAGTGTTTTAATATGTATTCATACACTTTTGAAAGACTTCAAGACACTTATCAAAATACTTCTACTTAACAAAAATGCTTACAATTACATCCTCGTTCAGTTTCATCAACAATTCTACTCGTATGCACCCGTATTCGTACTCGTACAATACACAGCTTTTAGATGTATGTACTATTGGTATATACACTCCAATGATCAGCTCTTAGCAGCCCATGTGAGTCACCTAACACATGTGGGAACCATAATTTGGCAACTAGCATGAAATATCTCATAAAATTACAAAAATATGAGTAATCATTCATGACTTATTTACATGAAAACAAAATTACATATCCTTTATATCTAATCCATACACCAACGACCAAAAACACCGACAAACACTTTCATTCTTCAATTTTATTCATCTAATTGATCTCTCTCAAGTTCTATCTTCAAGTTCTAAGTGTTCTTCATAAATTCCAAAAGTTCTAGTTTCATAAAATCAAGAATACTTCCAAGATTGCAAGTTTACTTCCAAGTTTTCTAAATCCATTCCAAGTAATCATCCTAGATCAAGAAACCTTTGGTACTTACAGTAGGTTATCTTTCTAATACAAGGTAATAATCATATTCAAACTTTAATTCAATTTCTATAACTATAACAATCTTATTTCGAGTGGAAATCTTACTTGAAATTGTTTTCGTGTCATGATTCTGCTTCAAGAACTTTCAAGCCATCCAAGGATCCTTTGAAGCTAGATCTATTTTTCTCATGTCCAGTAGGTTTATCCAAGAAACTTGAGGTAGTAATGATGTTCATCACATCATTCGATTCATACATATAAAGCTATCTTATTCGAAGGTTTAAACTTGTAATCACTAGAACATAGTTTAGTTAATTCTAAACTTGTTCGCAAATAAAAGTTAATCCTTCTAACTTGACTTTTAAAATCAACTAAACACATGTTCTATATCTATATGATATGCTAACTTAATGATTTAAAACCCGGAAACACGATAAACACCGTAAAACCGGATTTACGCCGTCGTAGTAACACCGCGGGCTGTTTTGGGTTAGTTAATTAAAAACTATGATAAACTTTGATTTAAAAGTTGTTATTCTGGGAAAATGATTTTTATTATGAACATGTAACCATATCATAAAATTATGGTTAAACTCAAAGTGGAAGTATGTTTTCTAAAATGGTCATCTAGACGTCGTTCTTTCGACTGAAATGACTACCTTTACAAAAACAACTTGTAACTTATTTTTCTGACAATAAACCTATACTTTTTCTGTTTAGATTCATAAAATAGAGTTCAATATAAAACCATAGCAATTTGATTCACTCAAAACGGATTTAAAATGAAGAAGTTATGGGTAAAACAAGATTGGATAATTTTTCTCATTTTAGCTACGTAAAAATTGGTACCAAATCTATTCCAACCATAACTTAATCAACTTGTATTGTATATTATGTAATCTTGAGATACCATAGACACGTATACAATGTTTCGACCTATCATGTCGACACATCTATATATATTTCGGAACAACCATAGACACTCTATATGTGAATGTTGGAGTTAGCTATACAGGGTTGAGGTTGATTCCAAAATATATATAGTTTGAGTTGTGATCAATACTGAGATACGTATACACTGGGTCGTGGATTGATTCAAGATAATATTTATCAATTTATTTCTGTACATCTAACTGTGGACAACTAGTTGTAGGTTACTAAAGAGGACAGCTGACTTAATAAACTTAAAACATCAAAATATATTAAAAGTGTTGTAAATATATTTTGAACATACTTTAATATATATGTATATGTATATATTGTTATAGGTTCGTGAATCAACCAGTGGCCAAGTCTTACTTCCCGACGAAGTAAAAATCTGTGAAAGTGAGTTATAGTCCCACTTTTAAAATCTAATATTTTTGGGATGAGAATACATGCAGGTTTTATAAATGATTTACAAAATAGACACAAGTACGTGAAACTACATTCTATGGTTGAATTATCGAAATCAAATATGCCCCTTTTTATTAAGTCTGGTAATCTAAGAATTAGGGAACAGACACCCTAATTGACGCGAATCCTAAAGATATATCTATTAGGCCTAACAAACCCCATCCAAAGTACTGGATCCTTTAGTACTTCGAAATTTATATCATATCCGAAGGGTGTCCCGGAATGATGGGGATATTCTTATATATGCATCTTGTTAATGTCGGTTATCAGGTGTTCACCATATGAATGATTTTTATCTCTATGTATGGGATGTGTATTGAAATATGAAATCTTGTAGTCTATTGTTACGATTTGATATATATAGGTTAAACCTATAACTCACCAACATTTTTGTTTACGTTTAAAGCATGTTTATTCTCAGGTGAATACTAAGAGCTTCCGCTGTTGCATACTAAAATAAGGACAAGATTTGGAGTCCATGTTTGTATGATATTGTGTAAAAACTGCATTCAAGAAACTGATTTCGATGTAACATATTTGTATTGTAAACCATTATGTAATGGTCGTGTGTAAACAGGATATTTTAGATTATCATTATTTGATAATCTACGTAAAGCTTTTTAAACCTTTATTTATGAAATAAAGGTTATGGTTTGTTTTAAAAATGAATGCAGTCTTTGAAAAACGTCTCATATAGAGGTCAAAACCTCGCAACAAAATCAATTAATATGGAACGTTTTTAATCAATAAGAACGGGACATTTCATGCTGAACGCGGATTGTTCAACCATTCTCTTAAATACTCTTCCTAAATAATTGGGATGCCAGATAATTTACCCTTCCTTGTTCTATCTACCAATCTGGTACTATCTATTCTCTCGCTGAACTTGGTGCCAGCATCAATCTCATGCCCTACTCACTGTTCTAGAGAATCGAAATTGGAAACCTTAACCCTACCAAAATGAGCATCCAGCTAGCTGACCAATCCACTAGATATCCTAAGGGAATAGCTGTGAAGGTCATGGTTAAGGTCGATGAATTCCTTTTTCTGACCGACTTTGTGGTTATGGATTTTAAAGTAGACGTGAAAACTCATATATCTTAGGAAGGCCTCTCATGAATACAGCTAAAGCGATCGTTGAAGTTTATTCACGGACTAGCACCTTGAGAGCCCGTGGAGAAGAGGTCACTTTCACGATCGACGAGTCTGTATGTCCTTCGGATGAGAACGGCGAAATAAATACCATATTCGCTAAAAAAGTCATCTTCCGTGAACCAAATTCCGAGAATGACGAGAAGAAGATAGCAGTAGAAGACAAGAAGGATGACCATCTCAAACCTATTCAAACTTCTAAATCTTCATTTCTACCTTATTTTGATCTTTTAATGACTAGAGAGGACTTCGTTCTAGAAGAACTCTCTGAACCAATTATTCTTGAAACTCCCGACCAGAGTGATGAGGAGGTCGATGAGGAAATAGAAATGGAAATCCTGGATGAGAAGAAAGAGATGGAGGCTTCTAGAATCCAAGTAGTTTCTAATGTAGTAACCATATTGGAGACGTCAATGGACATTGTCCCACCTCCATGGCTAGAATATAACATTACGACCAACCAAAAGTCACTAAGAATACAGACAGGTTTTGTGTTAGGGCTACCCTATAAACCATCACTCAAATACATAATGACATACACATCATGAAGTGATGAGAACCCCTTTGATCATCTCGTACCAATAAAGGAGGTAAAAGAAGTTAATAGCTTTGTTATATCTCAAGTTAAACAAAGCATTCACTTCAAACCAACTTCTCCTCTCATTGGACATACCTTATTCTATGTCCTCTTCAATCCTATAGGTATGTTTCAATATTACCTCTTATGTATACTGATGGATGCAAGGGAGCCGCCTAGATTTCCTGAGAAATATAGCTAGAGACATGCTCGTAACTCGAACAAAAACAAGCGCTTCTCGGGAGGCAATCTGTGTGTTTATTTTTCTATAGCTTTAGTAGTAGTTAGATTAGGATAATTAGGTTAATTGAATAAGTGAAAAGTGAAACTTAAAATAAAATTTTCAACTTTTCTCTTAGGACGAATTCACTTCTCCTACTTGTCTTGGGCTTAAGTAAATTAATGGTTACATTCAAAAGTCTTAAAATTAAAGGCAACACTTTAAGTGTGAGATTAGGCTTTTTAGTCATACACTGATTTGTTGAATTTTCAAAAACCTAATTTTGAAACCCTCAAGTTTTCAAATAACTTTTTCATCAAAACGCAAATCAGTGAGTCTATGGCCTAAAGCTTAATCACCTGTCTAGGTTTGATCTTTTCCATTTTACAAGTAATAGAAAGTTATTGATGCATGTGGTGCAGATGCTTTGAATAATAATGAAACGGCAGTGAAACCCGTTGATTATTTCATTACAAGTTATTGGTGGATGGTGTATGGAGGATGAGAATGCCCTAATGAGCTCGAGTACACTTCAAGAAAACCGATTCGAATCCAGCAGAAGATGGTTCCGACTCAGTCTACCTTCAAATCCTCAGCTCACAACCGCACCCAAGGGAAGTAATTCGTTTCTTTCTTTTCGTTTATTTATCTTGCTTCGTTATATCCTTAAAATATACCCTACCCTAAGCTTATCACTAAGTGTGGGATTCCAACCCAATATTGAGCTCAGATATATTTTCCAACATGTTCAAACTCTAAGTGTGGGATTTTAGCTCCCTAAAATCTAAGAAGGAACATTAGGGACAATGTTCCTCTAAGTGTGGGATAGCGGGGTAGTACACCGTAATTAGCTATGGAATGCTCGGAAAATGTTCTTAACTTAAAATTTTACTAAGCTTTTGGAGTATACCTACTATCTAGATTCTTCTCCTCAACGTAAATTTTTCAAAATTTTTGACTAAATGATACTTTCTAGAAAAAGTACTTTTCAAAAATCAAGGGTGTTTGCTCTAAAATTAAGACAAATGAGGGCATAAATCTTCTTAAGGATAAACCGTTTCTCTAAAAGAGCATTGTATAACTAGGAATTATCGACCCAATATAATTGTTGTGAGGCACCCCAAAAATGGCCCAATAAACATTCATTTTTAATGCTTTACTATCTTTTCCGTTGAGAGTGCCGATGTTAGCATTTAGAGTTAGAACTTGACCTTGACATACATTGTAGAGACCCGTCCTAATCCATCTGGACGAAGTCTTTAACATTTGGTCCCACTGCGAGGTACTGACTTAAATATGCCTTGAACGACTCCATGTAATATGAGCAAATGCACATCGTAAGATTTCTTTAATACCTGAGAATAAACATGCTTTCAAGTGTCAACCAAAAGGTTGGTGAGTTCATTACTTTATCATAATCATTCACTTTCATCATTTTAATAGACCACAAGATTTCCATATATTTAATTGTACACTTAACCCGAGTACAAAATAATACGTAACCCGCGAATTAAAAATCATTCATATGGTGAACACCTGGTAACCGACATTAACAAAAATGCATCTAGAATATCCCCATCATTCTGGGACTTTCATCGGACATGATAAAATCGAAGTACTAAAGCATCCGTAACCCGGATGGGGTTTGTTAGGCGGAATAGATCTATCTTTAGAATTCGCGTCAATTAGGATTTCTGTTCCCGAATTCTTAGATTACCAGACTAAAAAGGGTGATATTCGGTTTAATAATTCAACCATAGAATGTAGTTTCGATTACTTGTGTCTATTTTGTAGAACATTTATAAAAGCAGAGCATGTATTCTCAGTCTCAAAAATATATATTGCAAAAGCATTTAAAAAGTGAGCAAATGAAACTCACAATACGATATTTTGTAGTAAAAATATGCATACGATGGAACTGAACAAAGTAGGGTTGGCCTCGGATTATATATATTATTATTAGTCATGTAATTAATAACTTATATATTTCATTATTAAGTATATTCATTTTTATATATAAAAATATTAATATAGTTAAGTTATGTATTTTAAATATATTTTTATATGAAGATCATGTGATTGTGAAATTAATAATTATAATAATACTAATATTAGTAATAATATTGATACTATATAATAATAATGATAAAAGTGATAATAATAATGTTAATACTAATAATTATGATAATACTAATAATATTAATATTAATTCTAATAATGATAATGATAATGATAATAATGATAACAATAGTAATAATAATATTAATAGTCATAAAAATCTTCGTTTTTAATTCTTAAACTTATAATTATAACCTTCCAAAATTCTAATTTATAATCACATTCATAACCGTACATGTATTAATATAACTGTAATCTTTTTACATAATCTTTACTATATCATCTTTTTATTAACTTCTTAATATAAATATGTTTGTAGTATTAACATGTTCAATAATAATAATAATAATAATAATAATAATAATAATAATAATAATAATAATAACAACAATAAAAATAATAATGGTAGTAGAAATACTACCTCAAAGAAGTAATCCTTAAAAAAATGTCCAAGTCCGGGTTTGAACCCGCGACCTCTCGTTAAACAACCACACACCAAACTAATAAGCTGTGTAATACATCCTTATTATCATATTATCATATTATCGTATTATTATCATCGCGTTCATCATCTCCTTTAATGATTATTTCTTCATCACAACTTAGTGACTCATATATACCGTATACAATCATCATCGAATACCATCATGACCGTGATCACTCCTATCGTGACCATCACCATATCATGATCATCATTATCAACATCATCTTGATGATCATTATACATATATCACGATCATCATAACTCCTCACACGTATCATACTCATAACATAATCATTATCATATGCATAACATAATCATTCTTTCATCATCATACCATTATAAATTTATCATCATCATCTTCAATGTTATTAAACTCCTTGGCCCAACCATAAAATAAAGAATCCCGGCCCAAACAAAAACACAAGTGCAGGCCCGCTATTTAAAACAAGATCACGATGGCTCAGCAAAAGGAGAAGGTACTTGGCCCAAGTTAAAATAAATCACGGTCCAAAAACAAAACGCATGCAAATTTTAAAGATTAGTTTAATTACAAGTGGTTTGTTTGAGTAATGGTTGTCAGCCATTATGTTTCAACTTGTCCCACCAATATTCGTTTCACTAATGTTTATTGTAACAGAAAAGTATCTTCATCCTTCATGAATCGCGTAAACTTTGTATTAATTAAGTGGAACGTGTAATAGCAGTACACAGTAGCATGTAGTGGCGGTTTACGGTTGATATATAAACAGAAAATAGGAACAAAATATGAGCTAATTAACAGCTGCAGTTATTACGGTGGTCTTGGGTAGTATTCGAACAACAAGACAAACTGAAGTGGTGATGAATTGAAATGGTTGTGAATGGTGATAACTCATGGTGGACGACGGTGGTTCATGGTCATTTGAGTGACTTTCGAACAGCAAAAAGAAACAGATACGGCAGTCGACTGTTTGGTGTTGATGGTGGTTTACAAAGGGAGAAATCAAGAAGAAGAAGAAGAAAAGGTGGCAGTTCGTGGGTTCCACGATGGTGGTTGGTGGTGGTTGGTGATCATAGGTGTTGGTTTCGGAGTTAAAGGTGATGGCCGTTTTGTTGTAGATTATGGTGATGGAGGTTGATGGTGGTGGTGACTGCACGAGGTTAGTGGCTCAAGGTGGCAGTCGGTTGTACTTGTAGGTGATGGTTATGGTGGTAAAGATTAGTTGATCAACAGAAAAGAATCACACCCACATCAGCTTGATTATTCGATAATAATGTTTGATGATGGTTATAATGGTGGTGAAGGTGATGGGTGTGGTTGCGTTTGGTGTTAATCGAGTAAAAGAAAAGAACGCGACAAAGGTGATAGTTGAACGGTTTTGTTTGGTGGTTCCCGGTGACGGTTGAATTGCTATGGTGGTGAGTAGTTACAACCGTAGCCTGTTTTGGTAGAGCAAGAAATAGAAGCAGAAGCTGAATCGAATTTAGTAGTACTTAAGTGATATATTTGATGAATATGTGATTTTGGTTTAATAACTAAAGAAGATAGAAGGAGTAATAGAAAGTATGAGATGGTGGGGTGATATTTATCATGGGTACGTATATTGTCTGTATTTTTAATTGGGTGATAGAAGACAACTAATGCAAATCAGTAATCCACAAGATTTTCAATTCAATTCACGGATTAATAATTGGTGTGGCGTAATTTCAAAAAGAAAACAGTAATTTAATAAAATAATAATTATAATAATATTGAAAATATAAACGTGTTATTAATTAGCCGTCACTAATTACGGACTAAATTTCGTACCCCATTGATAATCAGAGGCGGATGAAAGTCTTCGGAATAATTTCAAATTTTTCCAGTAATTATCTTTAATTATTTCAATCATTATGGTATAAAATTCGGTCATTAACTATTAAATAATAATTACATCACTGTCCGTGCCCGATTCCAGGTAAAATATAAAAAGTGTTCAAATTTAACAATTAGCTCCTAAATACATTTTTAATAAGCCTATAATTTATATAACTCATTTTTGGATTGCTGTTTATTTTTAATATACCTTTATTTATATATAGATATGTTGTAAACAATAATTTATATAACTCATATTTCATTTTAATCATTGTAAGTTATGTTCAACTTTTTTACATTAATGTCTCGTAGCTAAGTTATTATTATGCTTATTTAAAATGAAGTAATCATGATGTTGGGCTAATTACTAAAATTGGGTAATTGGGCTTTGTACCATAATTGGGGTTTGGACAAAAGAACGACACTTGTGGAAATTAGACTATGGGCTATCAATGGGCTTTATATTTGTTTAACTAAATGATAGTTTGTTAATATTAATATAAAGATTTACAATTGGACGTCCCTATAAATAACTATATACACTCGATCGGACACGATGGGCGGGGTATTTATATGTACGAATAATCGTTCATTTAACCGGACACGGTAATGGATTAATAGTCACTAGAATTATTAAAACAGGGGTGAAATTATGTACAAGGACACTTGGCATAATTGATAATAAAGTATTAAAACCTTGGGTTAGACTCAGTCGACATCCTGGTGTAATTATTAAACAAAGTAATAAAACCTTGCTACAGTTTAAGTCCCCAATTAGTTGGGATATTTAACTTCGGGTATAAGGATAATTTGACGAGGACACTCGCACTTTATATTTATGACTGATGGACTGTTATGGACAAAAACCAGACGGACATATTAAATAATCCAGGACAAAGGACAATTAACCCATGGACATAAAACTAAAATCAACACGTCAAACATCATTATTACGGAAGTTTAAATAAGCATAATTCTTTTATTTCATATTTAATTTCCTTTATTTTATATTTAATTGCACTTCTAATTATCGCATTTTTATTGTTATTGTATTTAATTGCACTTTTAATTATCGTACTTTTTAATTATCGCAAGTTTATTTTATCGCAATTTCATTATCGTTATTTACTTTACGCTTTAAATTAAGTTGTATTTATTTTTAATATTTTACATTTTTTTTAACTGCGACTAAAGTTTTTAAAATCGACAAACCGGTCATTAAACGGTAAAAACCCCCCTTTATAATAATAATATTACTTATATATATATTTGTATTTTTATAAAATAAAACTAATATAGCGTTAAGCTTTGTTTAAAACATTTTCCCTGTGGACCGAACCGGACTTACTAAAAACTACACTACTGTACGATTAGGTACACTGCCTATAAGTGTTGTAGCAAGGTTTAAGTATATCCATTCTATAAATAAATAAATATCTTGTGTAATATTGTATCGTATTTAATAGTATTTCCTTGTAAAATTTAATAGTATTTTATACCCCTTTAACATCAAGTATTTTTGGCGCCGCTGCCGGGGAACATCTAGCTTAAAAGCCGAAAGCGCAACGCTAATATATATAAAAAAAACAAAAAGATTTTTCTTTTTTGGTTTACTTTTATAAAAATACGTTTTTATAAAAATACGTTTTATATATTCAAAAATATAAAAAGAAAAACAAAAATATAAATATTTTTAAGAATTTGTTAAATATTTAAGTTTTATAAAGTTTCTTTATTTTTATTTTATAAAAATATAAGTTTTATTTATTTTGTTTTTATTTTAAACATAAAATCAAAAAATCGAAAAAAAAACATTTATAAACCTAGTTTTAAGAGTTTTATTTATAAAATTATAAAATATTTCTATTTTTATTTTAGGTTTTAAAATATAAGATTTATTAAATTTATATAAATATATTTTATTTAAAATAGAAAAATAAATAAATAAAATATAAATAAAACTGACCTGTTGAATTTAAACCTGCACCTAATCTGAATTTTCGAACCCCGCGACTCGCGGAGTTTTCCAGCTTTGGGCACCGTAACTCGCGGAGCAGCACTGACACGGATACACAGGAACCCTAAAAGCATTTATTACGGAGTAATTATTATTATTAATTTTTAATTAAACCCTAATTAGTTTTTGTTAATTTATTATTTAGTTTAGATTTTAAGATTTAATTTATATATTTAGTTAAATTAGTTTAATTAAATTATAAAATTAATAATTTTATAAAATAAATAATATAAAAATAATATTTTTATAAAAAATTGTACTTTTTACAACTTTTAATATATTTTTATATTTTGTCCCTTTTTAATTGTTTTAGCGTAATTTTTTGTATTTTTCGCTCGTATTTAGTTTTAATTCATAGTTTTTGCCATAGTTATTTTTATTTCTAAATTTTTAGGCTTTGCCGTAAAATCCCTTAAGTGCTTTTTCTTTAGACTAAGATATAGGTGCTTTAGAATTTTGCGACGCCTTTTTAAGTTTTAGTTTCTTTTTAAGTTATTTCCATTTGGGATATAGTTTTACTTGTAAGCTTTAATATTTTTAGACGCCTTTTACCTATGTATCAATTATCATTCCAATAAGTAATCTCAATTTGCGATTATAATTTTAAGTTAGTGATAGTAATAAGGTTGGGTTAGTCGAGTGTTTTTAAGTTTTATAAGTCACTCTTTTTCTTTTTCATTTTTCGACGCCTTTTTCAATTTTTTTTTCTTTTTCGACCTTTTTCGACGCGCTCTTTTTCTTTCTTATTTCTCGCTATTCTAGTTATTAGGACATAGATTTTTATTCTACTTCTTATCTAAATTTCTTAAAATTACGAAAATTTATTTTAAGTGGTTAAATTGATAGACATCAAAATTTTCTGATTCGTAGTAATAGTTGGATTTGTACGTGGACCGGGTTATTGGAGCCAAACAGTCCTCAATTATATTGAGACCAAACGAATCCTGCCCCTCTGCTGCATCTTTTGGCTATTCGAAACGTGGGCATAATCAGAAAAGTCTATTAATTGGATAACTTATATAATTTTTCTTTCCTTTTAAAAACTAATAGGATATTCAGTGAATGCACCGAGCAAGACGTTCACCACCTTTTGTACGTTCACCACCTGTAACTAGATCAAGACATTTATCAAATATTACCGCCGTTGATTTTTCTTTAGAATCATCATCCAGTCGACCAAGTACTCCAATTCAAATTTCCGATAATCCATTTTTTGAACCCGACCTCACAATTGAGAATCCGGAGAATATTCAGGGACAATTCATAGATCCTGAACCATTAAATTTTCCTCCGGAACCACCAATCATTCAAACAGAGATTGTTGAGGAACGAACCATTAAATCAGAATCCTCTAGTGATTCCGATTCAACAAATTCAATTATGGAAGTAATGGAACCTTTAAGTATGGAAGACCGAATGAGAGCTAAACGCACTGGCCAAGGTCACGCAATTACTCATCCAGACATTAATGCGCCAGATTATGAAATCAAAGGACAAATTCTACACATGGTGACTAATCAATGCCAATTTAGTGGTGCGCCGAAGGAAGATCCAAATGAACATCTTCGTACCTTTAATAGGATCTGCACACTATTTAAAATAAGAGAGGTTGAGGATGAACATATATATCTCATGTTATTTCCCTGGACTTTAAAGGGAGAAGCCAAAGATTGGTTGGAATCGTTACCTGAAGGGGCGATTGATACATGGGATGTTTTAGTTGAAAAATTTCTTAAACAATTCTTTCCAGCATCTAAAGCCGTAAGACTTCAAGGAGAAATTGTTACGTTCACACAGAAACCGAATGAAACTCTACATGAGGCGTGGACAAGATTTGGAAAATTATTAAGAGGATGTCCGCAACATGGTTTAGACACCTGTCAAATAGTACAAATATTCTACCAAGGATGCGACATCACTACAAGAAAAGACATAGATATAGCAGCTGGTGGTTCTATTATGAAGAAAACTGAAACTGATGCTTACAAAATTATTGATAACACTGATTCCCCCTCACATGAGTGGCACCAAGAAAAAGATATCGTTAGATCATCTAAAGCAGCTAGAGCCGATTCTAGCCATGACTTAGATTCCATTTCTGCAAAGATAGATGCTATCGAGAGACGAATGGAAAAGATGACTAAGGATATACACTCAATACAAATTAGTTATGAGCAGTGTGGAGGACCACATTTGACAAAAGATTGTCTCAGTATTGAACTAACAATGGAACAAAGAGAGAATGTTTCATATCTAAACCAAAGGCCTGGAAATAATTATCAGAATAATTATCAACCGCCAAGACCGATCTACAATCAAAACCAGAATTATAATCGAAATATTCCATACAACAACCAACAAGGTCCTAGCAATCAACAAGTATCCAACAATACTTACAACCAGCAAAGACCTAATTTTCAAAACAAACCACCAACCGATGATAAAAAGCCAAATTTAGAAGATATGATGACGAAGCTAGTTGAAACTCAAACGCAGTTTTTCACATCTCAGAAACAAACCAATGAACAAAATGCTCAAGCATTTAGAAATCAACAAGCTTCTATTCAAAACTTGGAACAAGAAGTAAGTAACCTAGTAAGGTTAATAGGTGAAAGAAAACCGGGAAGTTTACCTAGTGATACAAATGCAAACCCCCGGAATGAAATAGCTAAAGCCATTACCTCAAGAAGTGGTACAACACTTAAACCACCTGAAATACCTGTAACTTCTGATGAAGCTATTCCTACTCCACAAGAACCACAACCTGATCAAGATAAGGAAAAAGAACCGGTAGTTGAAAAGGTTAATGAAGATAACACAGTTAAGGATAAACCTTATGTTAAACCATACCAACCACCACTTCCTTACCCGAGTAAAATGAAAAAAGAGAAACTTGAAGCCGAACAATCCAAATTTTTGGATATTTTTAAACAAATAAATGTAAATCTTCCTTTCATTGATGTGATTTCAGGAATGCCTAGATATGCTAAATTTCTGAAAGATCTAATCTCGAATAGAAAGAAAATGGAAGAACTCTCGGCTGTTACTATGAATGCTAATTGTTCAGCAGTACTGTTGAATAAGATACCAGAAAAACTATCTGATCCAGGAAGTTTCACAATTCCATGTTTTCTGGGTAGTCTTAGTTCAATAGAAGCATTGGCAGACTTAGGTGCTAGTATAAATTTAATGCCGTATTCACTATACGCTAAACTAGACCTTAGAGAATTGAAACCAACAAGAATAAGCATACAACTAGCCGATCGATCAATAAAATATCCTAGAGGGATAATGGAGAACATGCTAGTTAAAGTTGGTACTTTAGTATTTCCAGTAGATTTTGTTGTTCTGGACATGGAAGAAGATTCTCAAGTTCCTCTCATATTAGGAAGACCATTCTTAAACACGGCTAAAGCAATGATAGACGTGTTTGGTAAGAAATTGACCCTAAGTATAGAGGATGAGAGTGTTACCTTTTCAGTTGATAGAGCAATGCAACAACCGCAATCTGCAGATGATACATGTTATTATATTCAAACTATAGATTCACATGCAGAATTATTAGAAGAATTTCCAGAATTACAAGGAACAGGAGAATGTTCTTTAGGAGAAGGAACTGCACCAATTGATGAAGCTGAAATGTTAGCTACACTAATAGCTAATGGATATGAACCAACAACAGAAGAAATTCAAATGCTAAAAGAAGAAGACAGATATCGATATAAATCATCGATAGAAGAACCTCCGAAATTAGAGTTAAAGCCACTTCCAAACCATTTGGAATACGCTTATTTACATGGTGAATCTGAATTACCTGTAATAATATCGTCTTCTCTTACTGAAAATGAGAAATCACAACTCATTTCTGTGTTGAAAGCTCATAAACCAGCCATTGCATGGAAGATTCATGATATAAAAGGAATAAGTACTTCGTATTGCACACATAAAATCCTTATGGAAGAAGGTCATAAAACGTATGTGCAACGCCAACGAAGACTAAATCCGAATATGCAAGATGTTGTTAAAAAAGAAATAATTAAACTGCTAGATGCAGGTTTAATTTATCCAATTTCTGATAGTCCATGGGTAAGACCAGTTCAATGCGTGCCTAAGAAGGGTGGCATGACTGTCATTACAAATGAAAAAAATGAGCTTATTCCTACTAGGACTGTAACAGGATGGCGTGTGTGTATTGATTATAGAAAATTAAATGACGCCACCAGAAAAGATCACTTTCCCTTACCTTTTATTGATCAAATGTTGGAAAGATTAGCCGGAAACAGTTACTATTGTTTTCTTGATGGATTTTCCGGATATTTTCAAATTCCAATAGCACCCGAAGATCAAGAAAAAACCACGTTCACGTGCCCTTATGGTACTCTTGCTTACAAACGCATGCCATTTGGACTTTGCAACGCCCCTGCAACCTTTCAAAGGTGCATGATGGCGATTTTTCACGACATGATAGAAGAATAGATGGAAGTTTTCATGGATGACTTTTCAGTCTTCGGTGATACATTTGAATCATGTTTAGCTAATCTTGAACGAATGCTGATTAGATGCGAACAATCAAATCTAGTACTTAATTGGGAGAAATGCCATTTCATGGTTAAAGAAGGCATTGTTCTTGGACATAAAATCTCAAAGGAAGGAATTGAAGTGGATAGAGCTAAAGTAGATGTAATTGCTAAACTTCCACATCCCACCAATGTTAGAGGAGTTAGGAGTTTTCTAGGGCATGCCGGTTTTTACCGACGTTTCATAAAAGATTTTTCTAAAATTGCCACTCCTATGAATAAACTCCTAGAAAAGGATGCTCCATTCATCTTTTCAGATGAATGCATCAAATCTTTTAATATTCTTAAAGAGAAACTCACTAATGAGCCGATCATGATAACACCAAATTGGAATCTACCGTTTGAACTAATGTGCGATGCAAGTGATTTTGCAATGGGAGCTGTTTTAGGACAAAGGATTGAAAAAAGATTTCAACCTATATATTATGCTAGTAAGATGTTACAAGGAGCACAAACGAATTACACAACTACTGAAAAAGAACTCCTTGCTATTGTCTTTGCTTTTGACAAATTTCGTTCATATCTCGTTCTAGCAAAAACGGTGGTTTATACTGACCATTCTGCTCTTAGATTCCTATTTTCGAAACAAGATGCTAAACCAAGATTAATCCGTTGGATCTTACTCTTACAAGAGTTCGATATTGAAATCCAAGATAAAAGAGGAGCAGAAAATCTCGCCGCTGATCATCTTTCTCGTCTTGAAAATCCCGAATTAGAAGTTCTAAATGAATCAGCTATATAAGACAACTTTCCTGATGAATATCTATTGAAGATAGATTATAATAAAATTCCATGGTTTGCAGACTATGCAAACTACTTAGTATGTGGATTCCTTGAAAAAGGATTATCGTACCAAAAACGAAAGAAATTCTTCAGTGATATAAAATACTATTTCTGGGAAGATCCACATTTGTTTAAAAGTTGTCCAGATGGAATAATACGCCGATGTGTATTCGGAGATGAAGCTAGTAAAATCTTAAACCATTGTCACACAGGACCAACAGGAGGTCATTATGGGCCTCAACTAACAGCAAGAAAAGTTTATGATACTGGATTCTATTGGCCTACAATTTACAAAGACGCACACCTTCTTTGCAAATCCTGTGATGCTTGTCAAAGGGCCGGAAAAATAAGTCGACGTGATGAAATGCCACAAAATGTCATTCAAGTATGTGAAGTATTTGACATTTGGGGTATTGACTTTATGGGTCCATTTCCAAAATCTCATAATAATCTCTATATTCTCGTAGCCATCGATTATGTATCTAAATGGGCGGAAGCACAAGCTCTCCTAACTAACGATGCACGAGTTGTAGTCAACTTTTTAAAACGTCTTTTTGCAAGGTTTGGAACACCGAAAGCTTTAATAAGTGATCGGGGAACTCATTTCTGTAATAATCAACTTGAGAAAGTTCTCAAAAGATATGGAGTAACTCATAAAATCTCTACTACTTATCATCCACAAACAAGTGGACAAGTTGAAAATACCAACCGAGCTTTAAAACGTATTCTAGAAAAAACCGTAGGATCAAATCCGAAGGAATGGTCCATTAAATTGGAGGATGCACTCTGGGCTTTTAGAACAGCCTACAAAACTCCAATTGGAACCACACCTTTTAGACTCGTTTATGAAAAAGCATGTCATCTTCCAGTAGAAATTGAACACAAAGCATTTTGGGCTTTGAAGACATGTAATCTTGATTTACATGAAGCTAGACGTCTACGGTTAAGTCAATTAAACGAATTAGAAGAATTAAGACATGAAGCATACGAAAATTCGTTAATCTATGAAGAAAGAACAAAGAAATGGCATGATAAAAGAATCAGAAGTTCAAAAGAATTCAAAGAAGGAGACAGAGTTCTTCTTTTCAATTCACGATTCAAGCTATTTCCTGGAAAATTGAAATCAAGATGGTCTGTGTAGTGACCCGAACTTTTCCATGTTTATATATATTAAATGAAATTGTTATTTACATGATTAAGTGTTTCCAACATGTTAAGCAATCAAACTTGTTAAGACTTGATTAATTGAAATAGGTTTCATATAGACAATTGACCACCCAAGTTGACCGGTGATTCACGAACGTTAAAACTTGTAAAAACTATATGATGACATATATATGGATATATATATATAGTTAACATGATATTATGATAAGTAAACATATCATTAATTATATTAACAATGAACTACATATGTAAAAGCAAGACTACTAACTTAATGATTTTGAAACGAGACATATATGTAACGATTATCGTTGTAACGACATTTAATGTATATATATCATATTAAGAGATATTATCATGATAATATAATAATTTAAAATCTCATTTGATATTATAAACATTGGGTTAACAACATTTAACAAGATCGTTAACCTAAAGGTTTCAAAACAACACTTACATGTAACGACTAACGATGACTTAACGACTCAGTTAAAATGTATATACATGTAGTGTTTTAATATGTATTCATACACTTTTGAAAGACTTCAAGACACTTATCAAAATACTTCTACTTAACAAAAATGCTTACAATTACATCCTCATTCAGTTTTATCCACAATTCTACTCGTATGCACCCGTATTCGTACTCGTACAATATACAGCTTTTAGATGTATGTACTATTGGTATATACACTCCAATGATCAGCTCTTAGCAGCCCATGTGAGTCACCTAACACACGTGGGAACCATCATTTGGCAACTAGCATGAAATATCTCATAAAATTACAAAAATATGAGTAATCATTCATGACTTATTTACATGAAAACAAAATTACATATCGTTTATATCTAATCCATACACCAACGACCAAAAATTCCCATAAACACTTTCATTCTTCAATTTTATTCATCTAATTGATCTCTCTTAAGTTCTATCTTCAAGTTCTAAGTGTTCTTCATAAATTCCAAAAGGTTTAGTTTCATAAAATCAAGAATACTTCCAAGATTGCAAGTTTACTTCCAAGTTTTCTAAATCCATTCCAAATAATCATCCAAGATCAAGAAACCTTTGTTACTTACAGTAGGTTATATTTCTAATACAAGGTAATAATCATATTCAAACTTTAATTCAATTTCTATAACTATAACAATCTTATTTCGAGTGGAAATCTTACTTGAAATTGTTTTCGTGTCATGATTCTGCTTCAAGAACTTTCAAGCCATCCAAGGATCCTTTAAAGCTAGATCTATTTTTCTAATTTCCAGTAGGTTTATCCAAGGAACTTGAGGTAGTAATGATGTTCATAACATCATTCGATTCATACATATAAAGCTATCTTATTCGAAGGTTTAAACTTGTAATCACTAGAACATAGTTTAGTTAATTCTAAACTTGTTCACAAATAAAAGTTAATCCTTCTAACTTGACTTTTAAAATCAACTAAACACATGTTCTATATCTATATGATATGCTAACTTAATGATTTAAAAACCTGGAAACACGAAAAACACCGTAAAACCGGATTTACGCCGTCGTAGTAACACCGCGGGCTGTTTTGGGTTAGTTAATTAAAAACTATGATAAACTTTGATTTAAAAGTTGTTATTCTGAGAAAATGATTTTTATTATGAACATGAAACTATATCCAAAAATTATGGTTAAACTCAAAGTGGAAGTATGTTTTCTAAAATGGTCATCTAGACGTCGTTCTTTCGACTGAAATGACTACCTTTACAAAAATGACTTGTAACTTATTTTTCCGACTATAAACCTATACTTTTTATGTTTAGATTCATAAAATAGAGTTCAATATGAAACCATAGCAATTTTTATTCACTCAAAACGGATTTAAAATGAAGAAGTTATGGGTAAAACAAGATTGGATAATTTTTCTCATTTTAGCTACGTGAAAATTGGTAACAAATCTATTCCAACCATAACTTAATCAACTTGTATTGTATATTATGTAATCTTGAGATACCATAGACACGTATACAATGTTTCGACCTATCATGTCGACACATCTATATATATTTCGGAACAACTAAAGACACTCTATATGTGAATGTTGGAGTTAGCTATACAGGGTTGAGGTTGATTCCAAAATATATATAGTTTGAGTTGTGATCAATACTGAGATACGTATACACTGGGTCGTGGATTGATTCAAGATAATATATATCGATTTATTTCGGTACATCTAACTGTGGACAACTAGTTGTAGGTTACTAACGAGGACAGCTGACTTAATAAACTTAAAACATCAAAATATATTAAAAAGTGTTGTAAATATATTTTGAACATACTTTGATATATATGTATATATTGTTATAGGTTCGTGAATCAACCAGTGGCCAAGTCTTACTTCCCGACGAAGTAAAAATCTGTGAAACTGAGTTATAGTCCCACTTTTAAAATCTAATATTTTTGGGATGAGAATACATGCAAGTTTTATAAATGATTTACAAAATAGACACAAGTACGTGAAACTACATTCTATGGTTGAATTATCGAAATCGAATATGCCCCTTTTTATTAAGTCTGGTAATCTAAGAATTAGGGAACAG
This sequence comes from Rutidosis leptorrhynchoides, assembly GCF_046630445.1. Taxonomy (NCBI): domain Eukaryota; kingdom Viridiplantae; phylum Streptophyta; class Magnoliopsida; order Asterales; family Asteraceae; genus Rutidosis; species Rutidosis leptorrhynchoides. The sequence goes on from NC_092336.1 coordinate 194,230,594, forward strand.
ACACCCTAATTGACGCGAATCCTAAAAATAGATCTATTGAGCCTAACAAACCCCATCCAAAGTACCGGATGCTTTAGTACTTCGAAATTTATATCATATCCGAAGGGTGTCCCGGAATGATGGGGATATTCTTACATATGCATCTTGTTAATGTCGGTTACCAGGTGTTCACCATATGAATGATTTTTATCTCTATGTATGGGATGTGTATTGAAATATGAAATCTTGTGGTCTATTGTTATGATTTGATATATATAGGTTAAACCTATAACTCACCAACATGTTTAAAGCATGTTTATTCTCAGGTGAATACTAAGAGCTTCCGCTGTTGCATACTAAAATAAGGACAAGATTTGGAGTCCATGTTTGTATGATATTGTGTAAAAACTACATTCAAGAAACTGATTTCGATGTAACATATTTGTATTTTAAACCATTATGTAATGGTCGTGTGTAAACAGGATATTTTAGATTATCATTATTTGATAATCTACGTACAGATTTTTAAACCTTTATTTATGAAATAAAGGTTATGGTTTGTTTTAAAAATGAATGCAGTCTTTGAAAAACGTCTCATATAGAGGTCAAAACCTCGCAACGAAATCAATTAATCTGGAACGTTTTTAATCAATAAGAACGGGACATTTCAGTTGGTATCCGAGCGTTGGTCTTAGAGAACCAGAAAATTTGCATTAGTGTGTCTTATCGAGTTTGTTAGGATGCATTAGTGAGTCTGGACTTCGACCGTGTTTTCTTTAAAAATGATTGCTAAACATTTTTGTTGGAAACTATATATTATTAACATGTATATATTATGTGATAAATTAATCTCTTAACATGTTTGATTGTGTATGATAGATGTCTACTTCTAGCACAAATCCCATTGACTCACCTAATAATAACAAAGAGTCGAATATATATTGGACTGATTCACAAGTTCCCGAAGAAGAACCGGAATAAGAATCAGAACCGGAAGAGGAGGAACCGGAGGAGGAAATAGAACCGGTGGGGGAAATAATAAAACGGTTAAGTAAAAGAAAATCCTCAACCAACCAACCAAGGTTAATTATGGTCAATGGTGTTTCCGCCAAGGAAGCAAAATATTGGGAGGATTACCAATTCTCCGATGAATCGGATTCCGACGAGAATTCCGATGATGTTATAGAAATTACCCCAACACAATTTAATAAGGCAAAAGGGAACAATAAGGGAAAGGGCATAAAAATAGAGAAATTTGATTCCAAACCCGATGAACTTTATATGTATCGTCAACACCCGTATTTCTTAAGTTGTGACAATAACCCGGGAACCTCTAAACCACTAGGTTTTTCTAAAACAATGTGGAAAACAACGGCTCCTATTAGGGGAACATCATATATCCCTACAAACTTGACAAAACGAACCAAAATCGAAGAAGAAAAAACGAGCGAGTCAGAATAAGATAGTTGTATTCGTGTGGTGTAATATATGTAATATAGTGTGCTTATGCTTTATGATATATGTAAAAATTGCTTGTATTAATAAGTATTTTTTTTTATGAATCTAACTCTTGTCTATTTTACAGTATAAAAACACAAAATGGATAGACAACCCAATATTTTAAGAGACCTACCCGGAGACATGATTGATGAAATCTTGTCTAGAGTCGGTCAGAATTCTTCGGCACAACTATTTACGGCGAAATCAGTTTGTAAGATATTCGAAGAACGTTCCAAGAATGTCTTGGTTTATAAGAGACTTTCGTTTGAAAGATAGGGGATATCACATTGGGAAACCCATAAGTTACGATGTGTTTACTTTGACGCATATATTGCGGGGAACCCAAATGCTATTTTACGCAACGGGTTAAGAAATTATTTTGACTCAATGTATCCGAATATAGGACTTCATGATTTATAAAAAGTGGCTAACATGCAACATAAAGAAGCATGCTATGCTTACGGGTTAGTAATGTTCGCTTCTCACCAAAGTGAGAAAAAGAACATCGGGCTACAACTATTAAACAAAACGTTCCCACAAGTGACGGAGTCGGTAATTGGGGTAAGAAATGAGGTTTTTAGGTTATTACGAGACTGTTGGTCATTACGTAACCCTCGTCCCTTTGACGACGTTACAACACGCTGTCTTATCAATGGCCATAATGGTTATGTTCCACAAGACCAAGGATGGGAATTAGTCCTAGTAAGACCAGAATGCATGACTTGTTTCTGGACGTATGAATTACGTGTCTTTATTGTCTTTGTTGAACGACTTGTGTACTAGCTAGAATTATCTTCACAACTATCTTGTATCAAAGTTATTGTGTGCTATATTTCATGCTTTATGTAAAATAAGCGGTATTGTAAGTTTGTAAAATATTGTATAAAAGTTTGAACGCGAAATATTATTATAATCAGTTTTTCATATAGAATTGTAGTAGTTGAATTGTATATTAGCTACTAAGTATGAACTTAGCGGGTAGGTACTACCCGAATTTAAACTTATAAAATGCTAATATGAAGAAAAAGCTTTTATAAATGAGTTCATATTATGCTACGAAATACTATTAACTACTCTTAATATTCTGTATGATTAACTTGTTCCATTTGACTATTTTGAAGGAAATGGCACCGACTACTCGACACACCGTGAATATGAATGAAGAGGAATTCCGTACTTTTCTAGCTTCAAACATAGCCGCAGTACAGGCTGCGCTACATACCAACAATAACCTTGGATCTAGCAGTACAGGAAATCGTGTAGGATGCACCTACAAAGAATTCACTGCCTGCAAACCTTTGGAATTTGATGGAACCGAAGGACCGATCGGATTGAAACGGTGGACCGAGAAGGTCGAATCGGTGTTTGCCATAAGTAAGTGTACTGAAGAGGACAAAGTGAAGTACGCTACGCATAACTTCACAGGTTCTACGTTAATATGGTGGAATACCTATCTAGAGCAAGTGGGACAAGATGATGCGTATGAACTACCGTGGTCAGCATTCAAGCACTTGATGAACGAGAAGTACCGTCCCAGAACCGAGGTCAATAAGCTCAAGACAGAACTTAGAGGGTTACGAACCCAAGGATTTGATATTACCACGTACGAAAGACGATTCACAGAATTATGCCTATTTTGTCCGGGGGCATTCGAAGATGAGGAAGAGAAGATCGACGCGTTTGTGAAAGGATTACCGGAAAGAATCCAAGAAGATATAAGTTCACACGAGCCCACCTCCATACAACAGGCATGTAGAATGGCTCACAAACTAGTGAACCAGATTGAGGAAAGATTTAAAGAACAGACGGCTGAAGAGGCCAATGTGAAGCAAATCAAAAGAAAGTGGGAGGAAAACGGTGATAAGAATCACCAATACAACAACAACAGCAATTACAACAATAATCGCAACAACTATCCCAACAATCGCAACATCAATCGCAACTACAACAAACGGTCCAACAATAACAACAGCAGCAACAACAACAACAACAACAACAGCAACTACAACAATCATCCCAATAACAATAATAACCGCAACAACAACAACAACAACAACAATCAGAAGCAGCTATGCCAAAGGTGTGAAAAGTATCACTCGGGGTTCTGCACCAAATTTTGCAATAAGTGTAAAAGAAATGGTCATAGAGCGGCAAAGTGTGACGTCTACGGACCAGGGGTTAACAGAACGAAAGGAACAAATGGTGTCGGAACGAGTAATGGTGGAGCAAGTAGTGTCGGAGCAAGTTATGCCAATGTAGTTTGTTATAAATGTGGAAAACCGGGCCACATTATTAGAAATTTCCCAAACCAGGAGAACACGAATGGACAAGGCTGCAGAAGAGTTTTCAATATTAATGCGGCAGAGGCACAGGAAGACCCGGAGCTTGTTACGGGTACGTTTCTTATTGACAATAAATCTGCTTACGTTTTATTTGATTCGGGTGCGGATAGAAGCTATATGAGTAGAGATTTTTGTGCTAAATTAAGTTGTCCATTGACGCCGTTGGATAGTAAATTTTTACTCGAATTAGCAAACAGTAAATTAATTTCAGCAGATAATATATGCCGGAATCGAGAAATTAAACTGGGTAGCGAAACATTTAAGATTGACTTGATACCAGTAGAGTTAGGGAGTTTTGATGTGACAATCGGTATGGACTGGTTGAAAGAAGCGAAAGCAGAGATCTTTTGTTACAAAAATACAATTCGCATTATACGAGAAAAAGGAAAATCCTTAATGGTGTACGAAGAAAAGGGCAACACGAAGCTACATCTTATTAGTAATTTGAAGGCACAAAAACTAATAAGAAAAGGTTGCTATGCTATTCTAGCACACGTAGAGAAAGTACAAACTGAAGAAAAGAGCATCAATGATGTTCCTGTCATAAAAGAATTTCCCGATGTATTTCCGAAAGAATTACCAGGATTACCCCCACATCGATCCGTTGAATTTCAAATAGATCTTGTACCAGGAGCTGCACCAATAGCTCGTGCGCCTTACTGACTCGCACCCAGCGAGATGAAAGAACTGCAAAGCCAATTACAAGAACTTTTAGAGCGTGGTTTCATTCGACCAAGCACATCACCGTGGGGAGCTCCTGTTTTGTTTGTCAAGAAGAAAGATGGTACATTCAGGTTGTGTATCGACTACCGAGAGTTGAACAAACTTACCATCAAGAACCGCTACCCACTACCGAGAATCGACGACTTATTTGATCAACTACAAGGCTCGTCGGTTTATTTGAAGATCGATTTACGCTCTGGATATCATCAAATGCGAGTAAATGAGGATGATATTCCAAAAACTGCTTTAAGGACGCGTTATGGTCATTACGAGTTTATGGTTATGCCATTTGGATTGACTAACGCACTAGCTATGTTCATGGACCTTATGAACTGAGTGTGTGGACCATACCTTGACAAGTTTGTCATTGTTTTCATTGATGACATACTTATTTACTCAAAGAATGACCAAGAACACGGTGAACATTTGAGAAAGGTGTTAGAAGTATTGAGGAAGGAAGAATTGTACGCTAAGTTTTCAAAGTGTGCATTTTGGTTGGAAGAAGTTCAATTCCTCGGTCACATAGTGAACAAATAAGGTATTAAGGTGGATCCGGCAAAGATAGAAACTGTTGAAAAGTGAGAAATCCCGAAAACTCCGAAACACATACGCCAGTTTTTAGGACTAGCTGGTTACTACAGAAGGTTCATCCAAGACTTTTCCAGAATAGCAAAACCCTTGACTGCATTAACGCATAAAGGGAAGAAATTTGAATGGAAGGATGAACAAGAGAAAGCGTTCCAGTTATTGAAGAAAAAGCTAACTACAGCACCTATATTGTCATTGCCTGAAGGGAATGATGATTTTGTGATTTATTGTGACGCGTCAAAGCAAGGTCTCGGTTGTATATTAATGCAACGAACAAAGGTGATTGCTTATGCGTCTAGACAATTGAAGATTCACGAACAAAATTATACTTGGAGGCATGATTTGGAATTAGGCGCGGTTGTTTTTGCATTAAATACTTGGAGGCACTACTTATATGGGGTTAAAAGTATTGTATATACCGACCACAAAAGTCTTCAACACATATTTAATCAGAAACAACTGAATATGAGGCAGCGTAGGTGGATTGAATTGTTGAATGATTAAGACTTTGAGATTCGTTACCACCCGGGGAAGGCAAATGTGGTAGCCGACGCCTTGAGCAGGAAGGACAAAGAACCCATTCGAGTAAAATCTATGAATATAATGATTCACAATAACCTTACTACTCAAATAAAGGAGGCGCAACAAGGAGTTTTAAAAGAGGGAAATTTAAAGGATGAAATACCCAAAGGATCGGAGACGCATCTTAATATTCGGGAAGACGGAACCCGGTATAGGGCTGGAAGAATTTGGGTACCAAAATTTGGAGATATGAGAGAAATGGTACTTAGAGAAGCTCATAAAACCAGATACTCAATACATCCTGGAACTGGGAAGATGTACAAGGATCTTAAGAAACATTTTTTGTGGCCAGGTATGAAAGCCGATATTGCTAAATATGTAGGAGAATGTTTGACGTGTTCTAAGGTCAAAGCTGAACATCAGAAACCATCAGGTCTAATACAACAACCTGAAATCCCGAATTGGAAATGGGAAAACATTACCATGGATTTCATCACTAAATTACCAAGGACTGCAAGTAGTTTTGATACTATTTGGATAATAGTTGATCGTCTCACCAAATCAGCACACTTCCTGCCAATAAGAGAAGATGACAAGATGGAGAAGTTAGCACGGCTGTATTTGAAAGAAGTCATCTCCAGACATGGAATACCAATCTCTATTATCTCTGATAGGGATGGCAGATTTATTTCAAGATTCTGGCAGACATTACAGCAAGCATTAGGAACTCGTCTAGACATGAGTACTGCCTATCATCCACAAACTGATGGGCAGAGCGAAAGGACGATACAAACGCTTGAAGACATGCTACGAGAATGTGTTATTGATTTCGGAAACAGTTGGGATCGACATCTACCGTTAGCAGAATTTTCCTACAACAACAGCTACCATTCAAGCATTGAGATGGCGCCATTTGAAGCACTTTATGGTAGAAAGTGCAGGTCTCCAATTTGTTGGATTGAAGTGGGGGATAGACAGATTACGGGTCCGGAGATAATACAAGAAACTACCGAGAAGATCATCCAAATTCAACAACGGTTGAAAACCGCCCAAAGTCGACAAAAGAGCTACGCCGACATTAAAAGAAAAGATATAGAGTTTGAAATTGGGAAAATGGTCATGCTTAAGGTTTCACCTTGGAAAGGCGTTGTTCGATTCGGTAAACGGGGGAAACTAAATCCAAGGTACATTGGACCATTCAAGATTATAGATCGTGTCGGACCAGCAGCTTACCAACTGGAGCTACCTCAACAACTCGCGGCTGTACATAACACTTTCCACGTCTCAAATTTGAAGAAATGTTTTGCTAAAGAAGATCTCACTATTCCGTTAGACGAAATCCAAATCAATGAAAAACTTCAATTCATTGAAGAACCCGTCGAAATAATGGATCGTGAGGTTAAAAGACTTAAACAAAACAAGATACCAATTGTTAAGGTTCGATGGAATGCTCGTAGAGGACCCGAGTTCACCTGGGAACGAGAAGATCAGATGAAGAAGAAATACCCGCACTTATTTCCAGAAGATACGTCAACACCTCCAACCGCTTAAAATTTCGGGACGAAATTTATTTAACGGGTAGGTACTGTAGTGACCCGAACTTTTCCATGTTTATATATATTAAATGAAATTGTTATTTACATGATTAAGTGTTTCCAACATGTTAAGCAATCAAACTTGTTAAGACTTGATTAATTGAAATAGGTTTCATATAGACAATTGACCACCCAAGTTGACCGGTGATTCACGAACGTTAAAACTTGTAAAAACTATATGATGATATATATATGGATATATATATAGTTAACATGATATTATGATAAGTAAACATATCATTAAGTATATTAACAATGAACTACATATGTAAAAGCAAGACTACTAACTTAATGATTTTGAAACGAGACATATATGTAACGATTATCATTGTAACGACATTTAATGTATATATATCATATTAAGAGATATTCATACATCATATTATCATGATAATATAATAATTTAAAATCTCATTTGATATTATAAACATTGGGTTAACAACATTTAACAAGATCGTTAACCTAAAGGTTTCAAAACAACTCTTACATGTAACGACTAACGATGACTTAACGACTCAGTTAAAATGTATATACATGTAGTGTTTTAATATGTATTTATACACTTTTGAAAGACTTCAAGACACTTATCAAAATACTTCTACTTAACAAAAATGCTTACAATTACATCCTCATTCAGTTTCATCCACAATTCTACTCGTATGCACCCGTATTCGTACTCGCACAATACACAGCTTTTAGATGTATGTACTATTGGTATATACACTCCAATAATCAGCTCTTAGCAGCCCATGTGAGTCACCTAACACATGTGGGAACCATCATTTGGCAACTAGCATGAAATATCTCATAAAATTACAAAAATATGAGTAATCATTCATGACTTATTTACATGAAAACAAAATTACATATCCTTTATATCTAATCCATACACCAACGACCAAAAATACCTACAAACACTTTCATTCTTCAATTTTCTTCATCTAATTGATCTCTCTCAAGTTCTATCTTCAAGTTCTAAGTGTTCTTCATAAATTCCAAAAGTTCTAGTTTCATAAAATCAAGAATACTTCCAAGATTGCAAGTTTACTTCCAAGTTTTCTAAATCCATTTCAAGTAATCATCCAAGATCAAGAAACCTTTGTTACTTACAGTAGGTTATCTTTCTAATACAAGGTAATAATCATATTCAAACTTTAATTCAATTTCTATAACTATAACAATCTTATTTTGAGTGGAAATTTTACTTGAAATTGTTTTTGTGTCATGATTCTGCTTCAAGAACTTTCAAGCCATCCAAGGATCCTTTGAAGCTAGATCTATTTTTCTCATTTCCAGTAGGTTTATCCAAGGAACTTGAGGTAGTAATGATGTTCATAACATCATTCGATTCATACATACAAAGCTATCTTATTCGAAGGTTTAAACTTGTAATCACTAGAACATAGTTTAGTTAATTCTAAACTTGTTCACAAATAAAAGTTAATCCTTCTAACTTGACTTTTAAAATCAACTAAAAACATGTTCTATATCTATATGATATGCTAACTTAATGATTTAAAAACCTGGAAACACGAAAAACACCGTAAAACCTGATTTACGCCGTCGTAGTAACACCGCGGGCTGTTTTGGGTTAGTTAATTAAAAACTATGATAAACTTTGATTTAAAAGTTGTTATTCTGAGAAAATGATTTTTATTATGAACATGAAACTATATCCAAAAATTATGGTTAAACTCAAAGTGGAAGTATGTTTTCTAAAATGGTCATCTAGACGTCGTTCTTTCGACTGAAATGACTACCTTTACAAAAATGACTTGTAACTTATTTTTCCAACTATAAACCTATACTTTTTCTATTTATATTCATAAAATAGAGTTCAATATGAAACCATAGCAATTTGATTCACTCAAAACGGATTTAAAATGAAGAAGTTATGGGTAAAACAAGATTGGATAATTTTTCTCATTTTAGCTACGTGAAAATTGGTAACAAATCTATTCCAACCATAACTTAATCAACTTGTATTGTATATTATGTAATCTTGAGATACCATAGACACGTATACAATGTTTCGACCTATCATGTCGACACATCTATATATATTTTGGAACAACCATAGACACTCTATATGTGAATGTTGGAGTTAGCTATACAGGGTTGAGGTTGATTCCAAAATATATATAGTTTGAGTTGTGATCAATACTGATATACGTATACACTGGGTCGTGGATTGATTCAAGATAATATATATCGATTTATTTCTGTACATCTAACTGTGGACAACTAGTTGTAGGTTACTAACGAGGACAGCTGACTTAATAAACTTAAAACATCAAAATATATTAAAAGTGTTGTAAATATATTTTGAACATACTTTGATATATATGTATATATTGTTATAGGTTCGTGAATCAACCAGTGGCCAAGTCTTACTTCCCGACGAAGTAAAAATCTGTGAAAGTGAGTTATAGTCCCACTTTTAAAATCTAATATTTTTGGGATGAGAATACATGCAGGTTTTATAAATAATTTACAAAATAGACACAAGTACGTGAAACTACATTCTATGGTTGAATTATTGAAATCGAATATGCCCCTTTTTATTAAGTCTGGTAATCTAAGAATTAGGGAACAGACACCCTAATTGACGCGAATCCTAAAGATAGATCTATTGGGCCTAACAAACCCCATCCAAAGTACCGGATGCTTTAGTACTTCAAAATTTATATCATATCCGAAGGGTGTCCCGGAATGATGGGGATATTCTTACATATGCATCTTGTTAATGTCGGTTACCAGGTGTTCACCATATGAATGATTTTTATCTCTATGTATGGGATGTGTATTGAAATATGAAATCTTGTGGTCTATTGTTACGATTTGATATATATAGGTTAAACCTATAACTCACCAACATTTTTGTTGACGTTTAAAGCATGTTTATTCTCAGGTGAATACTAAGAGCTTCCGCTGTTGCATACTAAAATAAGGACAAGATTTGGAGTCCATGTTTGTATGATATTGTGTAAAAACTGCATTCAAGAAACTGATTTCGATGTAACATATTTGTATTGTAAACCATTATGTAATGGTCGTGTGTAAACAGGATATTTTAGATTATCATTATTTGATAATCTACGTAAAGCTTTTTAAACCTTTATTTATGAAATAAAGGTTATGGTTTGTTTTAAAAATGACTGCAGTCTTTGAAAAAGTCTCATATAGAGGTCAAAACCTCGCAACGAAATCAATTAATATGGAACGTTTTTAATCAATAAGAACGGGACATTTCAGTCTGGACCATTCATAGTCAAAAGAGTTTTTTCATACGGAACGATAGAATTAATAAATTCAAATGAGATTGAATTTAAGGTTAATGGTCACAGAGTTAAACATTACATAGATAGTCCAATGGAAATCGACAATGAAGTTAATCACAATTTCGATACCACAGCTAACTAAGTGTGGGGAGAATCAAGTCTTTAAAGGATAATATGTATTTCTGTTAGAGTTAGATTGTCTGTTTTCGTGTAGTTCTCGAAAATGGAACCCGAATGGTCTTTCCCTAGCAGACCCTAAAGAACTAGTCTTCTCCCCCCATTCTGAATTTTTATTCTTTTAGGAAATGAAGACTTCCTGTGAACTAAACCATGGTCTAATGCTACACGCTTTGATCACTAAACGTAATAATGACACACTTCCGAGTGAAATAGTATCAGTAATCAGAGAAAGATTGGACAGAGTAAGAAAAGAATCCAGATGCGAAGATAATAAGTTACAATTTGGTAAAGAGAAATCAAAATCCGCAGCGAAAAGAAGAGCACGACACCTTGAAAGATGTCACAAATGCGGAAAATGGTCACAGGGAGGTAAATGTTCAAATAATCAAACCTATTCAAACACCGAATTTGTTACTTTATGCAGAGATGGACCGTTCATATGTTTAGAAGAAAAAACACTGAATGCTCGAGGTTACGCTTATGTAGCTATGGAAAACCAATTAAACCGACTATCTTATGAATGGGATAGATCATATAACTAAGAAATATATTTCACAGGTAAGTCTGTACAGTTTTTATTTTTATTTTTATTTTTAACCTTTTGATAATAAACGCTAATTTGTTCGCTATAAAGTATTAAATTGGTATTGAATAAAATTAGGTTTGGCGACCGAAATTATTGATATCATTCAAAAATTTATTACATCACTGCGAAATTTAACGTTTATTCTTAAGGTATAAATATCTTTAATCAATCAACCCAAAATATTTTAAAAATTCGTCATGAGTTAAATTAGGTCATGGAACCGAAATTACTTTACCGAAAAGGGGGGCACATATTTTTGATAATATTTGATTGATTAAAGTGGGATAAAAGCCAAAAAGATTTTTAATTTTATTTTTACCATGTTTTTAAAATTAATATATAAATCTTAAATTAATATTGTGAACTTTGTAAGATCAATATATTTAAGTTTGTCAATATTTGAAAATTTTTAATATTTTTAATATAAGTTTGTATGTATAATAACAAAATTAAATATAAGTTTGGTGTGAATTTATAATATGAATTTTTAATTAAGTTTGGTGTGAATTTAAAATTTTATGCATTTTAAATTTAAGTTTCGTGTGAATTTAAAAACAAAAATTTACTTTACTTCGCTAAGTTAAAAATATGATTTTTAAAATTCGTCGTAAGTTGATGACTAGGTCTTTGAACCGAAATTGCTTTACCCGAGGGAGGGACGAGAACTTTTATTATCATTATTTTTAATCTTATTGACTTAAAGTATGCCAAAAACATTTAAAAAACTCAAAAATCTTAGCTTTTAAAACAATCGCTACAAAAAGACAAATTTTAAAATTTTGTCGAAGGACGGACTAGGACATCGATCCGAAACGACCTCATCCTAATACAAAGGAAAACAAAATTTTAAATTTATTTTATATTTGTTATAAGTTAAGGATTATTAAAAAAAAAAGCACCGCGACTCGCGGAGTTTGCAATGGCCAAATGCCGCGACTCGCGGAGGATGTAAAATACAGAAAAAAAATAAAAGGGGCCGAACAGATCAGTCTGCACATACCACACCCACAAATAACTGCGAAAAACACCCGAAAAATCACACAAAAATAGAATTTTTTCACCAAAAATCATCAAATCTTTTACTAAAATCATGTTGAGAAGGATGCTATCAAGGAATTACTCAAGAAAAACGACTGAAAGGGATGAATCTTCATCCCAAGCTCGCAATGCTCCTGCTGAGAATGCGGAACAACAGGAGGTGGATAACTACTACAAACAAGATATACCTCATCCAGTTATGACATTTTCTGATATGCACTTGGAAGATTTGCACCCGAACTTGAGATTTGACAGACGTTGGATAGATTATCCAAAATACCAAAGGGGCTTGCACACTCTTCATTCTAAAGCTGTTGAAGTACCTAGGGTAATAGATTGGGAACCGTTAGAAGCTGTAGAATTGGCCGGGCCAATTAGGGAATTACTTACACAGAGGTATGGTAATTCTACTTTTAACGATTGGGTACGTTTATTCAACATGAGTAGACCTGTATATAAAGTATGGTGTGAAGAATTATTGTGTAGTATAGAAATAAATGATCGGGTAGTTAGTTTAACCGATCGATCTTTTATTAGATTTTTGTTAGGAGGTTCGATGCGCCACATGTCTTTACTAGACATGGCTCAGGCTTTACGTATATATACGCCTGAGGAGTTAGCGTCTGCCGATTGTAGAGGGTTAATACTAAATGGTAGAAAGATAGACGAAAATTTTGATACGCATGGTGTATGGAGTCAAATGACTAGCCATCACCGATTTAAAGGGGGAAATTACTCTTATTTGGATATAGATAGAGCAGAGTTAAGAGTAATTCATAGGTTTTTAGCTAATTCGATTACACAAAGATGTAAGAATAAGGAAAAGGTAAATGAACATGATTTGTTTTACCATATGTGTATTCGAAACCCACAAAGCGCTGTAAGTATACCGTATTGTGTGGGTTATTATTTATCAGCTATGGTTTGGGGGATGAGACCGCACAGTATAATAGGAGGTGGTATATTTATTACACTAATTGCTGAGTATCTCAATGTGGATATAAGTCGGGGGGATTATTAGTCGAAGAACCAGAACCCCGCGATACAATAGGTTTAAATGTATACCATGGTGCTAAAGTTTTGAAGAGACGAAATAACGCCGCAGTATGATATAATGGTAGACATCCACAGGTTGAGAGAAACCAACAGCCAGGTAATGTGGGAGGGGGAAATGAAATGACATAAATGCAAAGGTTTATAGCTTCACAAGAGTATGAAAATGCTAGACATAGAGCATTTGAAGATTGGCAAGTTCATCAAAACCAAATCATAGCTCATTGCCAACATGTAGGTAGAAACTATATTCCTACTCCATCGCCCGTATTTCCTCCCTGGTCTATAGAGATCCAACCACCGTATCCTACGTATAACCCAGCCGAAGCATTCTATAACACATACGGTTATGCATGGAACCCCTACTGGTATCAGTATCATTCCTAGTCTACTTAGTTTAGTAATGTTGATACATTTAATACTTATGTTAACATTGTAATAGTTTTTATAATTTTCTAACTTTTATTATTAGATTTTAATAATTTTTGAATGTGGGGTAATATACCAAACTTCAAGAATATGTATATATATTTGCAGTTTATCTTATGTATACAACAGGATAAAACAACGCATTTTCAAAGACTGGCATTAAGTTCAGCAAAAGCAACTAATTTTGACGACAAGATGCAAAATAAATGTGATATAACAACAAGACGGAATGAACAAATGATATGCACCATTTATCATTCAGCAAACAAACACAAATATGTTTGGAAACTTTGGTAAAATTTAATCATTTCTACGCTAATCACCCTCGATAATTTAAATTGTTACTGATTTCTGGCAAATGAGGGCATTGCAAGATCTTAAGTATGGGAAGGGGTTAAATTCTTTCGAATTTTTAAAATTTTTACTTTATACACTTGGTTACCATTAAAAATACTAGTAAAGCAGTAGTTGTATTAGAATCTAGTGCTCTCTGATAATAAAGAACAGCCCTAGTCTTATATACTGACTACCCAATTCTAGTAAAATTTTTCAAAATTTTCAATTAAATGAACTCAAAATCATGTTTATACATATTTATGAATGATAAAACTAGGTTTTAACACCGAAATTATTGTTACCTCGGAAAGGACATAAATTGAGAAACAAATTAAAATGTTAGAATTCATTTAAAATGGAATAGAGGACAATAAAAAGGAAAATAAAAGCCAAGTGTGGGAAAATTTACCAAGTTATTTTAAACATATGTCACATATTTCTGTAACAAATAATTGAAGATACTTTTGCTTTGGACTAAACTAAACTGTTTTACCCGATGAAAGAAAAGAAGAGATGGATCTACACGATGAATCAATTCCATCGTTAAAAGGAAGTAAAGTCTTCCGAAAAAGACACGCGCTTCTTGATTTAGGTCAAGAAGTTGTCGTCCAGACCAGCTGTAGGTTGACGAAAAATCTAGAAAAGTCATCACTAAAATCAGCAGTAAATCCACGGACCTCAGCATAAAACAGGGTCGCCAAGTGGTCAGATTTATCCTAACCATGAGAAGGATTTATCTCGTACAATGGGGGGCACCATGCAAATTATCTTGATAAGACTAATGAATCAGATCCCCAGAAAGGATAATCTCCTTAAAGATAAAAAATCAGCTTTTAAGACTGATATTACTCAATCTTTGAGATTGACCTTAAAGATTGAGAATTCAAACTCATGAAATTCAATGATATCTAAACTCGAGCTTGAACGAGAAAATATTTTGATCAAAATTACAAACCGATTTGTTTTCTGAAAACCCATTTTTAATGCGTTCATTACCATTGAACGTAAAATCTTGAGAATTCATTGGAATTCATTAGGTCACCTGAACCAAATCGGGTGTCAACCGTAAGAACGGTGGTTGCATAGCATGGTCGAAGACAGGACCTTGTGCCAGACCGAAAAATCATAGGATGATCTTTACTATTGCTCCTACCAAGGATAGTAATTGTGTCCGACACGTTATAGACCATAATTAAAAGCATGTCAGGGGACATTGCCTTAACAGTTGCTTGTTCAATGCTTTCCTTTACAACCGAACGGTAGTTTATCAAAAGGTAATATACGGAGCAAGTAAACTGGATGTGTTGCTTTCCCAATACAAGGTTAGCAAGTGGGTGACACAAAACCGCAAGTTTTGAGCTAAAATTTTCAAATCTGAAACCCACCAAACCCACAAAAATATTTTGCAAACACCGGTGAATGGTTATTCCGAAAAACTTATCTAGGGTAAAAGCTAGATTTAATTTTAAAAAAAAATCAAATGTTTTCATAAAGATCCAATTTCCTTAATGGATCTAAATTTTATAGTCATGTGGGACTGTAAATCATATCGCTACTACCATTGTTTATACCACCGTATAGAAATCACTGATGTACAAAGTGTGAAGAATAAAGAAGTGATTCTAGTATTTCAAGACTATATTGCTTGAGGACAAGCAACGCACAAGTGTGGGAATATTTGATAATGCTAAAAACGAACATATATTTCATAGCATTATTCCACAAGAAAGACAAGCTTTTAGTTGCAATTGTTCTATTTAAAAGTGATATTCGTTTAAATAATAAAAGGTGAAGACAAAAGACAGATTCAAGAATTGAAGACGCAAACGACCAAAAAGCTCAAAAGTACAAAATACAATCAAAGAGGTTCCAATTATTGATAAGAAATGTCTCAAAATTGCAAGAGTACAAGATTCAAAACGCAAAGTACAAGATATTAAATTGTACGCAAGGACGTTCGAAAATCCGGAACCGGGACCAGAGTCAACTCTCAACACTCGACGCAACGGACTAAAAATTACAAGTTAACTATGTATATAAATATAATATAATATATAATTAATTCTTAAAATTAATATATATATTATAATATATTTATAAATTGTCGGCAAACAAAGAGCCAAAGCTGGGTGAGCTGTAATTTTAAACTCCGCGAGTTGCGGAGTTTGAAGGCAAAAAATTACGCGACTCGCGGAGTTCACCTGGACTCAAATTACTATAAAAGCCAACGCAGTTCGACGAAAAATATATCATAAAAATCAATCTCTCTCTATATATTTATACGTAATATTTATATTTATATTTTAATTTTAATTTTAATTTTAATTTTAATCCTAATAATAAGGGTATGTTAACGAATGTTGTAAGGGTGTAAGTCGAAATTCTGTCCGTGTAATGCTACGCTATTTTTAATCATTGTAAGTTATGTTCAACCTTTTTACATTAATGTCTCGTAGCTAAGTTATTATTATGCTTATTTAAAACAAAGTAATCATGATGTTGGGCTAATTACTAAAATTGGGTAATTGGGCTTTGTACCATAATTGGGGTTTGGACAAAAGAACGACACTTGTGGAAATTAGACTATGGGCTATTAATGGGCTTTATATTTGTTTAACTAAATGATAGTTTGTTAATGTTAATATAAAGATTTACAATTGGACGTCCCTATAAATAACCATATACACTCGATCGGATACGATGGGCGGGGTATTTATATGTACGAATAATCGTTCATTTAACCGGACACGGGAATGGATTAATAGTCACTAGAATTATTAAAACAGGGGTGAAATTATGTACAAGGACACTTGGCATAATTGATAATAAAGTATTAAAACCTTGGGTTACACTCAGTCGACATCCTGGTGTAATTATTAAACAAAGTAATAAAACCTTGTTACAGTTTAAGTCCCCAATTAGTTGGAATATTTAACTTCGGGTATAAGGATAATTTGACGAGGACACTCGCACTTTATATTTATGACTGATGGACTGTTATGGACAAAAACCAGACGGACATATTAAATAATCCAGGACAAAGGACAATTAACCCATGGACATAAAACTAAAATCAACACGTCAAACATCATGATTACGGAAGTTTAAATAAGCATAATTCTTTTATTTCATATTTAATTTCCTTTATTTTATATTTAATTGCACTTCTAATTATCGCATTTTTATTCTTATTGTATTTAATTGCACTTTTAATTATCGTACTTTTTAATTATCACAAGTTTATTTTATCGTAATTTCATTATCGTTATTTACTTTACGCTTTAAATTAAGTTGTATTTATTTTTAATATTTTACATTTTGTTTTAACTGCGACTAAAGTTTTTAAAATCAACAAACCGGTCATTAAACGGTAAAAACCCCCCTTTATAATAATAATATTACTTATATATATATATATATATTTGTATTTTTATAAAATAAAACTAATATAGCGTTAAGCTTTGTTTAAAAGATTTTCCCTGTGGACCGAACCGGACTTACTAAAAACTACACTACTGTACGATTAGGTACACTGTCTATAAGTGTTGTAGCAAGGTTTAAGTATATCCATTCTATAAATAAATAAATATCTTGTGTAAAATTGTATCGTATTTAATAGTATTTCCTTGTAAAATTTAATAGTATTTTATACCCCTTAGCTTTAACATCATTACCCCCGTTATTAGCCCCATTTATGATAAAGTAATTGACTTTATCATCTATATAAGCATTTATTTGCTTCATTTGGTAGATTACGTCATTGTGAAGGCTATGTTTCAAGAATCACTAAAACGGATGAAAAAGAGGAAAAATGAGCAAAATCGGCTAAGACGATTCACTCGCGTTTAAAATAATTATTTTATAAATTTTAGAAAATATTATTTAGTTGATCTTATATTGTAGGATATTTTATTACGAACACGTGGGCGAAGAATCGCTTAAAACAGACAAGAAACGAAGATTCGAGAGCGAAAACGATGAAAGTCAAGTTACGATCCCAGTACAAGAAAAACGATCCAAGGAATCAAACTGACCAAACGGCTTGCCAGGACGGGCAACACAAACGGGTTTCTAGTGGAAACTGCTTTCCAGACCGAGCACTGTAGCCGGGTGCCACAAACGGCTTGCCAGGCCGCCCTGCCAGGGGTTTCCAGCCCATTTTATTACAAAAGGCTACTTGCCAGAATGGCTTGCCAGTAAGAACTTACTTGCCAGTAAGAACCTACCTTCCAGAGAAACACCCTTTGCCACTTACCTGCCAGAAAAACCCCATAATGCATTCACCTCGCTAGTTTTATTTACAACTTTGCCATCAAGCTTTCCTTTAAATAGGTGGCACATCTCACCATTTCAACACACACCTTTCTCACTTCTCTCTCTAAAACATCTCTCTATTGTCACTCTCTAGTGATCAGTAATAGATTAGTTCTCTCTCTCTCTATCTCTCTCTATTTTCTCTCTAGATTCTAGAGAGAGAAAGTACAAGGATTAGGAATTTAATTATCTCTCTATTGTCGCTCTCTAGTGATCAATAGAAGATTAGTATGTAGTTACTAGTAGAAGCTTTCAAGCATTGTAACACTATGGATATTATGAAGAAATACAAGTGTTATTCTGCCGGTATTACTCGCTAATATCTATTCTTTATTTTATTAATTTATTATAATATTCTTGTTTGATTTTGTTATTTATTAATATTAGAAATGCTTGGTGCCATGATGTGTGAGTAATAACTTGATTGTTTGCCATGATTTAATAATTTTAGTTAGGGATGATTATCGTTTTGTACTCGCTTCCTGTGTATGATATTAAACCTCGTTATTATTGTCCTTCCACCAATAAACGTGATTAAAACCTTTTATAAATTCTGCAATTATAAGGTAATTAATTATCTGTGTTTATACATTGGTCAAGGTATGAACCCATCAGAAATACTATAAAGTACATGGGGAATTATCGTAGGACCAGATCAAGACATTGGTCAAGAGTATAAGACTCGAGGAAATACTGTTGCAACGGTAGAGTACAATGTTGATGTACTATAGGACCACTTGAGCATGGTCAAGGTTAGAAGCTATGGAACCACTATAAGTGTAGCACATGGTGGATAACTAAGGGATTTATTGGGTAGATTTAAGTAATGGCTGGTTTAAATCATTAAAAGGAATTCAATGCACTACTATACAAACTAAGCTTATAAATCTTTAAGGATGACTGTGAACTGTCAGATGTTCTAATTTGTCTACAAACCCTTAGATTTTACCACACCATTAACATAAAGGAATTAGAAACATAATCATAACCACTCACTTGGGTGATACACTAGGTGTTAAGAAAGGTTGGATTATATATATATATATATATATATATATATATATATATATATATATATATATATATATATATATATATATATATATATATATATATATATATGGCTATGCTACTTGATTTGTGCACCCAAGGTATGCATTACGTACAAGATGGGCCACTTACATCCTTAAACCGGATAAGCGTCGGGAGTTGAGCATAGTCCATCCGATCGAAATCACAATAGCCCAGTTCCTCGTGACATTCTAATTGAGAAATCAATTAGTAGGGAAACTATTGTTGGTATATCTATCCAATGAGTGTCTCGTAATCATCCCGACACTACGTTATCTTAAATCATGGCGAACCATGTCTTCTCTCTCCTTAGCTGTTGCATGCTAGCTAGCTTATTTTAATTATATTGCGTTAATATTTTAAATACAGTTATAAATCATATCAACCTAACTATAGCGTTTACACACTTTGATATTTCGGATAAAAGTGGTTTTTAGAATAAACCGTTTGAACTTGGGTGTTGGATTTTCTGAACAGTCGCCAATTTATTGGGACCAAAAGGATCATGCCTCTCCACAAAAGGTGTACCTGGCCACTAGTCTTGGATACTAAATTGTGTACAAACCTAATCTTAATTACTAATTTATCTGAATAAGCTCTGTTTCATATTCAACCACTCAAGAAACGACCCTAGGTCATATTTTCTCTTGCTAATTCATAGGAAGGAATAATAGATTTAGGACCCGCAAAATATAAATTTAGACTCTGTTGATAAGTTCGTACCGACACCTTCGACCTAATAACACTGTATAAATATATCGTCCGGTTCGGGCATATCATTGTCTCACATGCCTGCATGAATACCACTATCCCCACCACTAACATCACCACCACCATACATTCTCATCACCGCCGTTGAAAATACATATTTGTGTATACCACCATCACCACCACCACACGAATAACCACCATCGTTCATCACCAGTACCACACCATTCACTACCATCCTCACATCAATCAACATTATCATCACTGATATCGGCTAAAAAGTCAGGTTTTCACCCCGGTATAGAGGCCCAAAAACAATAAATTTCCAAGCTTTATCGCCAAAATACTCACTTTATCAGAAGAAATTGAAGATCAAGTGATTACAAACTTGGTGTAAAAAAAATCAAGAGAATCAGAGCTAAAGTGAAGATTCTAGAGCAAAAACAGTGAAAGACGAGAAACCAAGCTACGATAAAGGAAATCAAGTTACGATCTAGTGTAAAACAGCTGACCAGGGTAGGCCATACGGCTTGCCATCCTGCTTGCCATCCTGCTTGCCATACTACCTGCCATAATGTAAAACGGCCTGCCATACGACCTTGGCAAACGGGCATGCAAAACGGCTTGCCTGGCCATACGGCTTGCCAGCTGTATGCAGGAAAAAATTAAGCCTATTTAAGGAGCTTTTGTCATCCATTTTTACACATACTTCAATTCACTTCTCTCTCTCTCTCTTTCTACGATATTAGTCATACTTTCAAGGTCTTGGACTTCGTGCGAGAAATCTAGTACCCAGAGAAGAACGCCGTAGATTGTATTTGGATCGGTCTGGAGTTTGAAGTTGTCACTTTTGTATTTGGAACCCGTTTAATCTACTGGTAATTCTATCCTTTGTCTTTATATAATGTCTTTCATTATTATTCTTTGTGATATTGTCGCCATGATTAGCGGGTAGTTATCTTTAGTGTATGCTATGATGTAGTCAGTTATAATGCCGAAATAATATTATGGTTTGTGTACGTTTACAAGATGCTTTTCGATTATGCTTTAAACTCAATCGCTTTTCCAATTAATAGAACGTAGTTATCGGCTCTGTTATTGGGAAGTCACGAACCCCGATTCAGAGTACACTATCTGTGTCACCCCTTAGTAAGAGAAGTCTATCGGATACACCGTAAGTTTCACTGAGGCACACCGGTTGTAGTAAGTCTACCAAGCCTTGGATTCCGACTGAGGACTCTTTCGTAGTGAAACATCTAACTAGACCCCTAGTACATTGTCAGTCCTAGACCATGCTAGTGTAGTCACCAAGCATATAAACTTCATAAGTGCACGCTGAAGCACAATGGTTGTTGTAGGCTGTACCTCTACCAAGTAAGGCCATGGAACCCGATTAGTGCTGATTAGTACACTTCACCATAATGCGGTCTCAAGCATTGCATCTCGCTTAAGGGATTCTTAGTTAATTAAGGAACTGTTTGTTTAAACACATAAAGGATTGGACCGTTAGGATAACCGAAAGTGTTCATGGAAGTCAAACCTGACTTGGCCATGGTGTTCTTTATGGTTGAACTCTTTTCAAGGGCCTAACTACCTTTTTAAACCCAGTCATTAATGAAAGCATCGAAACACATCACGTCTCTCGGATACGGCATACCCTGTATTCGATTATACTTAAGAAATTTTAGACCTTTGTGGAATGTTAATACGTCACCCAACCAAGTCGCTCAATTGGATGAGCCGTCTGAATGTGTATGCTTGTAGTCAGACTACACGGGCGTCAGGGGTAAGGGATATTGCTGTCTATTCAGAATCTTCAAGCCTAATGCATTACCTAGTGACATGTCTTATGACAGGGGCGTTTAGGACTACTGTAATGAATACAAGGTCATTACCTATTCGTGAGCCAGCATTCCATAACCTCGTCAAAGTAACTGAAGAATCCGTAGTATGCACTTGCTTTAACCTTATCTGAATTACAAATTTTATCGCATTTACTTTATTTTATCTTATAAACAAGAAAACGCAAAATTAGGTAATAAACCACTACTCCTTCACTTTAAAGTAAATGCGATAAAAAGGAGTAGTACGATTTAGGCCCCGCTAAATATAAATTTAAAACTATTGCTCCCTCCCTCATTAGCTGATTCTGACTCCTTGCGGCCTGACGACACCGCATAAATAAAACCGTCTGTTTTGGTCATATAAATCACCTCCACCACAACAATCACCACCACTTCCTCGTTCATCGCCATTATCATACCAATCACGACTACCAACAGTATCATCACCACCACTTCCACCTTCATTGCCATCACCACATCATTCACCATCACCCTCATCTTCCGAGATATCGAGGACCATTTTGATAGAGGTCAGAAGGTCTCTAAGGCCTTTGTGTTCTCAAAATAGACCAGGTCTCAAACCGGGCCTGGATAACTTAAAAGGTCAAGGTGACTTCAGCAACACGTACAACACGTACCACGCGTAAATTAAATATCCTATTGTGTTGTGCGTGGTGATGGTGTGTGGTGTTTTGATATAAATGTAGAGATCTTAAAAAACACAAAAAATATGTTTCACTAGCTTAAAACATCTCATCAAATGAATCTTGATTTATCTGTATAACTAATTATCTACTCTATTTTTTAGGGTTATTGATCTTACTAACGATATCTTTAAGTTGTTGATGATCCATCACTTGTTGCTAGATCTTATTAAACCTTTTCACCGCATTCACCTTGTTCCTCGGTTACCAAGCAGCCTCGATTGAAAGATGATGAAAATAACAACTCAGGTAACCGTCCATCTTACTCCACTTGTCTATCGTATTTGTCCTCTTAGGTGGTTTCAGTTCCATCAAATGGTAAGTGTACACTGCTTAGAGTCAAGTACTTCATACTTAAACCTTAAAAAATTACGAATACACTGTTAGTGGTATGAGGGTAATAAGTACGTTGTAACGATGGAATCTTTTAGCACTAAGATGGATTCTTATGAGTTTTTTTCTATTATACAACAACATCCACCAAGTAAAACATGTGACTCTTAACTATGGGCGAGTGGGATAACATTATCTTAGTCCATATTTATAAAATTCTCATTCAATTCCTATAAAACGCAGGCCCAGTAACAGTGGGTAATTGCTTAGATAACAAACCTTGAAGTGGTGTGCTTCGTTAGTAGAACATATAGCAATGATAACATTATGTCTTCTCACAATCCCAATCATAATTCTCATAGTACTCCCCTTCATATTCTATAACAGAAGCATACCATGTACGTCTAAAGCGGCTTCACAAAATCTTTGTTTTAAAAAAAACCATGCTATGTTATAATAAATGACGGAGAGTACTAAGCATTATTATTGGGATTGTGGAAAGATGTATCGTTATTATGTGACTGCCAACGGAGCACACCAGTTCAAGTTTTATTATTAAAACAGATATGCACTTCTACAGGTAGTCGTATAAATGTAGTTGGAGGAGATTTCTATAAATATGGACTTAGATAGATGTCATGTCACTCTCCCCTAATTCTGAGTCACATGGTGACCTAATGGCTATTGTTGTTCGATAAAAGACACCCATAAAAATCCATTCGAGTGTCAAAAGATTTCACAGTTGTCACTTACCTGTTACTATCATATCTACCAAAAGTGTATATGTAAGTAGTTAAGTTTAAGTTTAGGCACTCTGTACTTTATATGCAGTGTATAGATACCATTTGATGAAATTGGAATCCACTCTAGAGGACAAATATGATAGAAAAGTGGAGTAATGGGCAGTTACCTGAGTTTTTTATTTCGTCATATATCGAGTAACAGGGGAAATGAGGAAACAGGTGCATGCAGTCAATGCGGATGATAAGATTTTAACACAAATAATGGATAGTTGAGATCTTAAAGATGCATTCAAAAGATCACTTGCTCTTAAAACTAAAGTAGTTGATTGAAATTGATGCGTTGTTTTAAGATCATGTAACAATGTAACATATATGTGTGTTAAATCAAGTTAAGCTGCCATTTAGAGTTGCTGTTTTATTTGTTAGCAGTGTTTAATTTTTTATGTTGCAAATTTTAATTAATTTATTATGTTGCATTGTATAATTTGTTTGGAAAAAACGTTATATAACATTTCGACTGAATTTGTTTGTTTTGATTATATATACCTAATGTATAATATCACCATCCAAAAAAGTAGCGCAAGACATATTATACACTAATAGTTATAAACAAACCACTACAAACATATTAATATATTAATATTAATATACGACATACAATAATTCTTCATCGTCTACAATCATATTAATATGAAACATACAATCATCTACAATAAAATGCCTACAAACTATCTTTTTCTTTTCTTCTCAGCCTTTTGTTGCTGTTTTAGCTTGTTCTTCAAATCATCTAGACTAAGGGGAAGTTCTTCATCAGACATGTTTTCATATTATTGATGTTCAACGATGATTTGGACTGCAACTTTTTCAAATCCTTTTACTGCTTTGACGTTGTGTACATTCACACCACCATATAACTAAATGTTGGTTTTTTTCTAAAAGGTAAGCATGAGACGTCTTGACATTCTTCTAGCAATGCTATATTTTGACTTACAGATTGAGAATGAAGTGTAGTGTAGACATATGTTGAAAACATTCCACTCCATTTTGGATCTTTACAGCACAATCCTTCACATGCTGGTTCTTTCACATACATCCTATCCGCAAACGTTATCCCTTCTGGTACTTTGTAAACCCTCCTCCCATCCTTCTATTCTTTTGCAATACCAGCCAAATTACCCTTTTGTGTAATCCCAAGGCAAACACAAAACCTATCATAATTCTCCTCACTTACAAACTTTTTTTTTACAAAATCTAAGATTCTAATAATCTCACATTTAACCCACAATCTTTATCCTTCACGAACCTTGACAATATAGCAATGTCCTTCCAGTCCAACATCCAAAGTGTATACACATCTTCCACCAATATAAGTTTCTCAAATTTATCTTTGTTGGTCCCGAAATAACAACATGGGTATTGTAAAAAGGGGGGTGGTTGAATATAATTTCTTTTTATTTAAACAGATTACGCAACAGTTAAGTGTATTTAAGCAAGTAGTTAAATGAGACTCAAGGGTAATTTTCAACATATTCTTTTATTGATATTAATCTCAAAGAATCACAACTATTCTAGGGTGGAATAAATAGTTGGTTGATACTGTTAGGACCCCGAAGTTGTATAGTGTTAATGTGAAATAAGCTTAAATGATGGTTCCTTAGAAGAGGGCTATATAAGGAACCTAAGTAGTCCTAATTAGATAGCCATTGCATTGTAACTGAGTTCTAGAAGCTGTGGAATGTAAATCTTATTAATTCTCTCTCATACCGAGTCTCCTTTACACTTACCGAATCTCATTCTAACTTACCTTTTCTTCTAATCTCAACATGATCTGACCTATCATTTGATATCAGAGCTTCCAGGGAGTGATATTACATCACTAGATCGATCCAGAGATTGAATATTACAGAATCTGAGCACTCTCGGTATATTGAATCAGATTCGGTATAATCGAATCTGATAATCTGACATTCAGATTCTTGTGATAAGTTCAGCGAAGGTGTATTAGGTTGATTAGAAAGAGTTTCAATCATTATTACAGCTTTTTAACATCAATAATGAAGAATCAAGCTGATTTTTAGAGTTCGTGGCTAAAACTCTCGGTATTCATCATTTCCAGCTTGATTCTGTAGTTTAGTAAAGGTTTGAGGTTTCAGTTGTGATCGTAAGGTGTTTAATCACATTTCTGACGGTTTAATTTCTTCAATTCTTCAAGTTTTGAAGATTTGATCTACACTCTGTATCGTAACTGCCATACCGAATCTGCTTCAAAGCTATTAATTCTCAATCAGTGTTATAGATTGTGGTGTGTTTGTGATTCTATCACATTCGGTTTGGTCATACGCAGCTAATTGGTGTGATTTGGGAAAGGATTCGTTTGAATTCTAAGTTTTCATACTTAGACTCGGTATTGTCAACTGCTACAGTTGACATTCGGTATCCTATACATTCGGTATCTTTGATATTTTATGTGATACTAACTTGTTTCCTTGTGAAGCAAGGTTACAGAATCTAGTTCAAAGGAATTGAATTTTGTTTGAATTTAAATTCATACAGAATCTGACTATCGAGTCAGATACCGAATCAGAATCTCGGTATCACTTAATTCATTGGTTTTAAGTGTTCTCAAGCTACAATTCTTGTGGTTACCGAATCTATACTGAATCTGGGTGTGTTACTTGTATTTCTGATCAGTTTCTGATACAGAATCTGGTTTACCGAATCTGCTACAGTACAGAATCTGCTACAGTACCGAATCTGATACCGAATCTGACATTTTTGTTAGATTGTTGTGATTTTTCATCCTAGATTTATGTAATGCCGAATCTTTACCGAAGCTACCTCATTTTCAAGATGTCTACTCAAGATACTTTGATCATTGGATCAGATTCCCGTCCTCCAGTGTTGTTTGATGGCAAGTACACTCAGTGACTTCACTGAATCACTCAGTACATAGACTATAAGGGTGAGAAAGTAAAGTACATATGGGATTCTCTGAGAGATGGTCCAGTTGTAGATTATCATCCGGATACTGGTATGCCAATTCCAGTCTATGAACTTTCTGGTGATAAATGTGAGAGAGCTCAGGGTGACATAGAGGCAAAGAACATTGTTATGCAAGCTATCCTGTATGAGTTGTTTGAAAATGTTGATAATAACACCACTGCAAAAGATATATGGGATGAGATTAAACGACAGCAAGAAGGTTATGACATGTCAGATGTTACTAAACTGAATAAGGTTCTGGGATTTTATGAAGATTTCAAGCAGGAACCTGATAAACCACTCAAGGATACCTACCGTCATTTCAATGGTGTTCTCAATGAGTTGAAAAGGTGCAAGATCATAAAAGTAAATGCTGAATTCAACATGAAATTTCTCAAAAAGCTCAATGTTGATTGGCTTCCTTATGGAACCATTGTTCGATCTACCAAAGAGATTGATAAGTTGACTATTCATGAGTTTGTTGGAGTTCTTATGCATTACCAATCTGAAGTGTCTAAACTTCAAGAAGGAAGGAAAGAGTCATCTCCAAGTGATCCTCTTGCTCTCATTACCAAAAAGAAGAGCAAATCATTTACGACTTCCAAAAGTTTGTCCAAGAAAGTGTTTGTTAAAGAATCAACTAATTCTGAAGAGTTGAATCTTTCTGATGTTGATGATTCTCACCTTGAATTAGTCAAAATGGCAGCCATGTTCACAAAAGCCTTGAACAAACACAAGTTTAAAGGCAAATCAAGCAATCAACGCAAGAACTCATCATCTTCCTCGTACTATAAGAAAGCTGATCACTCAAAACAACAATAACGTGCTGATGATTCCAAGAAGGATGAATCAATCTGTTTCAATTGTGGCAAAGCTGGTCATTACTCTCGTGAGTGCAAGATGCCTAAGAAGAAGGATGCAGCTTACTACAAGAAGAAAATATTGATGGCTAAGATTGTAGAAACTGGGGAAGAGCTAAAATCGGTTGATGATACTTGGTTTAACTGGACTGATGGTTCAGATTCAGAGGTGGAACATGCAAATGTTTGCAAGGTGACTAAGCTCATCAAAGCTAAGGAAGCAATGGAGAATTCTGACTCAGCATCTGATGATGATAAGGTACAATCATCTGAAATTCCACCTGATTTTATAAAAGTGCAAAATGACATGATGAAGAATTTGGTCTCAATCTCAAAAGAAGTCAAAGGTTTAAAATCTGAAAACAAGGTTATAAAAGATAAAATCAAACTTTCTGAGACCAAACCATCTTCATCTAAATTACAATTGGAATTGTGAAGATTAACTGTCCAACTCAGCTCCACGGAAACTGAGTTGGAAGATCTTAAAAAATCAATTCATCCGATTAAGGTCGAAAGGACAGATTATCGTCTAAAATCGGAACGACTTGTAGAAAAATTTCAATTTTTAGAAAAAGATCTTTCTGATTTGAAAACTCAACATGAACCCACACTTTCAAAGCTAAATAAGGAAATTATTCAATTGAAAAACTCCATAATTGAAAAGAACTCTGAAATTTCTTCACTGTCAAAAGAGTCTTTTCAAATGAAAGCACAACTTGCTCGATATGAGGAAAAAATCTATCGAATAGATCAATCTAAAGTTATCATGAATATGGAACTTTCAAAACAAACGATTTTCATGAATAGACCAAAGACAATTCATGGTGAAAAGTGGGGGTTGAGTTATGAAGATCCTAAGATCTTAGATAATGCTTCCAAAAAGATTCCAGGATTATATCATTCAGATTACTTTCAAGCTGGTTTACCATCTCATTTTGTGCATGCTTCTGATGATGATTTTGATGATATTATTGTTAATCGCAAATCTAGAAAATACCATCAAATTAGCTTAATGTATGAGACAATCAATGCTAAAATGGGTAATTCAAATCCTGATTTTGAAATGCCCCGTTTATATACATTATAAACGATTCACAATAGTTGATTACATCGCGAGGTATTTGACCTCTATATGATACATTTTACAAACATTGCATTCGTTTTTAAAAGACAAACTTTCTTTACATCGAAAGTTGACAGCATGCATACCATTTCATAATACATCCAACTATAATTGACTTAACAATAATCTTGATGAACTCAATGACTCGAACGCAACGTCTTTCGAAATATGCCATGAATGACTCCAAGTAATATCCTTAAAATGAGCTAATGCACAGCGAAAGATTTCTTTAATACCTGAGGATAAACACGCTTTAAAGTGTCAACCGAAAGGTTGGTGAGTTCATTAGTTTATCGTAATCAATTATTTCCATAATTTTAATAGACCACAAGATTTCATTTATTCAATAATCATACACTCGCAAGTGTTTAAAATTCATTCATATGGATTGAACATCTGGTAACCAACATTAACAAAATGCATCTTGTATATCCCCAAACATATAAACATCAAAGTACTAAAGCAGTTCAAATTCTATGACTGGGGCGTGTCAAAGCCCATAGATATATCTTTAGGATTCGTGTCAATTGGTGGAAATTACAATAAACACTAATTCTTAGGCTACCAAGTTCAACAAGGACGATATTCGATATAACAATTCAACCATAGAATGTAGTTTCGATTACTTGTGTCTATTTCGTCAAACATTTATAAAAGTGCATGTATTCTCAGTCCCAAAAATGTATATTGCAAAAGCATTTAAAAAAGGGAGCAAATGAAACTCACTATACTGTATTTCGTTGTAAAAATACATATGACGTCACTGAACAAGTGCAAGGTTAACCTCGGATTCACGAACCTATATTAAGTATGTATATTTATATATTGGTCAATATCTGTCTAACAAATTCTGGTCAAGTCGTAGTGTATCACAATCCTAATGCTCGAGATTATCATGTAAAAGTCAACAAAAAGCAATTTTACCCAAAATGACTTCCAAAAATTCATACGTGTTTATTATATAGCTTAAATATAGTTGTTATATATATTTAAATATATTTATCAAATTTTATTAGAGTAAATAATAATACAAGTCATTTATTAATAAATAAAAATTTATATTAAAATTTTTATATAAAAATATACTTTTATATATTTTAAGTAATAAAATTTATACAGTTCACTCAATATTATAAAAACATGGTGGTATGTATTATTAATGTAATTAGGTGGTAAAAATATCTTTGTATCACATATTTGTTTGATAAAATAATATTGATAATAATAATAATAAGTAACAGTTGTATTATTTTCTAATAATAATAATAATAATAATAATAATTATTCTACTAATAATAGTAACAATATTTATATTTACAAATGATGATATTAATTATGATAAAATGATAATTTTAATCATGATAATTATAACGATACTTTTTAATATTAACTAGTAATTATAATAATAATATCTTATATAATAGTAATAATTCTATTCAAAATGATAATTTTTAATATACTAAAATGATAATAAAAATGATATTTTATAATAACAATGACATTTCTATTAAAAATGATAATTTTAATAAAAATGATAGTTTTAATATAAATGATACTTTTAATAATAATAATAATAATGATAAAAATAATGAAAAAGGATATTTTTCTTTTAAATCAATAACATACAATATTTTAATTTCATCATGATACTTATACTCTTTATTTCCTAATCGATTTGTTTAATAGCTTTTAGTCCACTTTTAAATCGCATTCATAATATTGATAATAATATTAGTCATAATAATTAGATGATACTAATATTAGTTTTAATTGATAATGATACTAGTAATAATAAATATTAATGATAATACTAATAATAATATTAATATTATCAATAATATTAACAATAACTTTTAATGATAATAACGATAGTAATAACAATAACAATTTTTAATGATAATATTTATACTAATAATGATAATGATAATAATAATAATTATTATTTAGATAATAATAATAACGACGATAATAACGACGATAGTAATAATAATAATTATTTTAACAATAATGCTTAAAATTATAGATAATTCAATTGATTACATCTTTTAATCCGTTCATCGAAACTATTCGATATCTAAATGAAAAGTTATTGATTTTTCGCCAGCTTTCAAACGGCATACATATCATATACCTTATCTCAGTAGTATGTGTATTAAACTCATGATCTAACATAAACTATTTAACGACGAAATTAAACATACAAGCATGCATAATTATATATACTCGAGCACTAGTCAGGGATACATTACTAATATATAAAAGTTAAGTTATGAGTGCTCACGTATCAATATTGTGATTCAATATTGCAGGAAAGTATGTAGATGTAACGGAGATGATAAACACTAGTTTGACATCATGAGCATACTCCCGAACATTATCCATAACCACCATAGCTATAACCTATAATTTCCTTAGCCCTATCCCACTCGCAAAACCCATTTTGAAAACATGCGAGCAGAACCTCGTCGTAGTATTTTATGTATACTAATAATATCATTAAATAATACAGAGTAAATATATATATATATATATATATATATATATATATATATATATATATATATATATATATATATATATCGATTAAGAGATTTTAGAGAAATATATTTTCAAGTTTATATGAAATAATAAAACCTATTGAACTCTATTTATAATAGATTTTTGAATTATTAAAGTGAATTATTAAAGTGAATTATTAAAGTATGAATTATTAAAGTGAATTATAAAAGTATGAATTATTAAAGTGAATTATTAAAGTATTAATTATTAAAGTGAATTATTAAAGTATGAATTATTAAAGTGAATTATTAAAGTTAAAGTAAAGTAAACTAAAGGTAAAGTTAAAGTATAGTAAAAGTATAAAACTATGTACGTATAATACGCGTATAAATATATATAATATTAATTTAATTCGTTATATATTTAATAAAATAAAATATAAATATCATTATCTTTATCATACTGGTTAAGTAATGAGTTTTCAAAAGTGGTTCTAGGTATGTATAAAAGTTATATACGTTTTAATAATAAATAAGTTCTTTTTAAACTGAAAACATTTTTGTACGTCTGAAACTCAATCAAATAAATATGATAATTTTGTTTTCCAAAACTAAATATATTTAAGAATCATTTTGTTAAAAGGTTAAAATAATGGAAATCGTTATATCATAAAACGTTTTAGAAAAGTAGAATTATATATATTCATAATAGGTTTCAAGTTTTTAAATTATAGTCTGTTGGTGAAGCATGGAATAACGTCCAAAGGTTAAATAAACGTATGAAATCATCTTAATAAAAAAATGTCGAGTTACTTAACTTGTCGATATCCAACATCTAAGTTATTTACACTCCACGTTCTTACTTTCATATTAAATAAAATGAAAGTTAACATAGTTATCTTATCAAAGTCACGAGGAAAATATTATAAAACATGAATTCGAAATTAAACAGGAATCTCTACTAACCCTTGTCTAGTTTCCATTAATTGACATATTTGTTCTTACTTATAAATCACTTTACCATTTTCCGAATGTTATCAAAAAGAATAGATTTCTTAAATCACAGTGGACCTCATAACATAGACCCGTAATCATATCACAATGTATCTGATAATTCAATAATTTGATATTATCTTTTAATTCCGTCGATAAATATATTAAACATATATTGAAACAAATACGTTCATGTAAAGTATTATACATCTAATACTTTGTTAACATTTTCAATTAATATAACTATATATTATATATACATATCTATATACACATAAATGTTCATGAATCGTCGAGCACAGTCAAAGGGTAATTGATTACATGAATACAGTTCCAAAACTTTTTGAGACTCAACATTACATACCTTGCTTATCGTGTCGAAATAATATAAAGATTAAGTTTAAATTTGGTCGTAAATTTCCGGGTTGTCACAGTACCTACCCGTTAAAGAAATTTTGTCCCGAAATTTGAGTGGAATGGTCATGGATGACAATAAGTATGTTTTCATGACACATACGAGTTGGAAATTAGAGTTTTATCATCAGTGAGTAGTATGGAATAAACAATTCGTTTATGTGAAGATTACGAGTGAAGCTATCGCAAAAAAATGAAAATGAATAAATGTAGGTTTGACTTAACCGGTGACGTAGTCACGGTTGATTTCCGAAATTCAAGGAATTTAGAAGAAAATCTTCGTAATAAGATTAGGTTCTTCGGTAATTAAGGAAATTAGGATCCGCTTTGATTAAATGCGATAATCTATTTTGATTGCTCCGTCGTATATTTTACTATATATCCACCCCCTTCGTTTCCTTATTTCCACAACTCACACCTTCTATTCTTTCTCTCTTAATTCATACTTTAAAGCATTCTTCAATATGCTTCATCCAATTCTGCTTCTTGATATATTTCTTACTTTCATATCTGTCATTCTTCTTTTTCATCTACCGCCGGAAGAATCTATTTACTTCTACTATACTCTTGGTTTTATAGTGTTATTAGTTCTCCCATGTCTTTATATTGCTATATGCATTGATATATATGGTTTATAATTTCTGAGTTGTCGTTGGGCTTTATATCCTCCTTTATATTTCGAAGTCCCTGCTTCTGTCTTCTATAATCATTGTCATCCCCAGTTAATGCTCTCTTCTATTTGCTGCGATTTATACTCCAATTTCTATTTTGGATCTTCATGCTTTGTTTTCTCTTCTATTTATTAAACACAGCAAGTAATGGTCCAGAATTCGTAGTTATGGAGTTTCGAATGAACATGGCTAATGTTCTAAGAAGGAAATTGTAATGGCACGATCTTGATTTGTCAAATTACCAGAATACCTCGAAAAAGACCGAATCATCAAGAAAATATTTTCTTGATGTTTTTAGAGGTTAAATAGAATACAAGAGTCATGTAATATAGCACATGATGACGTTATGATCTGTGAATCATCACGTTCCATTTAGAAACTCAGCATGACTCACTGTAATATAATCACGTTGATCAAGTGTCATTATATTATACTAATTCATGCTTCAGTTCCCAACATTTCTTCAAAAACATTCCTATTTTGAACTCGAAGGTTTTAGAATTTAGAAACTAAAATAATTTCTTTTATGATGTAATACATATAGCGCGAAGAGGTAAATGATTTAAGATAGAATAATGATGGAAATATCTTCAAAAATATAGAGGATATTTATAATGAAGGAAACGATGATATCTTAGAATTTCTAATATCAGAGGATGATGAAGAATATTGTTCATAGGGGTTTAGAGCCAGGAGCAAGGTATTCGTTAATGACTTCAGCAGATACTGAATCATTTGGATTCTTTGAAGGCAGGTTCAGCCTTTGTGATTTGTCTACAGCCTCCTTCATACTTTGCTCTATTAGTTTTCTAGTTCCAAAACTTCTCTTTTTCTGAGCTTTGCCAATACAATATTCTTTATCATCAACTTTTTACTGTTAAGGTCGTTTACAGTTTTTGCTGCTTCATCAGCATTTTTCAAAATTTTGAGAACTAGTTCGCAGTTTAGGGTGTTTTTCATAAACTTCACATTCGCAGTATGTAAGTCCAGGAGATAGACGTTATATATATAACTGTTGGCGTTGATATGCTGCGAGATTTCAAAATACTGATTGCTAATTCCCAATTATTCGTATGGCAATTCTCGTTACAAGATGCAGATGAGTAAATGGTTTTTTGGAAAATCAAAGATAAGTGAAGTAGTTAATAAGTTTATTGCTAATGTGGTGGAACATAAACGGCTCCCTGGTAACAATGGTGAAAGGTCAACCTATATATCGAGGTTATAATAAAACTGTTTCAACTGAAAAGTCGAAGTTGACTTGCTGGAGCTGTGACAAAGCTGACTACTTTGGAGAGGAATTGAAAAATTATTTTAGCTAGTAAATGCCAAAGGGTCTGACATTGATACATGTTAAACTATCACTTTGGTTTTGAGGATTTTTCAGATACATAACTGTGGGTAACATGTGGTTGGATCATCATCTCGATTGTTCATTATTTGAAGTGTCTTCAGAAATTTCGGAGGGTTTGAACACAGATTGAAGCCGTTAATATACATTTGATGTTCTAGCATAGTTTTGAAGTCAAAGTATAGCTTTGAAAGATATAGGAATCTACGAGTGATGATATCGGTTATATCTTGATTTGAATTCTGCGATTTCAAAATCAAAATATGTAATTGAACATGAATGAGTATGGTCGTTTTGATTTTTATGAAATAATGTATATTATTGTAAAAGTAGGGAGTATAATGGAT
The DNA here is from genome assembly GCF_046630445.1 of Rutidosis leptorrhynchoides. Lineage (NCBI taxonomy): Eukaryota > Viridiplantae > Streptophyta > Magnoliopsida > Asterales > Asteraceae > Rutidosis > Rutidosis leptorrhynchoides. The sequence continues at coordinate 194,265,702 of NC_092336.1, forward strand.
GATTTGCTGAATCAGATACGAAGAATGTAACATATTATTTGTGAACTTATATATTTCTCGGGTATTACCTACCCGTAAAAAAAAATTCACAAGTAATGTTTTGTACAGAGAATTTTATTACAGCCCTTATGAAAATTTGTGTATATTTTCTTCAGATGTATTACAGATTTAATGAGTTAATATCATATTAAGCTCATTTGATTTTCAGCTAGAACTAGAAATGAATAATCCCAAAAACTTTAGAATAATGCTTAAAATTATAGATAATTCAATTGACTACGTCTTTTAATCCGTTCATCGAAACTATTCGATATCTAAAGTAAAAGTTATTGATTTTTCACCAGCTTTTCAATGACATGCATATCATATACCTTATCTCAGTAGTATGTGTATTAAACTCATGATCTAACATAAACTATTTAACGATGAAATTAAACATACAAGCATGCATAATTATATATACTCGAGCACTAGCCAGGGATACATTACTAATATATAAAAGTTAAGTTATGAGTGCTCACGTATCAATATTGTGATTCAATATTGCAGGAAAGTATGTAGACGCAACGTAGATGATAAACACTAGTTTGACCTCATGAGCATACTCCCGAACATTATCCATAACCTCCATAGCTATAACTCATAATTTCCTTAGCCCTATCCCACTCGCAAAACCCATTTTGAAAACATACGAGCAGAACCTCGTCGTAGTATTTTATGTATACTAATAATATCTTGAAATAATACAGAGTAAACATATATATATATATATATATATATATATATATATATATATATATATATATATATATATATATATATATATATATATATATCGATTGAGAGAGTTTAGAGAAATATATTTTTAAGTTTCTATAAAATAATGAAACCTATTGAATTCTATTTATAATAGATTTTTGAATTATTAAAGTGATTTATTAAAGTATGAATTATTAAAGTAAATTATTAAAGTATGAATTATTAAAGTGAATTATTAAAGTATTAATTATTAAAGTGAAATATTAAAGTATGAATTATTAAAGTTAAAGTAAAGTAAAGTAAAGTAAAGGTAAAGTTAAAGTATAGTAAAAGTATAAAACTATGTACGTATATTACGCGTATAAATATATATAATATTAATTTAATTCGTTATATATATTTAATAAAATAAAATATAAATATCGTTATCTTTATCATACTGGTTAAGTAATGAGTTGTTAAAAGTGGTTCTAGATATATATAAAAGTTATATACGTTTTAATAATAAATAAGTTCTTTTTAAACTGAAAATATTTTTGTACGACTGAAACTAAATCAAATAAATATGATAATTTTGTTTTCCAAAACTAAATATATTTAAGAATCATTTTGTTAAAAGGTTAAAATAATGGAAATCGTTATATCATAAAATGTTTTAGGAAAGTAGAATTATATATATTCATAATTGTTTCAAGTTTTTAAATTATAGTCTGTTGGTGAAGCATGGGATAAAGTCCAAAGGTTAAATAAACGTATGAAATCATCTTAATGAAAAATGTCGAGTTACTTAACTTGTCGATATCCAACATCTAAGTTATTTACACTCCACGTTCTTACTTTCATATTAAATAAAATGAAAGTTAACATAGTTATCTTATCAAAGTCACGAGAAAAATATTATAAAACATGAATTCAAAATTAAACAGGAATCTCTACTAACCCTTGTCTAGTTTTCGTTAATTGACATATTTGTTCTTACTTATAAATCACTTTACCATTTTCCGAATGTTATCAAAAAGAATAGATTTCTTAAATCACAGTGGACCTCATAACATAGACCCGTAATCATATCACAATGTATCTGATAATTCAATAATTTGATATTATCTTTTAATTCCGTCGATAAATATATTAAACATATATTGAAACAAATACGTCCATGTAAAGTATTATACATCTAATACTTTGTTAACATTTTCAATTAATATAACTATATATTATATATACATATCTATATACACATTAATGTTCGTAAATCGTCGAGAACAGTCAAAGGGTAATTGATTACATGAATATAGTTCCAAAAATTTTTGTGACTCAACATTACAGACTTTGCTTATCATGTCGAAATAATATAAAGATTAAGTTTAAATTTGGTCAGAAATTTCCGGGTTGTCACAGATTTCTTGAAGGAACTTGTTGAAACTGAAAAGAATATGCAGCATGAAAATTATGTGCCTAAGCGTAGACTGGTTTATATCCCAACACTCATGCTAGAGAAATATATTTTAATGCTTGAGAATGAAGTGTTTAACAAACCTAGTTCTAGAATTACTGCCATAGATGAGGTGTTTGATGAACCAACTTTTAATGTGAAACCAATTCTACCGGCCTTACCTGCGTGTTCTGATAATGTTATCTGTGAAGACCTAGCACATGAACTAATTGTCTTTTTTGAGACATAATCCCTAGGTCAAACTGATTTAGATGTAAAGGTAGAACCTCGAGAAGAACCAATTGTTGAAAACTTGATAGACTTTGACACAACAATTGATCCTTTGAATGAATTTTACGCAAACATACCTGTCGTACAAAACTTGAAACGTATATTAGGTATAGTTGAACAGGAAAATGTTGATTTGCAACTTAAGTGTCAATCATTAGAATAAATGCTTGCTTTGTGTGATAAGTTGCCTCCACTTCCTAAGAAAGAATGTACTTATGATTTTAAGGAAGGTGAAGTGCTAGTTTCTGCAGAGGCATTATGTCTTGGGATTAAGAGCTTAAAACAAAAAATAATTCAACTGAAATAGGCTAACACACTTAAGCAATCATCTACTGTTGAAACCAATGTGCCTGAATGTGTTTGTAGGATTAATAAGAAAGGGAAGGGAACAACAACATCTACGGATGCAAAACCCATTACTATTCTTCAAAACCCACTACTTTCTCAATTTGGTAAACGTGTTTCAAAAGTTGCACCTTCAACCCAATTTGCTGTCAAGAGAGTTCATTCTCAAAATAGTTCTGTGTTAACTGAAAAGATTCCAATGATTCCAATGTCAAATTAATCAAAGGAAAGTCTTTTAACGAAATCAGTCAAGTCAACACAACACACGAGTCTAAAACCTGATTTAAGTGAGTATGATGCAAAGGAACGTAAAATCAAATTGGAAATTTTGTAAAATAAATCATCTCATGTGTCAACTGAAAAGTTTGGACGTCTAACTAACAGAGGTGTTTTTCATGTCACAGGTCATAATCCAATTTTGACTAACTAGTCTGTATGGGTTCCTAAGTCCACGAGTAAGAAAGTAGCAACCAAACTAAAGCAATCTGCTAGTCGACCTAGGAAATCATCTAATGTCTTTCAATTTTCGTCTGTGAACAAAACATCTGCTTGGAATAAGTTGTGTGTTAAGACTTCTGATAATGATGTAAAACTTGATATTGCGTACGATGCTTCATGTAATGTGGTTTTAAATGATGCTTTATCGTCTAAATTGCATGACGCTTTACGTGATTATCTCATTGTTGATCTAAAGTTTATTGTTGGTACTAACCGTAGAGGACCCAAGAAACTTTGGGTACCTAAACTCTAGGAAATTAACGTTTTCAGGGTTTCGACGTCTGTGTTTGGTATATCGATTAAGGTTGCTCTCGACACATGAAGGGCGATAAATTCTTGCTTGTCAATTTCATTGACAAATTCCTAGGAATGGTTACTTTTGGAAACGATGAGATTGCAGCAGTAACGAGTTATGGAGATTTTATGAAAAATGGCATAACAATCAAACGGGTCTCATATGTTATGAGGGTTTGGGGTGCAGTTTATTTAGTGTCAGCCAATTTTGTGACGGAGATCTCAAGGTTTTGTTTGAACGTCATCAATGCTCGGTGCAATCCACCGATGGAAACAATCTCCTTGTTGGTAAACGTTGTGCTTCACTTTATACTATTGACCTCAATGATGCACCATCACATGTAACCATGTGTTTGGTTACTCGTTTAACAAAGGAAAATTCATGGTTATGGCATCACCGGATGTCACATCTGAATTACAAGGGTATTAATCGATTGGTCTCTAAAGACTTAGTTGATGGTATTCCATGCTTTCAATATGATAAGCATCATATGTGTCCATCATGTGCGATGGGTAAGCTGAAACGGACTAATCATCTGCTTAAGCAAAACCCTAGTACTTCTCCGTCCTTGCAGTTGTTGCATATGAACTTATGTGGACCCATGCATATTTCTAGCCTTGGTAGCCGGAAACATGTGCTTGTCATTGTAGATGACTATACCCGATTTACGTGGATTTTCCTTCTAAGGACTAAGTCAGAAACCCCCGCCATTTTCATTGAGTTCATTAAAAAGAGTCAACGCTCTTTTAACAAACATATTAAGAGCATTCGAACTGATAATGGGACGAAATTTAAGAATCACCTGCTTGATAGTTATTTGAAAGACCAAGGCATTGAACATCAGTTCTCTGCTGCACGAACCCCTCAACAGAATGGAGTAGTCGAACGACGTAATCGTACGTTGTGTGAAGCAGCTCGAACGATGCTTGCTTACTCCAAACTACCTCCGAAAATGTGGGGGGAGGACATTTCCACTGCATGCTATACCCGAAATCGATGTCTCATTAATAAACGTTTTGATAAAACTCCTTATGAGTTACTATATGGTAGACCCCCGAATGTCAAATATTTCCGTGTCTTTGGTTGTATATGCTATGTGCTTAACGATTTTGACAGCCTCGGAAAGTTTGATCCTCATGGCGATCAGGTCATATTTCTCGGTTATTCTTCGAACAAAGTTGCCTATCGTGTCTATCATAAACGGACAAAGACGATCAAGGAAAGCATTAATGTAAGGTTCGATGAGTTATCGGGAATTGATTTTGAACAACTCAGTTCAAAACCGAATCCTAACCTGACTACTTCTTCTTTCGCACAAAATTCAATTTTCTTGAAGAAGGGTGTTCCTACGGTAACAACAGAGGAACTCGATATCTTGTTTGATAGTCTTTATGCTCCTCAATGGAATTCAAATGTTCAAGCCGTACCGGTTACACCATCACAGTCAAATACTGTGGAGACTCAACCAAGTCTTTTTGATGAAGATACAACAACAACCGATTCACCTGTTGCTTCTTCATCCTCCCTCCCACCTCCTGATGATAATATTGAACCAATTAAAGATACATCTATTCATATAACTCCAGTTGTTTCTCCAGATACTCAACTAAATCCATTGGAAAATGTTACATCAGATCAAGTGGATCAAGACTCAATATCAACAATGGTTGAGGTTTCAATGGATGCCACTGATGTACAACCTCTTCCACATAACAATCGATGGACTAAAAGTCATCCAATTGATCTTCTCATTGGTGATGCATCTGCTCCAGTCTCAACTCGAAGGGCAACTCGGAATATGTGTCTATACACTGCCTTTCTTAATACGATTGAACCAATAACGGTTGCTCAAGCTTTACTAGATCTGAATTGGGTGGTAGCAATGCAAGAAGAAATCAATCAGTTTGATCGTTTGAAAGTATGGCGATTATTTCAAAGACTAACAGGTCAACGACTAATAGGGTTTAAGTGGATTTTTAAGAACAAGAAGGATTCTGATGGAATTGTGATTCGAAATAAGGCACGTCTTGTCGCCAAGGGATATCGACATCAAGAGGGTATTGATTATGACGAAACGTTTGCTCCGGTTGCTAGGATTGAGGCTATTCGTCTTTTCCTTGCATTTGCTTCTCATATGAAGTTTACGGTGTTTCAAATGGATGTCAAAACTACTTTTCTGAACGGTCATCTTCAAGAGGAAGTTTATGTTGATCAACCAAAAGTCTTTGTCGATCCCATTCATCCAAACCACGTCTACTACTTGGAGAAAGCTTTGTATGGTCTGAAGCAAGCACTGCGTACATGGTACGAGACCTTAACAAAGTATTTGTTGGACAATGGCTTCTCTCGTGGAACGATTGATACAACACTATTCATCCGTAAAAACCACGGTCACATTCTCTTGGTTCAAATTTATGTTGATGACATTATTTTTGGTTCCACGTCCCCGGCCTTATGCAAAGAATTTGGTGACCTTATGGCCAACAAATTCGAAATGAGCATGCTTGACCAGTTAAATTTATTCTAGGGGTTATAAGTAAAACAATTACCAAATGGGATTTTTATCATTCAAACAAAGTATATCAATGATATGCTAAAACATTTTAAAATGACTGCTTTAAAACCAATGACAACCCCAATGAGGACTTTACTGGATGCTGATGCTAATGGGGAACCCTTTGACATTACGCTTTATCGAAGCATGGTGGGTTCTTTAATGTATCTGAATGCAAGTAGACCAGACATTACACTTGTTGTAACTGTCTGTGCCCGCTTTCAATCAAACCCTAAGAAATCCCACTCCAAAGCGATTTTTAGGATTTTTCAGTACCTTAAAGGTACACCTAACCTTGGGATCCGGTATCCTCATGGATCCGATTTCAATCTCACTGCTTATACTGATGCGGATCATGGCGGTTGACATGTTGATAGAAAGAGCACATATGGATCAATTCAGATGTTGGGGAATAGGCTAGTTGGTTGGTCATCCAAAAAGCAGAACTGTGTGTCTTTATCAACAGCTGAGTCTGAGTACATTGCTATAGCTCACTGTTGTTCACAAGTTTTGTGAATGCAAACTCTACTTTTGGACTATGGCTTTAAGATTTCTAAGACCCCAATTTACTGTGATTCACAAAGTGCTATTGCAATTACAAGCAACCCGGTCCAGCATCCTAAGACTAAACACATTGATATTCGTTATCATTTCATTAAGGACCATGTAGAAAAAGGGGTGTAGAGTTATACTTTGTGCCTACCAAAGTGAAATTAGCTGACATGTTCACTAACCCTTTAGATGAACTTAGGCTAAAGTTTTTGATCAAAGAGATTGGCATGGTAGAATATAGTGCTTGACATTTCTTAGATCTATTGAGACTTATACTTGGGATCTTGTGTTTAGGGGGATTAGATACTTTCTAGGGGGAGCAACTGATTTCTTATGCTTTAGTTAACAGCTTTCAAGGGGGAGCCTTTTTAGATCTGTGTTAACTTCCTGGGATTAAGTTTCAATGGTTACGAAAGGGGGAGGTAACTCATTGATATTATATTTCAAGGGGGAGTTCATTCATTTTCTTGGGAAAATATCAAAATGGTGATTTACTTTTTTGTATATCAAATTATGAGGGGGAGAAAATGGGAGAAAATGAAAAGAAAATTGTTTTTCAAAAGTGAATTTCATAAATTCTTTGTTTATATCTGAAAATAATTCACTAAGGCTTGTATACATCTCATTATGCAACCCGTTTTAACAATTGGTATCACTGAAGATTTGTACTTTGTACGCAATTCAAAATTTTCTAAGTACAAATCTTGTTTTATAAAATTCATAAAAATTGGAAAAGATAAAATCCAAAAAGATGTGAATTTTAAATGAATAAATGCTAATTTTAGCATTATACCGAATCTGACAACCAACAGTACAGATTCGGTAAGTTAAAAATTTTCAAAAATTGTCTCAGAAATGTTTTTCATAAAAATGTGATAGTCTTGAATGATTTTTTTTTATAAAGATTTGTCAAAATTTGAAGTGAATATGTTTAAATCTGAAATTGGACTGTATTCGGTTTTTAAGGCCCATTCGGTAAAGTACATGACTTCAAAACATTCGGTATCTATAAATAGCAGGGTCAAAGTCAAACTTTCTCTCACTTTACTCTAATTGCATACTGAATCTGAACTAATCTACCAAGTCTACCTAATCTACCGAATCCGTCTCTCTGTATCTTCAAATCTTTGGTATATTCTTGTTTTAATCAAATTTAAGTATCACATGTTGTAGATCTAAGATGATTGAACACTTTTAAACCAGAAAATAATGCAAATAACATGATTGTGACATTTAATTTTGAAAAAGTGTTGATTATACCGAATCTGAGTCGAGTTTCTTAATTCTTAGATTAAACTCATCCGATTTGGTTAATTAACATAAATTCTTGTCAAATCTATGTTAAATTAGTTGATCTATCAATTGACTGAGTCTGATTACATGTTTAATTGAGTATTTGATGGATTCTGCACATACCGAATGTGTCCTTGCTACAGTACCGAGTCTGTTCAAATGATTAACATGCTTTTCTGCTTTGATTGAGTTGTTAATTGATTATGATCATATTTTTGCATGATATAAGACTGAATATGCATGTTTGGGTGATTGTGTGTGATTTTTGAAGATACCGAATCTGTTATTGGCATTTTACCGAGTCTGTAATTTGGTACTTTAAAAATAATGTGATTTTCAACTTGATAATTCTTGCATGCTTTATTTAAGTCTTTAGTATAAAAACTCAAGCTTATTTGGTTACAGAATCTCAAGTTTTCATGATTACCGAATCTGCTTGATTTATGTTTAAATTTGACTAAGTGTTGTTCTGATTCTTTGTGTTATATAACTGACTTTACATGATAATTTTGTACTGTAATGAATATCATATGGATGTCATGTTTGTCAATTGCTTGTTCATATTTGGAATAAATGATTTTTATAACTTAGAAAAACTATAAAAATTATAAAACTTGAAAAATACAAAGGATTTCAAAGGCAAATAATAATAGATATATGTGCTTTATGTTAAACATATTGTGGTCTTCTATTTCTTATTTATACAGCTAAATGGCGAACAATCACTTTATCAACTCTGAAACCAACATTCACTGCAACTACTGGACTGCAATACTAGAGAGGCATACACTGTGGCCTGCTCTAAGCTTAACTGCAAGTGTGTCTGTTACAGATCTGGAGCTACTGAACAGAACTATTAGGTTTATGGAAGCTACACAACCTACTGCTGCATATCCAGAGGGTACACAAGCTCGATTTGAATTTGAGCTAAGAGGAGCTCCAGGGATGAGGAGTATTACAAAGGCTGATTTCAGGAGGATCTTTCAGCTTCCTCTTGTTCAAAATGCTCCTGCTTTCCCTGCTACTCAACAGATGATGTCTTCAATTTTTGATCTTGGTTATGTTGGAGCTACCAATGTTCCACCGGCTAAGTTTTAGAAAAACTACCTGCACTCAAGGTGGTATGTGATCTTTTTAATCATCAACAGATGCTTGTTGATGACAAGGAGTGGATCAGACAGCTTGACGGTGCCAATGCTGAGGCTGTTCTACTCATTCATAAGAGTAGAGACTCCTGACTATGCAGAGCTTCTATGGGATTTGGTTCAAGCCCAAGTTGATAAGCCAAGGGGTTCATACATCCCTTGTGAAAGGTTTTTCTGTATCTTTATCCATGATGCTATAAATGCTTGCAGAAATGCAAATATATTTGTACCAGGTACACATGGATTACAGATGAAAAGATTTGGGGAGATGAAGATGAATACCTCGATGGTATCTGACAATCAGTTCACTGCGCCGATTCCAAATTGGCTTGTGGGGCTAGCTGCACCCCAACACGCTCGTATGTGTTCATATTTTGAGGCTGTAGGAATACCTCTTCCGAACCCCGTACAACAAGTACAAGTTGAACCCGCCGCTGTTCTAGCCTCAGAGGTTGTAGAGGAACCTGTAGTTTAACCACCCGGACCAGCTAATCCTCTACTTAGGTGAACCTCAAACGTTCTAGGGTAGCATACCATGCTCAATCCGTGAGGATTATGGAACCTAGATCATCTAGGATTGAACCAACCCTTTCAATAACACCTGAGGGAAGCAGTGACACTGATTCTTCAGCAACTGAATCATCTCCTGAACATTCTCCTAAGAGAACTCGATTTATGCTCGATGAGATGATTCAGACTCCGCCAACCCAACGAGTAACTAGATCTAGGACTTCGACACCTATCGTCTGCCAAACAGTTACTCCAACCATTGGTGATACGGACCAAGACCTAGAGCCGATTAGGTCACCCTCACCCATCTCCATATCACATCCAATAATAACAGTAAGCCCTACGCTAAATGAAGCGCAAGCTTCGGTAGGCAAGAGAGCTAAACGCATGGATGGTAAAAAGACCAATAAGCCCATCCAATCTAAACAGGACTTAATAATAAATCCTACATAGCACGATGCTTCGGCATCTAAGGAAGTAAAGTCTTCCTCTGCAGTAAAGTCTGCATTGACTCAATCGATTAAGGAAACTCAATCATTGAAGTCCAGAACGGCTGAAGGGGAGCCGAAAAGTCTTGAAAAGGCACCCTGTGTATCGGCTGGAAATCCTCTTGTGCCTCAATGTACAACAGGGCCTCGAGGTCCGGCTTATCTTAATGAGGGAGATCTGCCACGTCCAATGGAAACAAGTCAACATGACAATCCTTCGGTATATTTATCAGACTTCCAGTAGACTGATCCCTTGGTTTATGAAAGTGATCCATTGGTTCAAACCACTTCTCTTCTGGATTCTGAATCTCAGGGTCTGGAGGAAGAATCGTTAACTGAAAGAGATGTACCACCTCATGGTATATCAATGATTTCAGGAGTCGGAGATAGCAATATCTCTGCGAGATCTAAACTGACGGGTAGTTCTACTACTTTGTCAGAGTCCCATGAGACTAAAGTCATGGAGGCGGATGCTTCAAAAGAAACTTCGCCGGTGACAACTCCGGTTATTGCCCAACCTCCATTAGAAGGGGATATCACGAATCTGACTAGTAGTATGTACAACCCTACATATAAGTATAATACCGCATGTATATCCTTACCTGCCCTCACGGCAAATCAAACACTTCCATCGACATCGCCTTCAACAGTTGCTGCTGATGCTGATGTTGTTCATGGTTACACCGTTGTTTCACCAACTGGGTCACCTTCTCGAATTTTGAATAGATATGGATTAAGATATCTCTCTGACAATGAGGTGGAGGAACTATATCTTGCTGAGTTTGCTAAACGAACTAATCTTGATGAAGTTCGCGAGACTATGATGATTTATCTTGAGCAAGCAAGGATAGTATATCCTTTATCTCCATGCAAGTCACCTAGACCAATTCACATGCCTGATCATGATGATTTCGATCCCGACAATCTTCATGAGGGGGAGAATAGACAAAGTGGTTATCGGTCCAGTAGTTTTCAAAGATCAACTTATGAAACTGGTGCATCTAGTCAACATAAGGATCAAGATGTTGTTGATATATTTGATTCTGAAAGTGATGAAATTGAGGAAATCCAGTGTGAAAGTTTTCTAGATGAATCGGAAGGACAGAGAGAGGGTGACTCAGGGATGCTTATGATTATGGATTCAGCTGATCAAGTAGAGAATAAGTCATCTCAAGAGGACAATCAAAACTTTGATAATATTGAAGATATTTTGAAGGGGTCGTCGAGTGTCACCAATTAATTCAATGATCATCAATTTGTTAACTTGTCATCTCTAACTGATGAATTTGGAATACACTTTGAAAAGGAGATTGATAATGCTAAAAACAAACATATATTTCATAGCATTATTCCTCAAGAAAGACAAGCTTTTAGTTGCAACTGTTCTATTTACAAGTGATATTCGTTTAAATAATAAAAGGTGAAGACAAAAGACAGATTCGACGAATTGAAGACGCAAACGACCAAAAAGCTCAAAAGTACAAAATACAATCAATGAGGTTCCAATTATTGATAAGAAACGTCTCAAAATTACAAGAGTACAAGATTCAAAACGCAAAGTATAAGATATTAAATTGTACGCAAGGACGTTCAAAAATCCGGAACCAGGACCAGGGTCAACTCTCAACGCTCGACGCAACGGACTAAAAATTACAAGTCAACTATGCACAAATGCATATTTGGATGCACAAATTTTGTGTTTAATGTGTTTTGCAGAAAGCCAATACTGGAGGTTCAGGAGCATCATCATCTAGACGACCAGCACCAGCACCAGAACCAGAAATGCAACACGAACAAGAACCACAACAGGAACAACAACAACAGCCTGATCAGCACATACCTTATTATGATCCGGTACAGTTTGTTGATGAATTCATAGTATTCCCAATGAGACCGCCAGTAGAATTCCCAACGATTCCTGAGCACACTCTGCATCCTAATCTGAGATTTGATAGGAGATGGAGAGATTACGAGACATATCAAAGGAACAAATTCAAATTGGTAACAAAAAATGTAGAGGTGCCAAGGGTAATCGATTGGGCCCCTTTGGAAACGGTCCATCTAGCTGACCGTGTTAGACAGCTTTTAGTTCAAAGGTATGGCAGTTCTTCTTTTACAGATTGGGAACGTCTTTTCACCATTCGTAGACCTGTATATAAGGAATGGTGTGTTGAGTTGATGAGTACTGTATCACTTGATACAAATATAGTTAGAATAGATGATAGAAGATTTCTTAGGTTTATCCTTGGCGGTAGGATGTACAGAATGTCCATGTTGGACATGGCCAGGGCCTTACAGATATATACTCCTGGTGAGTTGCTATTACCCGATTGTACAAATTTGATTCATTATGGTGAAAGGGTAGATAGTAACTTTGACGCTGACGCCATTTGGAGGCGTATGTCACATTTTGATGTTTTTACACGAGCAGGAGGACACTTCTATACACATATTGACAGAGCCGAGCTTCGTATTATTCATAGATTTTTGGCTAACTCGATTACACAGAGAGGTCATAATAAAGAAAAAATTACCTTACATGATTTATTCTACCTAAAGTGTATTCGGGATCCTAGAAGCTTTGTCAATATCCCTTACTGTGTTGCTTTTTATTTATCTAAAATGGTAGAGGGAATGCAGGACGGGAGTATAATAGGAGGAGGTATTTTTGTTACTCTCATTGGAGAGTATTTAGGTGTTGATAGGAACCAAGGGGGTCCATTACAGCTTTGTAGAGAACAGGTTGAGCCCTTAGAATGAAAGTTTATGTGGGTGCTAAGGTATTGAAAAGTAGACGTAACCAGGCAGTACCCTATGAGGGATCTCATCCTCAGGTAGAGAGAGGCTCAGACGAGGAAATGGAGGAGGCAGAAGACATTAGGGATGTCTTTCGAGATGCTATTCTTGACGTCCACGTTCGTATAGATGAGGAAGCAATGACGAACCCGGCCAGACATAGTATGTATGAGCAGTGGAACTCCGAGCGAGTATACGAGGATTATAGGCGACGCCAACACGATAGCTGGTTAGTTCATCCGCACCAAATCATGAGCCAGCTATCATATCTGGTACCAAATAACTATGTACCTACTCGACCTGCTCATTTTCCGCCACATAGCCCCGATATCCGACCACCCTTTAACCGGTATGACTATAACCAAGCCTATAAAAACACCTATAACCAACAATGGAACCCACCTGACGAGAGGAACTGAAACCCATATCCAGACTGATTTAGTTCCATTTGGTTATTTATATGATTTTTATGTTTTTATCTTTTTACTTATTCATGTTTAAACTTATGTTATTGAACATACTTATGTAATCTTTATCATTTTTATTATTATTGTGTACTAATATTTCACATTTAGGATTTGAAAGTGGGATATTAAGTCCCATTTCAAATTGCCATGCATGTTTATATTTGTATGTATGTATATTGTAAATTGTACAAAACAGGGTAAAACAGCGCATTTTCAAAGACTGGCATTAAGTTCAGCAAAAGCTACTAATTTTGACGACAAGATGACAAATAAATGTGATGTAACAATAGACGAAATGAACAAATGATATGCACCATTTATCATTCAGCAACCAAACGCCAATATGTTTGAAAACTTTGGTAAAATTTAATCATTTTTACGCTAATCACCCTCAATAATTTAAATTGTTACTGATTTCTTGCAAATGAGGGCATTGCAAGATCTTAAGTGTGGGAAGGGGTTAAATTCTTTCAGATTTTTAAAATTTTTATCTTAAACACTTGGTTACCATTAAAAATACTAGGAACGTAGTAGTTGTATTAGAATCTAGTGCTCTTTGATGATAAAGAACAACCCTAGTCTTATATACTGACTACCCAATTCTAGTAAAATTTTTCAAAATTTTCAATTAAATGAACTCAAAATCATGTTTATACATATTTATGAACGATAAAACTAGGTGTTAACACCAAAATTATTGTTCGCTCAGAAAGGACATAAATTGAGAAAGAAACCAAAATGTTAAAATTCATTTAAAATGGAATAGAGGACAATAAAAAAAAAGAAAATAAAAGCCAAGTTTGGGAAAAATTACCAAGTTATCTTAAACATATGTCACATATTTCTCTAACAAATAACTGAAAATACTTTTGCTTTGGACTAAACTAAACTATTTTACCCGATGAAAGAAAAGAAGAGATGGATCTACACGATGAATCAATTCCATCATTAAAAGGAAGTAAAGTCTTCCGAAAAAGAAACGCGCTTCTTGATTTAGGTCAAGAAGTTGTCGTCCAGACCAGCTGTAGGTTGACGAAAAATCTAGAAAAGTCATCACTAAAATCAGCAGGAAATCCACGGACCTCAGCATTAAACAGGGTTGCCAAGTTGTCAGACTTATCCTAACCATGAGAGGATCTGTCTCGTAAAATGGGAAGGGTGCCGTGCAAATTAGCTGGATAAGACTAATGAATCAGATCCCCAGAAAGGATAATCTCCTTAAAGATTAAAAATCAGCTTTTAAGCCTGATATTACTCAATCCTAGAGATTGACCTTAAAGATTGAGAATTCAAACTCATGAAATTCAATGATATCTAAACTCGAGCTTGAACGAGAAAATATTTTGATCAAATTATAAACCGATTTGTTTTCTGAAAACCCATTTTCAATGCGTTCATTACCATTGAACGTAAAATCCTAGGAATTCACCTGGAATTCATTAGGTCATCTGAACCAAATCGGGTGTCAACCGTAAGAACGGTGGTTGCATAGCATGGTTAAAGACAAGACCTTGTGCCAGACCAACAAATTATAAGGGTGAGCTTTACTATTGCTCCTACAAAGGATAGTAATTGCGTCCGACACGTTATAGACCATAATTAAAAGCATGTCAGGGGACATTGCCTTAACAGTTGCTTGTTCAACGCTTTCCTTTACAACCGGATGGTAGTTTACCGAAAGGTAATATACGGGACAAGTAAACTGGACGTGTTGCTTTCCTAATACAAGATTAGCAAGTGGGTGACACAAAACCGCAAGTTTTGAGCTAAAATTTTCAAATCTGAAACCCACCAAGTCCACAAAAATATTTTGCAAACACCGGTGAAGGGTTATTCCGGAAAACTTATCTAGGGTAAAAACTAGATTTAATTTTCAAAAGATCAAATGTTTTCATAAAGATCCAATTTCCTTAATGGATCTAAATTTTATAGTCATGTGGGACTGTAAACCACATCGTTACTACCATTGTTTATACCGCCGTATTGAAATCACTGATGTATAAAATGTAAAGAATAAAGAAGTGATTCTTGTATTTCAAGACTATATTGCTTGAGGACAAGCAACGCTCAAGTGTGGGAATATTTGATAATGCTAAAAACGAACATATATTTCATAGCATTATTCCTCAAGAAAGACAAGCTTTTAGTTGCAACTGTTCTATTTACAAGTGATATTCGTTTAAATAATAAAAGGTGAAGACAAAAGACAGATTCGACGAATTGAAGACGCAAACGACTAAAAAGCTCAAAAGTACAAAATACAATCAATGAGGTTCCAATTATTGATAAGAAACGTCTCAAAATTACAAGAGTACAAGATTCAAAACGCAAAGTACAAGATATTAAATTGTACGCAAGGACGTTCGAAAATCCGGAACCGGGACCAGAGTCAACTCTCAACGCTCGACGCAACGGACTAAAAATTACAAGTCAACTATGCATATGAATATAATATAATATATAATTAATTCTTAAAATTAATATATATATTATATTATATTTATAAAACGTCGGCACAAGGAAACAAGCAACATGTGAGCTCTCCCAGCTGGCCATGCGATCGCATGGCCAGGAAGAAGAAAGTCCATGCGATCGCATGGCATGAAAAGTCAGGCCACATCTCCTATAAATTCGCAGTTTGGTGAACGCAAAAATCATCTTTTTTTTCTTCACCCAACGTAGTATATGTATATATAATTTATATTTTAATTTTAATTTTAATTTTAAATCCTAATAATAAGGGTGTGTTAGCGAATGTTGTAAGGGTGTAAGTCGAAATTCTGTCCGTGTAACGCTACACTATTTTTAATCATTGTAAGTTATGTTCAACCTTTTTAATTTAATGTCTCGTAGCTAAGTTATTATTATGCTTATTTAATCCGAAGTAATCATGATGTTGGGCTAATTACTAAAATTGGGTAATTGGGCTTTGTACCATAATTGGGGTTTGGACAAAAGAACGACACTTGTGGAAATTAGACTATGGGCTATTAATGGGCTTTATATTTGTTTAACTAAATGATAGTTTGTTAATGTTAATATAAAGATTTACAATTGGGCGTCCCTATAAATAACCATTTACACTCGATCGGACACGATGGGCGTGGTATTTATATGTACAAATAATCGTTCATTAAACCGGACACGGGAATGGATTAATAGCCACTAGAATTATTAAAACAGGGGTGAAATTATGTACAAGGACAATTGGCATAATTGATAACAAAGTATTAAAACCTTGGGTTACACACAGTCGACATCCTGGTGTAATTATTAAACAAAGTATTAAAATCTTGTTACAGTTTAAGTCCCCAATTAGTTGGAATATTTAAACTTCGGGTATTAGGATAATTTGACGAGGACACTCGCACTTTATATTTATGACTGATGGACTGTTATGGACAAAAACCAGACGGACATATTAAATAATCCAGGACAAAGGACAATTAACCCATGGGCATAAAACTAAAATCAACACGTCAAACATCATAATTACGGAAGTTTAAATAAGCATAATTCTTTTATTTCATATTTAATTTCCTTTATTTTATATTTAATTGCACTTCTAATTATCGCATTTTTATTTATTGTTATTGTATTTAATTGCATTTTTAATTATCGTACTTTTTAATTATCGCAAGTTTATTTTATAGCACTTTTATTATTCGCAATTTCATTATCGTTATTTACTTTATGCTTTAAATTAAGTCTTTTATTTATTTAATATTTTACATTTTGTTTTAACTGCAACTAAAGTTTTTAAAATCGACAAACCGGTCATTAAACGGTAAAAAAAACCCCCCTTTATAATAATAATATTACTTATATATATATATATATATATTTGTATTTTTATAAAAGTAAACTAATATAGCGTTAAGCTTTGTTTAAAGATTTTTCCTGTGGAACGAACCGGACTTACTAAAAACTACACTACTGTACGATTAGGTACACTGCCTATAAGTGTTGTAGCAAGGTTTAAGTATATCCATCCTATAAATAAATAAATATCTTGTGTAAAATTGTATCGTATTTAATAGTATTTCCTGCTAAAATTTAATAGTATTTTATACCTCTTAGCTTTAACATCAGAGATTTTCTCTAACGACAAGGAAGATACTATGACTCCTCCTGATCTGAATGTTCCATTTCAAATTGCAGAGTTTGTTCTTGAGCGTGATGCTAATTTCCAACTAGGTGAGGAAGAAGAGAAGATGATTCTTCGTTCACCATTCATTGAACAACAAGTGTATAGAATCTATGGTGATTCTGATCTCGTCCTTTCTGCATCAATGAGTGTTCTGGGTGCATCGAAATATCATAAGAATCCAGAATATCTCAAAGCTTATCTGAGTGTTCGCAACAAATTTAAATTGAAGAATGAAGAAAAACTTCAAGAGCAACGGAATTCAGAGATCAAAAGCATAAATAAGGTTTTGATGATTAATAAGGATGGAGTGAAGATGCCAGTGTTTCAGGTAACAAGAATGGATGATGAGGATTATCAGTTCTCTGAAGCAGATTTTGATAAACTGAAGATGGACGACATTATTTTCATCTACAATTACTTGAATGAATCTGCAACAATTTATCATGCTACTACGATGAAGGCAGTCTACAGATTTATTCTTGACTCGATGAGATGGATGTCTGTTCACGATTTTTAGATGGGGTTAGAATCTGGACACAAAAATCTCGAAATCAAACCGCCAAATCAAGTAATCTAAGAGCTAAGATATATGTCCTTACTTGAAGTGAGTGACTGTTCTTATGGGTTTGTGTTTGTCAATTCTCACTATACAAAGATCTTCATCAGAGTCTCAGATTTCAGAAGATACTCAGATGGAACGTTGATGTATGCTTTCAAATACTTGAGATGGAGATTGATCAATAACTGCTATTCAACTGAAGATAATGAAATTGTTAAACACATTCTCACAAGATTGAAAAGTCGTCTAAAGACAAGACAGAACATACGAATATATGAGAATCTCAAGGGATTCAAAACCAAAGTTCACTTCAGAGGAACAAAGTTCCTTTAGTTGTTTTAAATAGGATTATATTGTAAAGTTCACATTTAACACTAAGGGGGAGATTGTTAGGACCCCGAAGTTGTATAGTGTTAATGTGAAATAAGCTTAAATGATGGTTCCTTAGAAGAGGGCTATATAAGGAACCTAAGTAGTCCTAATTAGATAGCCATTGCATTATAACTGAGTTCTAGAAGCTGTGGAATGTAAATCTTATTGATGTTCTCTCATACCGAGTCTCCTTTACACTTACCAAATCTCATTCTAACTTGTCTTTTCTTCTAATCTCAACATGATCTGACCTATCAGATACAGATTACACCTAAAATAGCTCGAGAGGATATCTTAAGCTTTTACAAAGTTCGGACTCTATTTAATTAAACCCACACCACTAAATATTACAATATTGGATTTATCTATTTATAGAATTTCTATTAACCAGGTAATAGATCTATTATCCACTGGTACATAGGATGTCTATACTTGTGTCAACAACATCATCAGAGAGCGTGCTCTCTTTCTTTCCTCTTCGGTGACTATTTGCAGGAACACTCCAAATTGATTTGGCCATACTATTTGAATAAACAAAAAGAATTTTGGGTTCCCTAGGCGTTGACAAAGTAATAACCTATTCTACACATGCGTTAAACTTTTGCATTCCCACGTGGTCTTGTAAGGTCACTTGTCAGTCGCCGACGCGTGTACTTTTATTCAACTTTGTCTTCGAATTCTATTGAATAGTACAATTGATGTAAATCAATCAGGAAACTATTATGCTTGTAATGGAGCATAATTGTCTAAGTGTTGTATGCTGCTACCAGCCATGTTGGTTCTTCAACTGTTTCACTTGATCTTCTTTACTTTACTAGGCACACATCCTGTGCTGGTTGAAGAATATTGTCTATCTTGTACTGATAGACCAGACAGCATACTGATACACTTGACACAACAACAAATGCAGTCTAAAAATAAATAAACCTATGCTGGCCGCACATAAGAATTAGTGTACATAATGTCATTTTGTCATAATTAAATCCTTAATCAATTTGAGGACTCAACAATCTCCCCCTATTTGATGATGACAAAACCTATGACTCATAAAGAAAACACTAGGGCCCAACACTAAGGGACTAAAAAGTTTAAGCAATGAAATTGTCCCTTTGAGGTTTATTTTTGGAATCTTTTGCTGAGTTATCTATTCTTATAAATTGATATGATTTTGAAGAATAACTCATTTCATATTCATCATATATTAAACACACTTCAATACAATGAAAATGAAATATCACAAAAGATGAATTAATGAACAGTAGGCTAGCTCCTCCTGCTTAACTCTCCAGGATTCTAAGAATACGTCAGGAAGATCCTCAGGTCTGAATTGCAGGACATGATTAGGTAGAATGATGGTGTCTCGTCTGAATGGACCACCATCGAATTTCTTCTTCTTCTTCTTCTTGGATAGTTCATCATTCACATTTACTTCTGATGCATTAGCATACTTGGTAGCTTTCTGAAATAAATCGTAAGTTTTTGGGACCACCATGTCTGTGACTTTCTCCTTTGCCAACAAAGTACTGAAGAATTCCCATCCATTCAGTGAAACCAACTAATCTTAGATTTCTCCAATTTACATGTTCATGAATTTTGTTATCTCTGCTGATGCTGAAAGTTTTCTTAGATCCTTTGTAACACTTGATGATTTTACCAACATTTTGTGTTCGTGTCATTACATCAGCATATTTTCTTCTAAGAGTTTTTTTATATCAAGGCTTGAGTATGGGCAACCATTATTGGGTCAACCTTGGGTGCCTTCTCAGCAGCTTCAATTTTATCAAAGACCTTATCATGTGCCTTAGCAATGGCTTTTGCTAATTTGAGTGATTTTTCAGCTTGAAGCTTATCAGCAACCATTCTTTCCTCTTGTTCCCTTATCCTTATCCTTTTAAGATACTTAACATCGTTCGTCACTTGTTGTTCTAATTGAACACTTAGCATATATTTTCTCATGGTGATGTTGAGGGAGCGTGTTGTAGTGATAAGTTGTCTACCTTCATCAGTACTCATCAAATTACAGTACTGTTCAAGGTCCATATCCAGTTGTACATCTTCATAAAATAGAGCTTTCTCCTCATCGGTATGAAATCTCAATTCACTGGATTTCATATACTGTGAGAAGTCTATGTTGAAATTTAGAGCATCAATGTAGAATTGCTGATCAAGAGGATGATACGGCATTCTGATCTGTCAAATACACTCAGCTCTTCTGGCTTCTTCTCTGCTTAGCCATTCATCAATAGTAATTTGTAGCCTATAAGCTTCTCTTTCATCAGAGTTCATTTTTCGAGGAGAAGGCATTCTGTGTACAACTGGTTCATTTTCCCATGTAGTGTGTTTATCATTTTTCTTTGGGGAAAAAGGAGAATATGAGTATGGTAACTTTGCTGTGCAAGAAGGACTCACTGGTTCATAAGGATGAAGATCACTCAGTGTCCTATTAAAAGCAGTAAAGAAGACTGATGGTAAAGGTGATAGTATATAGGTAGAATCACCATCTTTCCAAACAATTGAATCATCAGCAACAATTACATTTTCTTCTTTAGCACCCAACTCATCCTCCTTTGCTGGGTCTTCAACACTTCGTTCACCCAATAGCACAGTACTGGCTGGGTCTTCATTCACAGCACTCCTTGCCGTGTCTTGAGTACCAGCTGACTTAATGATATCAGTTGGTTGAACACTTGGCTCAGTACTTTCATCACCTACCACAAATAAGGGCTCTTTTCTCAGGGGTTGGTTATCCCCAGAAGCAGTTTTCACCCTTTGTTTATCAATAAGAATGGGTTCAGGTGATGGATCTTGTGGTAGCACTGGTTCTTGTGTGGCCAAGAGGGGAGCTGAAGCAATTTTCTCCCCCCTCGGTAGTAGACTAATTAGTCTCTACTGGTGTTTCTTCATTACCAACAGAGGGTTGAGCTACCTCTACTGGTTATGCTGATGCTGGTGGCTGTGTAGAGACTGCTGGTTGCGCAAATTTGCTAGTTTTCATTCCAGAAGCTAACCACTGCTAATTTTTCTTTATCAGATCTATCAGACTTCATGTAATCTTATAGTTCTTCAGCAGTGATATTTCTTATTCGTTCAGCTCTCTCAGCCTACAATTTTGCCTTCTTCTTATCATATTTCACAACAAATTTGGCTTCCCTTTTATGTTGTTCTTTCTTGTGATGTCTGTGACTAAGAAGCTTGTTGTGAATTTCTTTTGGTTCACTACTGAGACTTATGCGATAATTGATTGTCTTCTTCTTCTTGGCAGCATAAGCCTCAAATTTTGAGTTTAAGGCATCATTTGTTGCTATCTATTTGATGTCTCTCTAGTTTTCTTTCAACTTCTTTTTAATGGATTAAGAGACAACAAAAGTTTTAGTCAGCATAGCAACTATAACAGCATCACGGGGCTTACTACCAAAAATAATATCATCAATAGATGTATCAAGCTTGCTGGTTTCAGAATCACCAGTATTTGCACCCTTTACACCTGCGTCGGTATGAGCGTTGTTGGGCTTAGTGTCAGTATTTTCTTGATCATCACCATCACCATCTCTCTTCTGATGCTTGGAAGCCTTTTCATGTTCATGTTCCCCCTCAGATTGTTTTCTTTTCTTAGCTTTCTTCTCCCCCTTGTTTTATCAGCAGGGGTTGAAGTGGAGACAGGGGAACAATTACCTCACAATCACTGTCACTATCAGGTAATGACCGGGGAAAATTATTCCAATCAGCATCAGCTGGAGAGAGGTGATCTCCAGGATCATCACCATAGTTTTTAAGGCAGAGATTAATAGTACAAACCTCATTTCGACACACCCATGGCTATTCGTTTAAAATTGGTACGGACATCAGACTGAAGTTCAGCCATTCGGTGTACAGTCTCGGCCAATCTAAGATACTCTGCCACAGGTTCCATGGTAGCCATCTACCGTTGATAATCCTCCAACCTATCTTCAAGCACCCTGTTTTCCTCATTAAGACAGTATACCGTTGCCCTTTCTAGATCCATCTCCTCTTGTAACTTATTAAGATTTGCAAGGTATACGTCATGAGAAAGAAGGCGTTTATTGATTACATCTTGTTAATCATGGTGTCGTTAGATATCAGCAACTGCAAGATCAATAAAAGTCGTGATCTGACGCAGTTTCCCTTCAACAGTAAATATGGTGGCTTAACCAACAAGTTCAAGAGCTTTGCCCACAGAATGGACAACAGTCTCCTCTATGGTTTGTGTGACAGATAGTGTGATCTTGGAAACTGTACTGTACATAGCAAGGGTAGATAACCCTTGCTTTTCTGCTACATCTAACATGCTGGTTGGTGGTGGAGGCGTAGAGGCTGAACTACAATAGCATTGTGGGGTGGTGGAGGTGGGAGGTCATTTTCGTTATTAGACTCATCACCATGATCACCATCATTTTTACCTTTGCCTGAAGGCTTATAACCACTGTTATCCTTGTCAAGTGAAACAACATCATTAGTACGATCCACTGGTTTGTCTTTGGAACCACTGATTTTATAATCAGCATTATCAGAAACCACTGGCTCGTCCTTACCAGTACCTTTGTCAACATCACCATCAGAAGATGATGAGGAAGAAGATGAGGAATCAGAAGGTACTATCGAATCAGGAATATCATGAATAGTGACCTTACCAGTAACAGGATCAAGCTGAAACTTGAGAGGCTTCCAGTGACCAGGCCATGGAGAAGCAACAGGATGCATACCAAAATATTCATAGTATGGCTGCTCATTAATATTATCAAGTGTGGCCAGACTTTCAAACACCTCATCTTGAGCTGATTCAACTAGTTGTTGAAGCAGCTCCATCAACTCCTCTTCGGGCAATTTGTTGACTTCAACCAGTGCACTCTGGGGATCAATAGTTATCTGGTCAACCAGTATGGCAATATGTGGAGCATTGGTTACCCCCTTGTAAACAAACCTGGGGACAACCTCATTTGGATTAGCAAATTTGGGCCTGTGATCAGCATCAGCACCCTCAGAAGATTCATTATTGACATTATCATCTTTGCTGCCACCAGCATCTGGGGCCATATAAGAAATAACCATATTACCAGTTGCATTTGTAGGAATGGTATCAAAAATCTTATCATCAGCATCAACAACAGGTTGGTCAACAGCACCCATAGATTCACCCTTAAAACTAGTATCAAGATTACCACCAGCGAAAATGGGATCAATGACCATAACATCATTATCAACTACACTACCAGCAGTAGGTTGGTCATCAGTACCCATAATAATATCAGGAATGACTACATCACCAGCAATAGCCATCTCCTTATCAGTAACAGAAACTGTTGGACCATCACTAACATTGTCACCAGTATAAACAGAGGGAATCCTTTCAATCACATCAACTTCTCTGTCCTTGTACTGTAAATATCTGAAACATTGGACCAATTTATGTTATCAAAATTAGAACCAAATAAATTTGACTCAACAATTGCATCTGATGTTGGTTTATATGGACAGACTTGTGTTTTGGTTAGCCCTTCGACTGAGACAGATTTTGGTGTCTGTAAGTACAGCTGTGACTCTGCTGACTCATTGGCAACACATGTTGACTTAGATTGGTAAGATAATTTTCAGGTTTAGATAGATTAGTGTGACTCTCCTAATGATCTAAGTTGAAACTGGGCTGTACAGTAGTCTGAGCTGGTTCAACACGATGATGACCCATCTCAAGTCTGCTTTGGGGGTCAAGTATGTTCTCTGCTGGTTGTACTGTCAGCAGAGGATATTTGTTGTAGAATGTTTTTGAAAAATGGGGAAGTGCCTGGTTAAAGGAATATGGGTTCCTATTCCTCTTAAAACTAGTTTTAAAACCATTTAGCTTGGGAGTAAAGATTATACCTTTAACTCCACTTTCAACATTTATTTCAGCAGATAAAAGATTTCCAATTATGTTAGATACTGTTGCTGATTGGTATAGAGATGCACCAAGTTCCATGGTCGTCTCCTTACAGGAACAACAGTTGAGTCTGGTGCTTTCTCCCCTTTGGAATGCTTGGAGTCAGCTTTTACACGTTTAGACTTTCCTGTTACCAAGAAATGGAAAAGCAACGGGTTCCAAAACTAAAGGTGGATAGTCAGTATATAAGACTAGGGTTGTCTTTGTTAAAATGAGCACTAGATTCTAATACAACTACTTCTTTCCCAGTTTTTGCGACAATGGCTCTTAAAGTTGTGGTAGATGGATGCTTCTTTGGTGTTGTTGGCTTCATCTGAGAACCCTCCCCCTCAGCTGGTGCAGCGCCAGAGGCAGTCAAAAGGTAAGCTCCTCGCTTAGCAGCAAGATATTGGAGAATTGCTGGTGAAGGACCAATATGTGGTTCAACAGCTTTATACTTTGGAGCACCACCCTCTTTTGGTTTTAAGTCAGCAGTCGGATCAGAGATTCTCCCATAGACGTTACCAAGGTTATGTTCAAACACAAGACACAAAAATCTTAGGAAGGGAATTAATTCCCTCTGATGTGCGTAGAGGTGTATACGAAATAGTTATATTTTTACTACGAAATACTATTAAATACGATACAATTTTACACAAGTTATTTATTTATTTACAGATGGGATATACCTAAACCTTGCTACAACAATATAGGAAATGTACCTAATCGTAGAGTAGTATAGTTTTTAGTAAGTCCGGTTCGTTCCACAGGGAGACGACTTATTTTACACTATATTTTTAAACAATTATATTTGTACAAAATATATTATATATAGTAATAATATATAAAAGGGGGTTTACCGTTTAATGACTGGTTTTTTGATTTTATATTTTAAGTCACAATTAAAACCTAATGCAAAATATAAATGACGATAATTAAAGTAGCAAAAATTAAAATGCGATAAAAAATAAAATAAAGGAATTATGCTTAATTAAACTTCCGTAATCATGATGTTTGACGTTTTAATTTATTACCCTGAGTTAATTGTCCTTTGTCCTGAATTATTCGATAAGTCCATCTGGTTTTGTCCATAATAGTCCATCGGTCATAATTATAAAGTGTAAGGGTCTTCTCCAAATTAACCTTATACCCGAAGTCAAATATTCCAACTAATTGGGGATTCGAACTGTAACAAGGTCTTAATACTTTGTTTAATGAATACACCAGGTTATTGACTGTGTGTAATCCAAGGTTTTAATACTTTGTTAACAATTACACCAATTATCCTTGAATGTAATCCACCCCTATTTTAATGAGTCCAGTGACTATTAATTCATCCTCGTGTCCAGTCAAATGAACAATAATTCGTATTTATAAATATCCCGCTCATCATATCCGATCGAGCGTATATGGTTATATATAACTACGTCAAATTGTAAATCTCTATATTAATCAAATATAAAGTCCATTAATAACCCATAGTCCCATTCCCACAAGTGTCGTTCTTTTGTCCAAACCCTAATTATGGTCCAAAGCCCAATAACCCCGTCTTTAATATTTAGTCCAACATCATGATTACTTCGGCTTAAATAAGCATAATAATAACTTAAGTACGAGACATTAATTTAAAAAGGAGAACATAGCTTACATTGATTATTTATCGCGTAGTGTTACACGGACAGAACTTCAACTTCAAAACCCGTAATTAACCGTTACATTAACTAAACTAATCTAATATAAAACTAAACTATATTATATATATTATAAATATATATAATTATATATATAAAAGAGAGAGATCGATTGAATTGGTGTGTTCTCTCGGCTGAATTCGATGGCTTTTATAGGCCATTTCTGAAACAGACAGCTCCGCGAGTGCGAAGTTTTTACCCTTTAGAGCTCCGCGAGTGCGGAGTTTCAGATTCCAGCTCACCAAATTTTGAATCCTAGCTTTGTCGACATATTTATTATATATATATAATATATAAATAATTTATATAATCATTTATATGTTATATTTTATTCTTGTGCATAGTTGACTTGTAATTTAGGTCCGTTGCGTCGCGCATTTACGCCCGGTTTATGTCCCGGTTCCGGATTTTCGAACGTCCTTTCGTACGCGTAGATATCTTGTATTTTGCGTTTTGCGGCTTGTACTCTTGTAATTTTTAGACGTTTATCATCAATAATTTGAACCACTTGAATTGTATTTTGTACATTTGAGCTTTTTGGACGTTTGCGTCTTTAAATCGTCATTTTCTTCTTTTGTCTTCGCACTTATTTATTTAAACGAATATTACATAAAAATAGAACAATTACAACTAAAAGCTTTACATATTGGAAGGATATTGTGCCTAAATATATGTTCATTTAGAGCACTATTAAATATCCCCACACTTTAGCATTGCTTGTCCTCAAGCAATACATAACTTAAAATATAATCACACTTCACTCGAATCACTTTTTTTTATTCTCACACTTTATACATCAGTGATTTTAATACGGCGTTATGAACAATGGTAGTAACGATGTGGTTTACAGTCCCACATGACTATGAAAATTTAGATCCTTTAAGGAAATTGGATCTTTATGAAAACATTTGATCTTTTAAAAATTCATTCTAGCTTTTACCCTAGATAAGTTTTCCAGAATAACCCTTCACCGGTGTTTGCAAAATATTTTTGTGGGTTGCGTGGGTTTCATATTTTCAAATTTTAGCTCAAAACTTACGGTTTTGTGTCACCTACTTACTAACCTTGTATTAGGAAAGCACACGTCCAGTATACTTGCTCCGTATATTACATTTCGGTAAAATACCGTCCGGTTGTAAAGGAAAGCGTTGAACAAGCAAATGTTAAGGCAATATCTAATGACATGCAGATGTCCATGGTCTAAAACGTGTCGGATGCAATTACTATCCTTTGTATGAGCAATAGTAAAGATCACCCTATAATTTTTCGGTCTGGCACAAGGTCCTGTCTTTGACCATGCTATGCAACCACCATTCTTACGGTTGACACCCGATTTGGTTCAGGTGACCTAATGAATTTCAGGTGAATTCCTAGGATTTTACGTTCAATGGTAATGAACGCATTGAAAATAGGTTTTTAGAAAATAAATCGGTTTTAATTTGATCTACATATTTTCTCGTTCAAACTCGAGTTTAGATATCATCGAATTCCATGAGTTTGTAATTCTCAATCTTTAAGGTCAATCTCAAGGATTGAGTAATATCAGTCTTAAAAGCTGATTTTTGATCTTTAAGGAGATTATCCTTTCTGGGGGTCTGATTCATTAGTCTTATCAAGCTAATTTGCATGGCGCCCTCCCCATTTTACGAGACGGATCCTCTCATGGTTAGGATAAGTCTGACCACTTTTCGACCCTGTTTGATGCTGAGGTCCGTGGATTTCTTGCTGATTTTATTGATGACTTTTCAAAATTTTTCGTCAACCTACAGCTGGTCTGGACGACAACTTCTTGACCTAAATCAAGAAGCGCTTGTCTTTTTAGGAAGACTTTACTTCCTTTTAATGATGGAATTGATTCATCGTGTAGATCCATCTCTCTTTCAAATATATTACAGTAAACCGGGTAAAACAGTTAATTTAGTCCAAATCAAAAGCACCTGCAATAAACTTTACAGAAACATGTGATAGATAGTTTTTAATTGAATAACTTGGTACATTCTCCCCACACTTGGCTTTTTTCATGCGTCTTTTTATATCTTAATAAATAAATTCAAGCGTTTTAGTTGTTTCTCAATTTATATCCTTTTCGAGGTAACGATAATTTCGACATTAACACCTAGTTTTATCGTTCATAAATATGTATAAACATGATTTTGAATTCATTTAGTTGAAAATTTTTCAAATTTTCATAAAATTTAGAAAATAAACCAAGTACAAACCCGAGAGAATTTATAACCCTTCCCCACACTTGAGATCATGCAATGCCCTCATTTGCATGAAATCAGACTATAATTATAAATTCACGAGGGTGATTAGTGTAGAAAAGTGATTAAGAATACCCAGTTTGTAATTTCAAAGCTCGTCGAATGATAGATGGTGCACCTCATCGTTCATTCCTTCTTGTTTTATCACACATGTTTTTCCTTCAAAAACGGCTGCTTTTCTGAACTGTTTACTAATATTTGAAAATGTGTCTTTTACCCTAATCGTGCATTTTTATTAACGAGTTATGCACTAACCCGAACCCCTAATTTAACGTTAAGTGGGGTTAGACTTCCCCACACTTAGCTGACGACATGTGAAGTCGGTAGAATAAGTTTCAAGAATTAAAATAGTGAGCCAGTTATTTACATCTCGGGTGGTGTATAATATATCAATGGGTTTAAAGTTTAGACCCACCCGATCGTCACTACTTAATTCTTTTCTAAGTGTAGCTTTTAGTAAATGGATATGTCTCTTTTCTGGTTCTTGGTCAAATGGATCGATTTACACTGACATACATATTATAGGGTGGACAGTTCCTAACATTTCCTTCTGTTCATTCTCGGGATCAAAGGTTTCACCTCTATTACCCAATTGGGTGAAATCCGAGGTGTCATTATCTATTACAGCTCGTAGTTCATCTTTGGTAGATGACTCGTCTATTGAGAATATTGGGTTGGAAGGTTGTGGAATGGTGAATTTTGGGATTGAAGTAGATTCTTCTTCATTAACGGTACTTATCGTCCCACCATTTTGGTCTCGGGGGTAAAATTTTCAACGTTATCATTTTCCCAAGAGTACCAATTTTTCACCCTTACTTCTTCTTCATCCATTGAAGGATCGATGATTTCGTCGGTAGAGGCTAATGTGTCGATATGTTGTGAATATGGTAAAACTGAATAAAAAGTATCATCGGGATAATTGGTGATTTCGGAGCTCTCGAATTTAACAAAATTCGATGATATGAGATTTTCTTGCACAATACTCCTCAGATCAACAGGTGTGTAATCTGATAGAGTTTCAGCTTGCCTATTTACAAACTCTCTCATTTGTTCATTTTGAGCATCAAGTTCTTCGAGTTTGATTTTCATATAATCTAAAGAATTTTCAGACACATAATTTTTCTCGTCCTCTGGTTGTTGAGTTTGGATATATTCTTGGGAATAATCCCAATTTGAATTGTATTCTTCATAATCATTCCATTCAGGTTCCATGGGTGCGTAATTTTCCATAGGAACATAATAATAACATTCCCATGTTGAATGATAATCTCCACAGATTTCACAACCAGTTATTGTTTCGTCATTCGTGATCCAAGATTGACCGAACGAATTTTTATCAACACCCGTTTGAGAGTATTGATTTCGCATGTCATAAAGAGTTTCCAAAATATTTTCGAGATTTTCCATACTACACTTATTACCAAATTTTAGCTACAATGTGGTGCATTTACTAATTATCCTATTAGTTATAAACTAAAAATTATATTAGTTATCTAATTAATAGACTTTTCTACTTTTGCCCACGTTTTGAATAGCCAATAGATGCAGCAGGTAGCCAGGACCCTTTAAATCGGAAGCCCACAACTCGCCACTAACAAATCCAACTATTACTACGAACCAGAAAATTTTGGATGTCTATCAATTTAACCACTTAAAATAATTTTTCGTCGAAATTTAAAGAAAATAAAGAAAATTCTAGGTCCTAAAAACTAGAGCATCGAAAAGAAAAAGCGCGTCGAAAAACAAGAAGTCGAAAAAAATAAGCCTCGAAAAATAAAAGTCGAAAAATAATAATAAAGTAGCGCGTCGAAACTTAAGAGGTACTAAAATTTATAAACAGCGTCGCAAAATTCTAAAGCACCTAAATCTTAATCTAAAGAAAAAGTACTTAAGGGATTTTACGGGAAAGCCAAAAAATCTTGAAATATAAAATAACTACGGCAAAATAATAATCTTAAAACTAATTACGAACGATAAATATATAAATGACGAATTAACGATTAAAAATATACGAAATATAGAAATAAAACTTAAAGTTATAAAAATACAAATTTTTTTTAAAAAATATTATTTTTATATTATGATTTTATAAAAGTATTAATTTATATAATTAATAATAATGAAAACACTTAATATTACAAATAAAATTAAAACTAAACTAAATATATTAATTAACTAAAACCCTAATTAGGTTAAATATTAATAATAATAAAATTATTAACCCTAATCTGTAATTAATGCGTACTAGGTTTGCTGCCAGAGCAGGCTCCGCGAGTGCGGATGTCTGCTGCCCAAAAACTCCGCGAGTACGGAGGATGCAGATTCAAATTACGCAGGTTCAGTTTTTTTTTTAAATTTTATATTGTTTTTCTAAAAATATATTTATACAAATATATATATTAAAAATATAGCGTTACGCCAGTCCCCGGCAGCGGCGCCAAAAATACTTGATGTGCGTAGAGGTGTATACGAAATAGTTATATTTTTACTACGAAATACTATTAAATACGATACAATTTTACACAAGTTATTTATTTATTAACAGATGGGATATACCTAAACCTTGCTACAACACTATAGGCAGTGTACCTAATCGTAGAGTAGTATAGTTTTTAGTAAGTCCGGTTCGTTCCACAGGGAGACGACTTATTTTACACTATATTTTTAAACAATTATATTTGTACAAAATATATTATATATAGTAATAATATATAAAAGGGGATTTACCGTTTAATGACCGGTTTGTCGATTTTATATTTTAAGTCACAATTAAAACCTAATGCAAAATATAAATGACGATAATTAAAGTAGCAAAAATTAAAATGCGATAAAAAATAAAATAAAGGAATTATGCTTAATTAAATTTCTGTAATCATGATGTTTGACGTTTTAATTTATTACCCTGGATTAATTGTCATTTGTCCTGAATTATTCGATAAGTCCATCTGGTTTTGTCCATAATAGTCCATCGGTAATAATTATAAAGTGCGAGGGTCTTCGCCAAATTAACCTTATACCCGAAGTCAAATATTCCAACTAATTGGGGATTCGAACTGTAACAAGGTCTTAATACTTTGTTTAATGAATACACCAGGTTATTGACTGTGTGTAATCCAAGGTTTTAATACTTTGTTAACAATTACACCAATTACCCTTGAATGTAATCCACCCCTGTTTTAATGAGTCCAGTGACTATTAATTCATCCCCGTGTTCGGTCAAATGAACAATAATTCGTATTTATAAATATCCCGCTCATCGTATCCGATCGAGCGTATGTGGTTATATATAACTACGTCAAATTGTAAATCTCTATATTAATCAAATATAAAGTCCATTAATAACCCATAGTCCCATTTCCACAAGTGTCGTTCTTTTGTCCAAACCCCAATTATGGTCCAAAGCCCAATAACCCCGTCTTTAATATTTAGTCCAACATCATGATTACTTCGGCTTAAATAAGCATAATAATAACTTAAGAACGAGACATTAATTTAAAAAGGAGAACATATCTTACATTGATTATTTATCGCGTAGTGTTACACGGACAGAACTTCGACTTCAAAACCCGTAATTAACCTTTACATTAACTAAACTAATCTAATATAAAACTAAACTATATTATATATTATAAATATATATAATTATATATATAAAAGAGAGAGATCGATTGAATTGGTATGTTCTCTCGGCTGAATTCGATGGCTTTTATAGGCCATTTCTGAAACAGACAGCTCCGCGAGTGCGGAGTTTTTACCCTTTAGAGCTCCGCGAGTGCGGAGTTTTAGATTCCAGCTCACCAAATTTTGGATCCTGGCTTTGTCGACATATTTATTATATATATATATATATAATATATAAATAATTTATATAATTATTTATATATTATATTTTATTCTTGTGCATAGTTGACTTGTAATTTTAGGTCCGTTGCGTCGCGCATTTAAGCCCGGTTTATGTCCCGGTTCCGGATTTTCGAACGTCCTTTCGTACGCGTAGATATCTTGTACTTTGCGTTTCGCGGCTAGTACTTTTGTAATTTTTAGGCGTTTCTCATCAATAATTTGAACCACTTGAATTGTATTTTTTACATTTGAGCTTTTTGGACATTTGCCTCTTTAAATCGTCGTTTTCTTCTTTTGTCTTCGCACTTATTTATTTAAACGAATATTACATAAAAATAGAACAATTACAACTAAAAGCTTTACATATTGGAAGGATATTGTGCCTAAATATATGTTCATTTGGAGCACTATCACCTTTCTTGTTGGTGCAACCACCATTTCCCTTAATTTGATGTATATCTCACCAGCATAATCGATATTTCTATTCAAGATCACCCCATGACCAATCGTAAGTTTAAAATCATAACACTGGTCAAAACTTCCAGCTTTTTGGCTCACACATTGAGTCAATATACCAAAGAAATAGTTCCAAATCGCTGGCACGATCTTCCTTTGAGGGCTGTGGTCGGTAAATTCGCCGTCATAATCGATAAATTGCAGGACCTCCTTTCTGAACTAATCACTAGTGAATGAGTCAACGAGCGGTCATGCTGGCAATTCAAAGGCTTGGCGAATGTTCTCTAAAGTGATAGAATAGTTAATTGCTTTGGTTACCATGCCACTAATGCATGGATTGCCCTCAGGAGTTGTAGCAATCGTTGGCGTATACCAGAAATGGCCAAGGCAGGCAGGATAGAACTTGGAGGGGACACCAAGAACAGATTTGGAAAGTGGGGAGTTCATGATGTAATCTGCCATGGAATGGAATCCCTAATCCTTCTTTGATTTAGGGATTGAAAGAGTATGAGCAACATTGCCTCTAGAAAGGCTAAGACGATCATGAGATGGTGTAGGGTCTGCTTTGATTAGATTTGGATGAAGAACTGATAATGCTAAAAACGAACATATATTTCATAGCATTATTCCTCAAGAAATACAAGCTTTTAGTTGCAATTGTTCTATTTACAAGTGATATTCGTTTAAATAATAAAAGGTGAAGACAAAAGACAGATTCGACGAATTGAAGATGCAAACGACCAAAAAGCTCAAAAGTACAAAATACAATCAAAGAAGTTCCAATTATTGATAAGAAACGTCTCGAAATTACAAGAGTACAAGATTCAAAACACAAAGTACAAAATATAAAATTGTACGCAAGGACGTTCGAAAATCCGGAACCGGGACCAGAGTCAACTCTCAACGCTCGACGCAACGGACTAAAAATTACAAGTCAACTATGCACATGAATATAATATAATATATAAATAATTCTTAAAAATTATATATATATTATATTAATATTTAAAACCGTCGGCAGACTAAGATCCAATTTGGAGTGAGCTGTATTTTCAAACTCCGCGACTCGCGGAGTTTGAAGGCAAAAAATGCCGCGAGTCGCGGAGTATCCCTGAACTCAATTCCCTATAAAGCCAACCGAATTCTGATCATTTTTCGCAAACATATATCCATCCTCTCTATATCTATACGTAAATATTTATATTTATATTTTAATTTTAATTTTAATTTTAATTTTAATCCTAATAATAAGGGTATGTTAGCGAATATTGTAAGGGTGTAAGTCGAAATTCTGTCTGTGTAACGCTACGCTATTTTTAATCATTGTAAGTTATGTTCAACCTTTTTAATTTAATGTCTCGTAGCTAAGCTATTATTATGCTTATTTAAAACGAAGTAATCATGATGTTGGGCTAATTACTAAAATTGGGTAATTGGGCTTTGTACCATAATTGGGGTTTGGACAAAGGAACGACACTTGTGGAAATTAGACTATGGGCTATTAATGGCCTTTATATTTGTTTAACTAAATGATAGTTTGTTAATGTTAATATAAAGATTTACAATTGGGCGTCCCTATAAATTACCATATACACTCAATCGGACACGATGGGCGGGGTATTTATATGTACGAATAATCGTTCATTTAACCGGACACGGGAATGGATTAATAGCCATTAGAATAATTAAAACAGGGGTGAAATTATGTACAAGGACACTTGGTATAATTGATAACAAAATATTAAAACCTTGGGTTACACTCAGTCAACATCCTGGTGTAATTATTAAACAAAGTATTAAAATCTTGTTACAGTTTAAGTCCCCAATTGGTTAGAATATTTAACTTCGGGTATAAGGATAATTTGACGAGGATACTCGCACTTTATATTTATGACTGATGGACTGTTATGGACAAAAACCAGACGGACATATTAAATAATCCAGGACAAAGGACAATTAACCCATGGGCATAAAACTAAAATCAACACGTCAAACATCATGATTACGGAAGTTTAAATAAGCATAATTCTTTTATTTCATATTTAATTTCCTTTATTTTATATTTAATTGCACTTCTAATTATCGCATTTTTATTGTTATTGTATGTAATTACACTTTTAATTATCGTACTTTTTAATTATCGCAAGTTTATTTTATCGCACTTTTATTATTCGCAATTTCATTATCGTTATTTACTTTACGCTTTAAATTAAGTCTTGTATTTATTTATTATTTTACATTTGGTTTTAACTGCGACTAAAGTTTTAAAATCGACAAACCGGTCATTAAACGGTAAAAACCCCCCTTTATAATAATAATATTACTTATATATATATATATTTGTATTTTTATAAAAGTAAACTAATATAGCGTTAAGCTTTGTTTAAAGATTTTCCCTGTGGAACGAACCGGACTTACTAAAAACTACACTACTGTACGATTAGGTACACTGCCTATAAGTGTTGTAGCAAGGTTTAAGTATATCCATTCTATAAATAAATAAATATCTTGTGTAAAATTGTATCGTATTTAATAGTATTTTCTGCTAAAATATAATAGCTATTTTATATACACCTCGCATAACTATCAAGTATTTTTGGCGCCGCTGCCGGGGAACAATCTAGCTTAAAAGCCGGAAGCAACACTAATATAAAAAAAAAAGATTTTTAGTTTACTTTTATTAAAATTCGTTTTTATAAAAATACGTTTTAAATATTCAAAAATATAAAAAGAAAAACAAAAATATAAGTATTTTTAAGATTTTGTTAAATATTTAAGTTTTATAAAGTTTCTTTATTTTTATATAAGTTTTATTTAAGTATTTTGTTTTTATTTAAAACATAAAAAAACCGAAAAAAATATTTAATATATATAAATCTATTTTTAAGATATTTTTAAAATTATAAAGTAGTTCTATTTTTATTTAAGTTTTTAAATATAAGTTTTTATTATATAAATATTTTGATATAAACAGAAAATATAAAACAAAAAATATAAAATAAAAAAAAATAAAAATAAAAAAACGGGTCAAATTTAAAACTGTACCAGAGTTGATTTTTGGAACCCCGCGACTCGCGGGGTTTGCTGCTTGGAATACCGCAACTCGCGGAGCTACCCTGACACCGACAGAACCCTAATTTAGCATTTATTATGGGTAATTATTAATTATTATTATTAACCCTAATTAATTATTATTATAATTAGTTTTACTTTTTATTTAATTTATATTTTAGTTAAATTAGTTTAATTAAATTGTAAAATTAATAGTTTTAATAAATAAATAATTTAAAAAAAATATTTTTATAAAAATTGTATTTTTTTTACAACTTTTTGTATATTTTTATATTTTGTCCCTTTTTAATTGTTTTAGCGTAATATTTGTATTTTTCGCTCATATTTAGTTTTAAACTTAGTTTTTACCATAGTTATTTTTATTTCTAGATTTTTAGGCTTTGCCGTAGAATTCCTTAAGTGCTTTTTCTTTAGACTAAGATTTAGGTACTTTAGAATTTTGCGACGCCTTTTAAGTTTTAGTTTCTTTTTAAGTGATTTCCATTTGGGATTTAGTTTTTCTTGTAAGCTTTAATATTTTTAGACGACTTTTTCCTATGTATCAATTATCATTCCAATTAGTAATCTCAATTTGCGATTATAATTTTAAGTTAGTTGTAGTAATAAGGTTAGGTTAGTCAAGTATTTTTAAGTGTTATAAGTTTCTTTCATTTTTCCGTCACCTTTTATTTTTCAACCATTTTTCTTTTTCGACCTTTTTCCGACACGCTCTTTTTTTTTCTTATTTCTCGCTATTCTAGTTTTAGGACATAGATTTTTATTCTACTTCTTATCTAATTTTCTTAAAATTACGAAAATTTATTTTAAGTGGTTAAATTGATAGACATCAAAATTTTCTGGTTTGTAGTAATAGTTGGATTTATACGTGGACCGGGTTATTGGAGCCAAACAGTCCTCAATTATATTGAGACCAAACGAATCCTGCCCCTCTGCTGCATCTTTTGGCTATTCGAAACGTGGGCAAAATCAGAAAAGTCTATTGATTGGATAACTTATTATAATTTTTCTTTCCTTTTAAAAACTAATAGGATATTCAGTGAATGCACCGAGTAAGACGTTCACCACCTTTTGTACGTTCACCACCTGTAACTAGATCAAGACATTTAGCAAATATTACTGCCGTTGATTATTCTTTAGAATCGTCATCCAGTCGACCAAGTGCTCCAGTTCAAATTTCCGATAATCCATTTTTTGAACCCGACCTCACAATTGAGAATCCGGAGAATATTCAGGAATGATTCATAGATCTTGAACCACTAAACTTTCCTCCGGAACCACCAATCATTCAAACAGAGATTGTTGAGGAACGAACCATTAAATCAGAATCCTCTAGTGATTCCGATTCAACAAATTCAATTATGGAGAATCTGGAACCTTTAAGTATGGAAGATCGAATGAGAGCTAAACGCACTGGTCAAGGTCACGCAATTACTCATCCAGACATTAATGCACCAGATTATGAAATCAAAGGACAAATTCTACACATGGTGACTAATCAATGCCAATTTAGTGGTGCGCCGAAGGAAGATCCAAATGAACATCTACGTACCTTTAATAGTATCTGCACACTATTTAAAATAAGAGAAGTGGAGGATGAACAGATATATCTCATGTTATTTTCCTGGACTTTAAAGGGAGAAGCCAAAGATTGGTTGGAATCGTTACCTGAAGGGGCGATTGATACATTGGATGTTTTAGTTGAAAAATTTCTTAAACAATTCTTTCCTGCATCTAAAGCCGTAAGACTTCAAGGAGAAATTGTTACGTTCACACAGAAGCCAAATGAAACTCTATATGAGGCGTGGACAAGATTTGGAAAGTTATTAAGAGGTTGTCCGCAACATGGTTTAGACACCTATCAAATAGTACAAATATTCTACCAAGGATGCGACATCACTACAAGGAAAGACATAGATATAGCAGCTGGTGGTTCTATTATGAAGAAAACCGAAACTGATGCTTACAAAATTATTGATAACACTGCTTCCCACTCACATGAGTGGCACCAAGAAAAAGATATCGTTAGATCATCTAAAGCAGCTAGAGCCGATTCTAGCCATGACTTAGATTCCATTTCCGCAAAGATAGATGTTGTCGAGAGACGAATGGAAAAGATGACTAAAGATATTCACTCAATACGAATTAGTTGTGAGCAGTGTGGAGGACCACATTTGACAAAAGATTGTCTCAGTATTGAATTAACAATGGAACAAAGAGAGAATATTTCATATATAAACCAAAGGCATGGAAATAATTATCAGAATAATTATCAACCGCCAAGACCGATTTACAATCAAAACCAGAATTATAACCGAAATATTCCATACAACAACCAACAAGGTCCTAGCAATCAACAAGTATCCAATAATAATTACAATCAGCAAAGACCTAATTTTCAAAACAAACCACCACAACAAACCGATGATAAAAAGTCGAATTTAGAAGATATGATGATGAAGCTAGTTGAAACTCAAACGCAGTTTTTCACATCTCAGAAACAAACTAATGAACAAAATGCTCAAGCATTTAGAAATCAACAAGCTTCTATTCAAAATCTGGAACAAGAAGTAAGTAACCTAGCAAGGTTAATAGGTGAAAGAAAATCGGGAAGTTTACCTAGTGATACAAATGCTAACCCCCGAAATGAAACAGCTAAAGCTATTACCACAAGAAGTGGTACAACACTTAAACCACCTGAAATACCTGTAACTTCTGATGAAGCTATTCCTACTCCACAAGAACCACAACCTGATCAAGATAAGGAAAAAGAACCGGTAGTTGAAAAGGTTAATGAAAATAACACAGTTAAGGCTAAACCTTATGTTAAACCATACCAACCACCACTTCCTTACCCGAGTAAAATGAAGAAAGAGAAACTTGAAGCCGAGCAATCCAAATTCTTGGATATGTTTAAACAGATAAATGTAAATCTTCCTTTCATTGATGTGATTTCAGGAATGCCTAGATATGCTAAATTCTTGAAAGATCTAATCTCAAATAGAAAGAAAATGGAAGAACTCTCGGCTGTTACCATGAATGCTAATTGTTCAGCAGTGCTGTTGAATAAGATACCAGAAAAATTATCTGATCCAGGAAGTTTCACAATTCCATGTTTTCTGGGTAGTCTTAGTTCAATAGAAGCATTGGCAGACTCAGGTGCTAGTATAAATCTAATGCCATATTCACTATACGCTAAACTAGACCTTGGAGAATTGAAACCAACCAGAATAAGCATACAACTAGCCGATAGATCAATAAAATATCCTAGAGGGATAATGGAGAACATGCTAGTTAAAGTTGGTACTTTAGTATTTCCAGTAGATTTTGTTGTTCTGGACATGGAAGAAGATTCTCAAGTTCCTCTCATATTAGGAAGACCATTCTTAAACACGGCTAAAGCAATGATAGACGTGTTCGGTAAAAAATTGACCCTAAGTATAGAGGATGAGAGTGTTACCTTTTCAGTTGATAGAGCAATGCAACAACCACAATCTGTAGATGATACATGTTATTATATTCAAACTATAGATGCACATGCAGAATTATTAGAAGAATTTCCAGAATTACAAGGAACAGGAGAATGTTCTTTAGGAGAAGGAACAGAACAAATTGATGAAGCTGAAATGTTAGCTACACTTATAGCTAATGGATATGAACCAACAACAGGAGAAATTCAAATGCTAAAAGAAGAAGACGGATATCGATATAAATCATCGATAGAAGAACCTCCGAAATTAGAGTTAAAGCCACTTCCACACCATTTGGAATACGCTTATTTACATGGTGAATCTGAATTACCTGTAATAATATCGTCTTCTCTTACTGAAAATGAGAAATCACAACTCATTTCTGTGTTGAAAGCTCATAAACCAGCCATTGCATGGAAGATTCATGATATTAAAGGAATAAATCCTTCGTATTGCACACATAAAATCCTTATGGAAGAAGGTCATAAAACGTATGTGCAACGCCAACGAAGACTAAATCCTAATATGCAAGATGTAGTTAAGAAAGAGATTATTAAACTGCTAGATGCAGGTCTAATTTATCCAATCTCTGATAGTCCATGGGTAAGCCCAGTTCAATGCGTGCCTAAGAAGGGTGGCATGACTGTCATTACAAATGAGAAAAATGAGCTTATTCCTACTAGGACTGTAACAGGATGGCGTGTGTGTATTGATTATAGAAAATTAAATGACGCCACCAGAAAAGATCACTTTCCCTTACCTTTCATTGATCAAATGTTGGAAAGATTAGCCGGAAATAGTTACTATTGTTTTCTAGATGGATTTTCCGGATATTTTTAAATTCCAATAGCACCCGAGGACCAAGAGAAAACCACATTCACGTGCCCTTATGGTACTTCTGCTTACAAACGCATGCCATTTGGACTTTGCAACGCCCCTGCAACCTTTCAAAGGTGTATGATGGCGATTTTTCACGACATGATAGAAGAATGCATGGAAGTTTTCATGGATGACTTTTCAGTCTTCGGTGATACATTTGAATCATGTCTAGTTAATCTGGAACGAATGCTTATTAGATGCGAACAATCAAATCTAGTACTTAATTGGGAGAAATGCCATTTCATGGTTAAAGAAGGCATCGTTCTTGGTCATAAAATTTCAAAAGAAGGAATTGAAGTGGATAGAGCTAAAGCAGATGTAATTGCTAAACTTCCACATCCCACCAATGTTAGAGGAGTTAGGAGTTTTCTAGGGCATGCCGGTTTTTACCGACGTTTCATAAAAGATTTTTCTAAAATTGCCACTCCTATGAATAAACTCCTAGAAAAAGATGCTCCATTCATCTTTTCAGATGAATGTATCAAATCTTTTAATATTCTTAAAGAGAAACTAACTAATGCGCCGATCATGATAACACCAAATTGGAATCTACCATTTGAACTAATGTGTGATGCAAGTGATTTTGCAATGGGAGCCGTTTTAGGACAAAGGATTGAAAAACGATTTCAACCTATATATTATGCTAGTAAGACGTTACAAGGAGCACAAACGAACTATACAACTACTGAAAAATAACTCCTTGCTATTGTCTTTGCTTTTGACAAATTTCGATCATATCTCGTTCTAGCAAAAACGGTGGTCTATACCGACCATTCTGCTCTTAGATACCTATTTTCAAAACAAGATGCTAAACCAAGATTAATCCGTTGGATCTTACTCTTACAAGAGTTTGATATTGAAATCCGAGATAAAAGAGGAACAGAAAATCTCGCCGCTGATCATCTTTCTCGTCTTGAAAATCCCGAATTAGAAGTTCTAAATGAATCGGCCATACAAGACAACTTTCCTGATGAATATCTATTGAAGATAGATTATAAAGAAATTCCATGGTTTGCAGACTATGCAAACTACTTAGTTTGTGGATTCCTTGAAAAAGGATTA
Source organism: Rutidosis leptorrhynchoides (assembly GCF_046630445.1). Taxonomy (NCBI): domain Eukaryota; kingdom Viridiplantae; phylum Streptophyta; class Magnoliopsida; order Asterales; family Asteraceae; genus Rutidosis; species Rutidosis leptorrhynchoides. The sequence continues at coordinate 194,306,856 of NC_092336.1, forward strand.
TCGTACCAAAGACGAAAGAAATTCTTCAGTGATATAAAACACTATTTTTGGGAAGATCCACATCTGTTTAAAAGTTGTCCCGATGGAATAATACGCCGATGTGTATTTGGAGATGAAGCTAGTAAAATTTTAAACCATTGTCACACAGGACCAACAGGAGGGCATTATGGGCCTCAACTAACAGCAAGAAAAGTTTATGATGCTGGATTCTATTGGCCTACAATTTACAAAGACTCACACCTTCTTTGCAAATCATGTGATGCTTGTCAAAGGGCCGGAAAAATAAGTCAACGTGAAGAAATGCCACAAAATGTCATACAAGTATGTGAAGTATTTGACATTTGGGGTATTGACTTTATGGGTCCATTTCCAAAATCTCATAATAATCTATATATACTCGTAGCCATTGATTATGTATCTAAATGGGTGGAAGCACAAGCTCTCCCAACTAACGATGCACGAGTTGTAGTCAAATTTTTAAAACGTCTTTTTGCAAGGTTTGGAACACCGAAAGCTTTAATAAGTGATCGGGGTACTCATTTCTGTAATAATCAACTTGAGAAAGTTCTTAAAAGATATGGATTAACTCATAAAATCTCCACCGCATATCATCCACAAACAAGTGGACAAGTTGAAAATACCAACCGAGCTTTAAAACGTATTCTAGAGAAAACCGTAGGATCAAATCCGAAGGAAAGGTCCATTAAATTGGAGGATGCACTCTGGGCTTTTAGAACAGCCTACAAAACTCCAATTGGAACCACACCTTTTAGACTTGTTTATGGAAAAGCATGTCATCTTCCAGTAGAAATTGAACACAAAGCATTTTGGGCTTTGAAGACATGTAATCTTGATTTACATGAAGCCGGACATCTACGATTAAGTCAAATAAATGAATTAGAAGAATTAAGACATGAAGCATACGAAAATTCGTTAATCTATAAAGAAAGAACGAAGAAATGGCATGATAAAAGAATCAGAAGTTCAAAAGAATTTAAAGAAGGAGACAGAGTTCTTCTTTTCAATTCACGATTCAAGCTATTTCCTAGAAAATTGAAATCAAGATGGTCTGGACCATTCATAGTCAAAAGAGTTTTCCCATACGGAACAATAGAATTAATAAATTCAAATGGGATTGAATTTAAAGTTAATGGTCACAGAGTTAAACATTACATAGATAGTCCGATGGAAGTCGACAACGAAGTTAATCACAATTTCGACACCAGATCTAACTAAGTGGGGAGAATCAAGTCTTTAAAGGATAATATGTATTTCTGTTAGAGTTAGATTGTCTGTTTTCGTGTAGTTCTCGAAAATGGAACCCGAATGGTCTTTCCCTAGCAGACCCTAAAGAACTAGTCTTCTCCCCCCATTCTGAATTTTTATTTTTTTTAGGAAATGAAGACTGCCTGTGAACTAAACCATGGTCTAATGCTACACGCTTTGATCACTAAACGTAATAATGACACACTACCGAGTGAAATAGTATCAGTAATCAGAGAAAGATTGGACGGAGTTAGAAAAGAATCCAGATGCGAAGATAATAAGTTACAATTTGGTAAAGGAAAATCAAAATCCGCAGCGAAAAGAAGAGCACGACACCTAGAAAGATGTCACAAATTCGGAAAATGGTCACATGGAGGTAAATGTTCAAATAATCAAACCTATTCAAACACCGAATTTGTTACTTTATGCAGGGACGGACCGTTCATATGTTTAGAAGAAAAGACACTGAATGCTCGAGGTTACGCCTATGTAGCCATGGAAAACCAATTAAACCGACTATCTTATGAATGGGATAGATCGTATAACTAAGAAATCTATTTCACAGGTATGTTTGTACAGTTTTTATTTTTTATTTTTAACCTTTTGATAATAAACGCTAATTTGTTCGCTATAAAGTATTAAATTGGTATTGAATAAAATTAGGTTTGGCGACCGAAATTATTGATATCATTCAAAAATTTATTACATCACTGCGAAATTTAATATTTATTCTTAAGGTATAAATATCTTTAATCAATCAACCCAAAATATTTCAAAAATTCGTCATGAGTTAAATTAGGTCTTGGAACCGAAATTACTTTACCGAAAAGAGGGGCGCATATTTTTGATAATATTTGATTGATTAAAGTTGGATAAAAAGCCAAAAAGATTTTTAATTTTATTTTTACCATGTTTTTAAAATTAATATTTAAATCTTAAATTAATATTGTAAACTTTGTAAAAACAATATTTTTAAAATTGTAAATATTTGAAAATTTTATATAAGTTTGGTGTGAATTTATAATATGAATTTTTAAATTAAGTTTGGTGTGAATTTTTAATTTTTAAAAAATATGAATTTTTAATTTTATGCATTTCAAATTTTAAAGTTTGGTGTGAATTTTTAATATTAATTTTGAATTTTATATTTAAATTGTGTGAATTTAAAAACAAAAATTTACTTTATCTCATTAAGTTAAAAATATGATTTTTAAAATTCGTCGTGAGTTGAAGACTAGGTCTTTGAACCGAAATTGCTTTACCCGAGGGAGGGACGAGAACTTTTATTATCATTATTTTTAATCTTATTGAATTAAAGTATGCCAAAAACATTAAAAAAAACCCAAAAATCTTATCTTTTAAATTAATCGCTACAAAAAGACAAATTTTAAAATTTTGTCGAAGGACGGACTAGGACATCGATCCGAAACGACCTCGTCCTAAATAACAAGGGAAACAAAATTTTAAAATTAATTACTTAATTGTTTTAATTAGTATAAGATGTTTAAAAAAAAAAAAAAACTCCGCGAGTCGCGGAGTTTGAAGGGTAATTTACCGCGACTCGCGGAGTTCTAAAAATACCGAAAAAAAATAAAAGGGGCAGAACTGATCAGTCCCCAACCCACACCACACATACAGCGAAAATACTGCGCGAAAAAACCCGAAAAACACCCCCAAAATCACAATTTTTAACCGTTAATCATCAAATCTTTTACTAAAATCATGTTGAGAAGGATGCTATCAAGGAATTACTCAAGAAAAACGGTAAATTTCTACACCTAAACACCATTTAATCCGAAAATTAGTGTTCTTGAGCAATTTTTTCCCCAATTTGATTTTGATGCTTTTTAGTGTAATTATGCTTAAATTGCTTATGTATTATGCTTGTATAACCTAGATTGATGCTATTTAACATGATTAGAAGCCTTAAACTTCAAATTTTGAGTAATCAAGGGTTTGTGTTCTTGAGCAAATTTGGGGCTTTTTGATATAAACAGGTTATGGCCAATTTTTGTCATGAATTGTTGCTAAATTAAGTAGTGTAACATGTTTAGGTAGTTAAATGATCCAAACTTTGAGCCTAAACATGATTTTGAGAATTAAAGTAGACTTTTTCAAGTCTAAAATTCATGAACTTGATTTTTGAGAGATAATGCCATTTGAAACTTGTTTAATTGCTAGTAATGATTATTTTGACATGTTATTTGAGTTGAATGCTTATGAACTTGGCGAACATTTTCGTATATGCTTATTTGAAAAAGTGTAGATTTGATAAAAATGTGAAAATGAGCTTAAGTTTGATATAAATTGATCATGTCATTGTAATTATTTTGATTGATGATTTTGCTGACACTAATGCATATTTGGATGCACAAAAATTGTGTTTGATGTGTTTTGCAGACTGGAAGGGGTGAATCTTCATCCCAAGCTCGCAATGCTCCTGCTGAGAATGCGAAACAACAGGAGGTGGATAACTACTACAAGCAAGATATACCTCATCCAGTCATGACATTTTCTGATATGCACTTGGAAGATTTGCACCCGAACCTGAGATTTGACAGACTTTGGATAGATTATCCAAAATACCAAAGGAGTTTGCATACTCTTCATTCTAAAGTTGTTGAGGTACCTAGGGTCATAGAATGGGGACCATTAGAAGCTGTAGAATTGGCCGGGCCAATTAGAGAATTACTTGCACAGAGGTATGGTAATTCTACTTTTAACGACTGGGTACGTTTATTCACCATGCGTAGACCTGTATATAAAGTATGGTGTGAAGAATTGTTGTGTAGTATAGAATTAAATGATCAGGTAGCTAGTTTAACCGATCGATCTTTTATTAGATTTTCGTTAGGAGGTTCGATGAGCCACATGTCTTTACTAGACATGGCTCAGGCTTTACGTATATATACGCCTGAGGAGTTAGCATCTGCCGATTGTAGAGGGCTGATACTAAATGGTAGAAAGATAGATGAAAATTTTGATACACATGGTGTATGGAGTCAAATGACAAGCCATCACCGATTCAAAGGGGGAAATTACTCTTATTTGGATATAGATAGAGCTGAATTAAGAGTGATTCATAGGTTTTTAGCTAATTTGATTACACAAATAGGTAAGAACAAGGAAAAGGTAAATGAACAGGATTTGTTTTACCATATGTGTATTCGAGACCCACAAAGCGCTGTAAGTATACCTTATTGTGTGGGTTATTATTTATCAGCTATGGTTAGGGGGATGAGACCGCATAGCATAATAGGATGTGGTATTTTTATTACTTTGATTGCTGAATATCTCGCTGTGGATATAAGTCAGGGGGGATTATTAGTAGAAGAACCAGAACCCCGCGATACAATAGGTTTAAATGTATACCATGGTGCGAAAGTTTTGAAGAGGCGAAATAACGCCGCAGTACAATACCATGGTATACATCCACAGGTTGAGAGAAACCAACAGCAAGGTAATGTAGGAGGGGGAAATGAAATGCAAGAAATGCAAAGGTTTATAGCTTCACAGGAGTACGAAAATGCTAGACAGAGAGCATTTGAAGATTGGCAAGTTCATCAAAACCAAATCATAGCTCATTGCCAACATATAGGTAGAAACTATATTCCTACTCCAAAACCCATATTCCCTCCCTGGTCTATAGAGATGCAACCACCGTATCCTACGTATAACCCTGCCGAAGCATTTTATAGCACCTATGGTTATGCATGGAACCCCTATTGGTATCAGTATCATCCCTAGTCTACTTAGTTTTATTTATTTTGTAATTTGTAATGTTGATACGTTTAATACTTATGTTAATATTGTAATAGTTTTTATAATTTTCTAACTTTTATTCTTAGATTTTAATAATTTTTGAATGTGGGGTAATATACCAAACTTCAAAAATATGTATATATGTTTGCAGTTTATCTTATGTACACAACAGGGTAAAACAACGCATTTTCAAAGACTGGCATTAAGTTCAGCAAAAGCAACTAATTTTGACGACAAGATGCAAAATATATGTGAAATAACAACAAGACGGAATGAACAAATGATGTGCACCATTTATCATTCAGCAAACAAACGCCAATATGTTTGGAAACTTTAGTAAAATTTAATCATTTTCACACAAATCACCCTCAATAATTTAAATTGTTACTGATTTCTTGCAAATGAGGGCATTGCAAGATCTTAAGTGTGGGAAGAAGTTAAATTCTTTCGAATTTTAAAATTTTTACTTTATACACTTGGTTACCATTAGAAATACTAGTAAAGTAGTAGTTGTATTAGAATCTAGTTGTAACGACCCGCACTTTTCCGATCGTTCTATACTTATGAGATTAATATTTACATAAATTAAACCTTACCAACATGATAAGCAATCCAAATTGTTGAGACTTATGTTTTTGAAAAGAGTTTTACACAACGTTTGACCGTCTAGTTTGACCGATGATATCACGAACTATACAATATATGATAATTATACATACATATTTAACATGATCTAGGATGTTTTAATATCTCATTTTGTATTAATAACAAAAAGTCATAAGTATATTTTGAAACTACTAACTTAAGTTTTCAAAACAATAACCTACGTAACGTTATTTGACATAAATACTGATGATTTATAATGTTTATACATATATCGTATAAGTAATGTATTTAATCATTTTTAAAGGGCTTTTATACATAAAACAATATAAGTATATTTACAAAAGATAGTTATATTTGAATTCTCGTTCCGTTTCCTCAATAATCCTATACGTATATCTAGGGTACTATACACAGCTTCTAGAAGTATTTACTATTGGTATATACCAATAGAAATCTTCAATTATTGGAATAATATGTCATTCATGACATAATAAATTTTAACTTATCTTAGATATTTTCACTAAAAACCAAATTTTCAAGCCTATAAATAAGCACCATTTCTAACTCATTTTTACACATTCATTTTCCAAATTTTACTTCCAATTTTCACACACACTTGCAAGAACTCTCTCAACTTTTATTTTACTACTTCTTTCCAGCAACTTTACATTTTAAACTTGAGGTAAAAACTCTACTTCAACTCTTTTTCAATTCATATATTTAAAGCTATATATATAAGAGTTTATAAACTAGAACATAGTTTGAATGATTTCAAACTTGTTCGCAAACTAAATAGATCCTTCTAACTTAACTTTTAAAATACTTCAAGACCTGTAACATATCTTAATTATATGCTAACTTAACAAGGTATAACTTGGTTTTTCAAAGAACACCTTAAAAACTGAATTTACGACGTCGGAGTGCAACCGGGGGCTGTTTTGGGTTGGATAATTAAAAACCATCTTAAACTTTGAATTGGAGGTTTATTTTCTGGAAAAATGATTTTTACTATGAATATGATAACACATAAAAATTTCATGATTTAACTCAAAGTATAAGTATTTTTAGAAAAATAATCATTTAAGGTTGTTTACATGATGGAAAATGATTAACTTCATAAGTTTCACTAAAGTTTGACCTATGCCGTGTGATTTTGAATACAAACTAAGGTATTTACAGTTCATAGTCTTAAAGAGGGACTCGATCCAAGGAGATGGCAAGTTGAATCAACGAAAACGGAGTTGTAACGAAGAAACTATGACCGAAACAAAATCGGATATCCAAGACTAGTTTAGCCACGAAAATAATTGGGAAAAATTAAATAAATCACATCTTTTTATGTTAACATGATATTTTATATATATGTACTTATAATTCAATTTTATATGGTTCAGGATCACCCGTAAACAACACGAGAAGATTAATCATAAGATCTCATGATTGTACGCAACACGTCATTTGACAACACCGGTACTTTATGTACGCAACACGTCATTTGACAACACCGGTACCATGGGTCAAGATTAATCTCGACCAATACATATACGATGGGGTTTTATTTATTTCGTTGGGGGTTTTATTTATTTCATTGCGGGTATATTAAACATCTAAAAATGAACCATTAAAATTGAATTACTAACAACGAACTGCTAACTACGGACTATGGAATTATTCAAAGTATTAAAAGTATAACAAGTATATATATGTGACGTTTGTTTAAAAAGAAAAGGTATTGATATATTATATATGGATAGGTTCGTGATATCAACCGGAGACCAAGTCAAATTATATATATATCTTCAAGACGAAAGTGAGTATATAGTCCCACTTTTAAACTCTAAATATTTCGGGATGAGAATACATGTATTTTATGTTTTACGTTATGGACACAAGTAACTGAAAAATATATTCTACGTTGAGTTGTACCACTGGCATACTTCCCTGTAGCTTGGTAACTGTTATTTACAGCGGTATTGTAAACGCGAATCCTGTTGATAGATCTATCGGGCCTGACAACCCCAACCGGACTGGACGACCAGTATTCAACGGTTGCACAGTACTTCGTTTCGTGACTACACTTGGTACGGTGTAGTAAGATTTCATAATAAAGGGAATATGCGACGTGATTAAATGTTAAGTATGGTTACCAAGTGCTCAACCACTTAGAATATTTTTATTAAACTGTTTATATACGAAATCTTGTGGTCTATATATATATATATTGCTGCCGGCATTAAACCTATATCTCACCAACTTTATGTTGACCTTTTAAAACATGTCTATTCTCAGGTGATTACTAAAGCTTCCGCTGCATTATGTTGAATTTGAGCAGGATCTTGCGTACGCATATTTGTGTCAAAAATAAAACTGCATACCCAAGGATTTGTGTTGTAAAATATGCTCGAAATCGTGTTGTTATCATTATATGTAAAGTTTGTAAGTCGAAGATTATCGCTAAACGATAATCATCTTTTTATTGTCTAAATCTTGTAACAAAAATAATGGTTATGGTTTGTAATGTATAATATATGCAGTTTCTCTTTTAAAAATGTCGCATATAGAGGTCAATACCTCGCAATGAAATCATACGTTATCTAACACGTTCTTATGGTTAAGGACGGGTTATGACATGTGGTATCAGAGCGGTGGTCTTAGCGAACCAGGTTTGCATTAGTGTGTCTAACCGATAAGTCGTTAGGATACATTAGTAAGTCTGGACTTTGACCGGGTCTGATTTAAAAACCATTGCTTATCATTGTTGGTTAAAATTTATATGTAAATATTATGTAGTACTAATGGGTTAGTTGTTGTGTGATAGATGTCGGGCTCAAAACTTGTCATCACGTTCAGCGACTCCGAACCAGAATCTTCAGATGGTGTTCCAGTCATTAACCTATCCGATGACGAAAATAATATCTTTGGGGAACACTCACAAATTCCGGATGAACCGACTATAGAGAACCCGGAAAGTGAACCCGAGGAGGAAAGTGAACCCGAGGAGGAAAGTGAACCCGAGGAGGAAAGTGAACCCGAGGAGGAAAGTGAACCCGAGGAGGAAAGTGAACCCGAGGAAGAAATACAGGAAATTACAAAAGACGAGTTCGAACTAGGAAAGAAACGAAAGGCTAATGAATTAGAAAATTCAAATCCCGAGTTTAGTAAGGATGATGTGGCACCAACTCCACTAGACACTACCACCCCTATTCCCGCTATTCCTATTCGTTCTATCCCGGCATCCAGTTCTTCAGTCCCACAGCCAAAATATAGGCAGACAGCCAGGATAAGCGTTAAGCGATTCTTTGAACCTAAACGTCCTAGAAAATAGACCAAACGATGCGCTGCCGTATTAAACCATGGGATCATATAATGTTTTGTATAATATTATTAGTGTGGTTTGCTTAATGTTCGATGTAAGATAAGCATATGTAAAATAGTGAAGTGTGAAATGCAATAATTTTCCATGGTTAAGTATTATTTAGATGGTAGTAATTGATTCTGTACTAAGCTATTAAGTATGGACATTAACGGGTAGGTACTACCCTAGATATAATTATAAAACGCTAATAAGAAGAAAAGGCTTTTATAATAATACCTGGTTCATATTATTAATAAGCTATAATGTACTGTAAATATACACTACATCTATAATATTCCATGTGAATAATTATTTTCTTTCATTAGGAAATGGCGCGATTGAATCGAATGACGGAACAAGAAATCCAGGAACTCATCAATCAGCGAGTGAACGACAGAATGTTATGGGTCGAGGCTGCAAGAGGTGCTGCAGTTAACCCAAATCCTCGTGTGGGGTGCACTTACAAAACTTTTCAAGCTTGCAAGCCCTCATCATTCAGTGGAACAGAAGGACCAATCGGTTTAACCCGGTGGATAGAAAAGATGGAGACTGTGTTTAAAATCAGTGGTTGTGTTGAAAAGGACATGACCAAGTATGCATCATGCACTTTACAAGATAGTGCACTCACGTGGTGGAAAAATTATGTGAAGGCTGTAGGAGGAGATGTAGCTTATGATACTCCGTGGGAAGAATTCAAAACAATGTTAATCAACGAATATTGTCCAAGGAACGAGGTTAGGAAGTTGGAAGATGAGTTACGAAGTCTGAAGGTTATTGGTACTGAAATCACCAACTACAATCAGCGATTCATGGAATTAGTTTTGCTATGTCCTGAATTGGTTCCAACCGAAGAACGGAAGATTGAAATGTACAAAGATGGTTTGCCCAAAAAGGTCAAGGCAAACGTTACAGCATCGAAACCTAAGACAATTCATGAAGCTATAACCATGGCAAACGAGCTAATGGATCAGGTCATCATGGATAAGAAAGCATCCAATACTGATGTGAAGGTATCAGGTAACAAAAGAAAGTGGAATGGAAATTATGATCGAGGTAACCAACAACAATCTTTTAAGAAACAAGAAACCATACAAGGTGCAGGTGGTGGTTCAAGCTTTGGTTACAAAGGACAAAATCCTTTATGCAACCGATGCCACAAACATCACTCTGGCTACTGTAATGTGGTATGCAACAAATGTAATCGAAAGGGTCATCTTGCTGAAGATTGTAGGGCTCTCGTTACAAATACAAATGGTACCAAGACTCCTGCCACCAATGCAAATAGAACTGCTTTGGCTACCATTACTTGTTATGGGTGTGGAAAACAAGGTCACTATAAGAGCCAGTGTCCGAATCCAGAGAAGAATAATGGATCTGCACGTGGAAGAGCATTTGTTATTAATGCTAGAGAGGCATGTGAAGACCCGGAGCTTGTTACGGGTACGTTTACCATTAATAACTTATCCGCATCTATTATATTTGATACTGGTGCTGATAGAAGTTACGTGTGTAGAGACTTTCACGCTAAATTGAATTGTTCATCATTACCTCTCGATGCTAAGTACATGATTGAGTTAGCTAATGGTAAACTAATTAAAGCCGATAAAATTTGCCGTGATTGTAAAATAAATTTAGCCGGAGAAACATTTAAAATTGACTTAATACCCGTAGAATTAGGAAGTTTTGATGTAATAGTCGGCATGGACTGGATGTCCAAAGTAGGAGCTGAAGTTGTGTGTGCCAAGAAGGCAATTCGCATTCCTTGTAAGGATAAAATGCCGGTGATGATTTATGGAGAGAAGGGTAACTCAAAGTTAAAACTCATTAGCTATTTGAAAGCCAAGAAGTGTTTAGAAAAGGGATGTTATGCTATTCTAGCACATGTTAATAAAGTCAAAAAGAAAGAAAAAGAGAAGTGCATCAATGACGTGCCTGTGGCAAGAGATTATCCTGAAGTTTTTCCGGAAGAGTTGCCAGGATTACCTCCATTTAGATCTGTAGAATTTCAAATAGATTTAGTACCAGGAGCTGCACCAGTGGCTCGTGCGCCATATAGACTTGCACTGTCCGAATTAAAAGAACTTCAAAGTCAGTTAAAAGAATTACTAGACCGTGGATTCATACGACCAAGTACTTCACCGTGGGGAGCTCCAATTTTGTTCGTCAAGAAGAAAGACGGATCTTTCCGAATGTGTATAGATTATCGTGAATTAAATAAGTTAACTATCAAGAATCGGTATCCACTACCGAGAATTGACGACTTATTTGATCAACTCCAAGGATCATGTGTGTACTCGAAAATTGACCTAAGATCGGGCTATCATCAATTACGTGTCAAAGAAGAAGATATACCGAAAACTGCTTTTCGGACACGCTACGGTCATTACGAATTTTTGGTCATGCCGTTTGGATTGACGAATGCGCCAGCTGTATTCATGGACCTCATGAATCGAGTTTGTAGTCCATATTTAGATAAGTTTGTTATCGTTTTCATTGATGATATTCTTATCTATTCCAAGAGTGAGCAAGAGCATGAGCAGCATTTAAGGTTGATATTAGAGCTGTTGAGAAAAGAACAGCTATATGCTAAATTTTCTAAATGTGCTTTCTGGTTGAAAGAAGTGCAATTTCTTGGCCACGTTGTTAGTAGCAAAGGAATTCAGGTTGATCCAGCAAAAATTGAAGCCATTGAAAAATGGGAGACTCCTAAGACACCAATGCAGATACGCCAATTTTTGGGTTTAGCCGGTTATTATAGAAGGTTTATTCAAGATTTTTCCCGAATAGCTAAGCCGTTGACAGCGTTAACGCAAAAAGGGAAGAAGTATGAATGGACTTCTGAGCAGGAGAGTGCATTTCAATTACTGAAAAAGAAGTTGACTACGGCGCCTATTTTATCGTTACCAGAAGGGAACGATGATTTTGAAATATATTGTGACGCTTCGCGACAAGGTTTTGGTTGCGTTCTTATGCAACGAAATAAAGTTATTGCATACGTATCCCGACAATTAAAGATTCACGAGCGGAATTATACGACGCATGATCTAGAACTGGGAGCAGTCGTGTTTGCATTGAAGATATGGAGACACTACTTGTATGGGGTTAAATGCACCGTGTTTACTGATCATAAAAGCCTTCAACATATTTTTGATCAGAAACAGTTGAACATGAGGCAACGTAGGTGGGTCGAGTTAATAAATGACTATGATTGTGAAATTCGTTATCATCCCGGGAAAGCGAACGTGGTGGCCGACGCTCTAAGCAGAAAGGAACGAGAACCAATTCGAGTACGAGCGATGAACATAAAAATTCGCATGAATCTCAACTCACAAATCAAAGAAGTTCAACGAGAAGCACTTACTAAAGAAAATATAGGAAATGAAATAATGAAGAAGTATGAGAAGCAACTCGTTATGCGGGAAGATGGAATTCGATATTTTGCAAATCGTATTTGGGTACCGAAGTTGGGTGGATTAAGGAAGTTGATATTGAATGAGGCACATAAGACAAGATACTCGATACATCCTGGAGTTGGAAAGATGTATCAAGATCTTAAGACACGTTATTGGTGGCCTAATTTAAAGACAGACGTAGCAACATATGTTGGGGAGTGTTTAACTTGTTCCAAGGTCAAAGCAGAACACCAAAAGCCGTCAGGGTTACTTCAACAACCAGAAATCCCAGAATGGAAATGGGATGGTATTACCATGGATTTCATCACGAAGTTACCAAAGACTGCCTGGGGATACGACACCATTTGGGTGATTGTTGATCGTCTTACCAAATCTGCCCATTTCTTGCCTATAAAGGAAACGGATAGAATGGAGAAACTATTACGATTGTATATAAAGGAAATTGTTTCAAGGCATGGAATACCTATTTCCATTATATCCGATCGTGATAGTAGATTTACATCAAAGTTCTGGCAATCACTACAGGAGGCCCTAGGAACTCGTTTGGATATGAGTACCGCGTATCATCCGCAAACCGACGGGCAGAGTGAAAGAACGATTCAGACTCTTGAAGACATGCTCAGGGCATGTGTGATCGATTTTGGAAACGGATGGGATAAATATCTACCATTAGCAGAATTCTCGTATAATAATAGTTATCATGCAAGCATTAAAGCTGCACCATTCGAAGCATTGTATGGAAGGAAGTGTAGATCTCCTATCTGTTGGAATGAAGTAGGAGATCGACAATTAACTGGTCCCGAGATCATACACGAAACGACTGAGAAGATAGTACAAATCAAGGAGAGATTGAAAACAGCCCGTAGTCGCCAAAAGAGCTACGCCGATGTCCGAAGGAAACCATTAGAGTTTCAGATCGGTGACATGGTTATGCTAAAGGTGTCACCTTGGAAAGGTGTGATACATTTTGGAAAAAGGGGTAAACTGAACCCAAGATATGTAGGCCCGTTCAAGATCATCGAATGCATTGGACCGGTAGCTTATCGACTCGAGTTACAGCAACAACTCGCCGGAGTACACAATACCTTTCACGTCTCAAACCTTAAGAAGTGTCTTGCAAAGGAAGACCTCACCATTCCTCTTGAAGAAATCCATGTCGATGAGAAACTACAATTCATCGAAGAACCAATCGAAATCATGGATCGTGAAGTTAAACAGCTCAAGCAGAGCAACATACCAATCGTTAAGGTTCGTTGGAATGCTCGAAGAGGTCCTGAGTTTACTTGGGAACGAGAGGATCAGATGAAACAAAAGTATCCACACTTGTTTCTCGATGACGCAAAATAGGTACAATTTTAAAATTTCGGGACGAAATTTATTTAACGGGTAGGTACTGTAACGACCCGCACTTTTCCGATCGTTCTATACTTATGAGATTAATATTTACATAAATTAAACCTTACCAACATGATAAGCAATCCAAATTGTTGAGACTTATGTTTTTGAAAAGAGTTTTACACAACGTTTGACCGTCTAGTTTGACCGATGATATCACGAACTATACAATATATGATAATTATACATACATATTTAACATGATCTAGGATGTTTTAATATCTCATTTTGTATTAATAACAAAAAGTCATAAGTATATTTTGAAACTACTAACTTAAGTTTTCAAAACAATAACCTACGTAACGTTATTTGACATAAATACTGATGATTTATAATGTTTATACATATATCGTATAAGTAATGTATTTAATCATTTTTAAAGGGCTTTTATACATAAAACAATATAAGTATATTTACAAAAGATAGTTATATTTGAATTCTCGTTCCGTTTCCTCAATAATCCTATACGTATATCTAGGGTACTATACACAGCTTCTAGAAGTATTTACTATTGGTATATACCAATAGAAATCTTCAATTATTGGAATAATATGTCATTCATGACATAATAAATTTTAACTTATCTTAGATATTTTCACTAAAAACCAAATTTTCAAGCCTATAAATAAGCACCATTTCTAACTCATTTTTACACATTCATTTTCCAAATTTTACTTCCAATTTTCACACACACTTGCAAGAACTCTCTCAACTTTTATTTTACTACTTCTTTCCAGCAACTTTACATTTTAAACTTGAGGTAAAAACTCTACTTCAACTCTTTTTCAATTCATATATTTAAAGCTATATATATAAGAGTTTATAAACTAGAACATAGTTTGAATGATTTCAAACTTGTTCGCAAACTAAATAGATCCTTCTAACTTAACTTTTAAAATACTTCAAGACCTGTAACATATCTTAATTATATGCTAACTTAACAAGGTATAACTTGGTTTTTCAAAGAACACCTTAAAAACTGAATTTACGACGTCGGAGTGCAACCGGGGGCTGTTTTGGGTTGGATAATTAAAAACCATCTTAAACTTTGAATTGGAGGTTTATTTTCTGGAAAAATGATTTTTACTATGAATATGATAACACATAAAAATTTCATGATTTAACTCAAAGTATAAGTATTTTTAGAAAAATAATCATTTAAGGTTGTTTACATGATGGAAAATGATTAACTTCATAAGTTTCACTAAAGTTTGACCTATGCCGTGTGATTTTGAATACAAACTAAGGTATTTACAGTTCATAGTCTTAAAGAGGGACTCGATCCAAGGAGATGGCAAGTTGAATCAACGAAAACGGAGTTGTAACGAAGAAACTATGACCGAAACAAAATCGGATATCCAAGACTAGTTTAGCCACGAAAATAATTGGGAAAAATTAAATAAATCACATCTTTTTATGTTAACATGATATTTTATATATATGTACTTATAATTCAATTTTATATGGTTCAGGATCACCCGTAAACAACACGAGAAGATTAATCATAAGATCTCATGATTGTACGCAACACGTCATTTGACAACACCGGTACTTTATGTACGCAACACGTCATTTGACAACACCGGTACCATGGGTCAAGATTAATCTCGACCAATACATATACGATGGGGTTTTATTTATTTCGTTGGGGGTTTTATTTATTTCATTGCGGGTATATTAAACATCTAAAAATGAACCATTAAAATTGAATTACTAACAACGAACTGCTAACTACGGACTATGGAATTATTCAAAGTATTAAAAGTATAACAAGTATATATATGTGACGTTTGTTTAAAAAGAAAAGGTATTGATATATTATATATGGATAGGTTCGTGATATCAACCGGAGACCAAGTCAAATTATATATATATCTTCAAGACGAAAGTGAGTATATAGTCCCACTTTTAAACTCTAAATATTTCGGGATGAGAATACATGTATTTTATGTTTTACGTTATGGACACAAGTAACTGAAAAATATATTCTACGTTGAGTTGTACCACTGGCATACTTCCCTGTAGCTTGGTAACTGTTATTTACAGCGGTATTGTAAACGCGAATCCTGTTGATAGATCTATCGGGCCTGACAACCCCAACCGGACTGGACGACCAGTATTCAACGGTTGCACAGTACTTCGTTTCGTGACTACACTTGGTACGGTGTAGTAAGATTTCATAATAAAGGGAATATGCGACGTGATTAAATGTTAAGTATGGTTACCAAGTGCTCAACCACTTAGAATATTTTTATTAAACTGTTTATATACGAAATCTTGTGGTCTATATATATATATATTGCTGCCGGCATTAAACCTATATCTCACCAACTTTATGTTGACCTTTTAAAACATGTCTATTCTCAGGTGATTACTAAAGCTTCCGCTGCATTATGTTGAATTTGAGCAGGATCTTGCGTACTCATATTTGTGTCAAAAATAAAACTGCATACCCAAGGATTTGTGTTGTAAAATATGCTCGAAATCGTGTTGTTATCATTATATGTAAAGTTTGTAAGTCGAAGATTATCGCTAAACGATAATCATCTTTTTATTGTCTAAATCTTGTAACAAAAATAATGGTTATGGTTTGTAATGTATAATATATGCAGTTTCTCTTTTAAAAATGTCGCATATAGAGGTCAATACCTCGCAATGAAATCATACGTTATCTAACACGTTCTTATGGTTAAGGACGGGTTATGACACTAGTGCTCTCTGATAATAAAGAACAGCCCTAGTCTTATATACTGACTACCCAATTCTAGTAAAATTTTTCAAAATTTTCAATTAAATGAACTCAAAATCATGTTTATACATATTTATGAACGATAAAACTAGGTTTTAACACCGAAATTATTGTTACCTCAGAAAGGACATAAATTAAGAAACAAACCAAAATGTTAAAATTCATTTAAAATGGAATAGAGGACGATAAAAAGGAAAATAAAAGCCAAGTGTGGGAAAATTTACCAAGTTATCTTAAACATATGTCACATATATCTGTAACAAATAACTGAAAATACTTTTTCTTTGGACTAAACTAAACTGTTTTACCCGATGAAAGAAAAGAAGAGATGGATCTACACGATGAATCAATTCCATCATTAAAAGGAAGTAAAGTCTTCCGAAAAAGAAACGCGCTTCTTGATTTAGGTCATGAAGTTGTCGTCCAGACCAGCTGTAGGTTGACGAAAAACCTAGAAAAGTCATCACTAAAATCAGCAGGAAATCCACGGACCTCAGCATCAAACAGGGTCGCCAAGTGGTCAGATTTATCCTAACCATGAGAAGGATTTATCTCGTACAATGGGGGGGACACCGTGCAAATTAGCTGGATAAGACTAATGAATCAGATCCCCAGAAAGGATAATCTCCTTAAAAGATCAAAAATCAGCTTTTAAGCCTGATATTACTCAATCCTTGAGATTGACCTTAAAGATTGAGAATTACAAACTCATGGAATTCAATGATATCTAAACTCGAGCTTGAACGAGAAAATATTTTGATCAAAATTACAAACCGATTTGTTTTCTGAAAACCCTATTTTCAATGCGTTCATTACCATTGAACGTAAAATCCTAGGAATTCACCTGGAATTCATTAGGTCACCTGAACTAAATCGGGTGTCAACCGTAAGAACGGTGGTTGCATAGTGGTCAAAGACAGGACCTTGTGCCAGACCGAAAAAATCATAAGGGTGAGCTTTACTATTGCTCCTACCAAGGATAGTAATTGCGTCCGACACATTATAGACCATAATTAAAAGCATGTCAGGGGACATTGCCTTAACAGTTGCTTGTTCAACGCTTTCCTTTACAACCGTACGGTAGTTTACCGAAAGGTAATATACGGGACAAGTAAACTGGACGTGTTGCTTTCCAAATACAAGGTTAGCAAGTGGGTGACACAAAACCGTAAGTTTTGAGCTAAAATTTTCAAATCTGAAACCCACCAAACCCACAAAAATATTTTGCAAACACCGGTAAAGGGTTATTCCGGAAAACTTATATAGGGTAAAAACTAGATTTAATTTTCAAAAGATCAAATGTTTTCATAAAGATCCAATTTCCTTAATGGATATAAATTTTTATAGTCATGTGGGACTGTAAACCATATCGTTACTACCATTGTTTATACCGCCGTATAGAAATCACTGATGTATAAAGTGTGAAGAATAAAGAAGTGATTCTAGTATTTCAAGACGATATTGCTTGAGGACAAGCAATGCTTAAGTGTGGCGATATTTGATAATGCTAAAAACGAACATATATTTCATAGCATTATTCCTCAAGAAAGACAAGCTTTTAGTTGCAATTGTTCTATTTACAAGTGATATTCTTTTAAATAATAAAAGGTGAAGACAAAAGACAGATTCGACGAATTGAAGACGCAAACGACCAAAAAGCTCAAAAGTACAAAATACAATCAAAGAAGTTCCAATTATTGATAAGAAACGTCTCGAAATTACAAGAGTACAAGATTCAAAACACAAAGTACAAAATATAAAATTGTACCCAAGGACGTTCGAAAATCCGGAACCGGGACCAGAGTCAACTCTCAACGCTCGACGCAACGGACTAAAAATTACAAGTTAACTATGCACATGAATATAATATAATATATAAATAATTCTTAAAAATTATATATATATTATATTAATATTTAAAACCGTCGGCAGACTAAGATCCAATTTGGAGTGAGCTGTATTTTCAAACTCCGCGACTCGCGGAGTTTGAAGGCAAAAAATGCCGCGAGTCGCGGAGTATCCCTGAACTCAATTCCCTATAAAGCCAACCGAATTCTGATCATTTTTCACAAACATATATTCATGCTCTCTATATCTATACGTAAATATTTATATTTATATTTATATTTTAATTTTAATTTTAATTTTAATCCTAATAATAAGGGTATGTTAGCGAATATTGTAAGGGTGTAAGTCGAAATTCTGTCCGTGTAACGCTACGCTATTTTTAATCATTGTAAGTTATGTTCAACCTTTTTAATTTAATGTCTCGTAGCTAAGTTATTATTATGATTATTTAAAACGAAGTAATCATGATGTTGGGCTAATTACTAAAATTGGGTAATTGGGCTTTGTACCATAATTGGGGTTTGGACAAAGGAACGACACTTGTGGAAATTAGACTATGGGCTATTAATGGGCTTTATATTTGTTTAACTAAATGATAGTTTGTTAATGTTAATATAAAGATTTACAATTGGGCGTCCCTATAAATTACCATATACACTCAATCGGACACGATGGGCGGGGTATTTATATGCACGAATAATCGTTCATTTAACCGGACACGGGAATGGATTAATAGCCATTAGAATAATTAAAACAGGGGTGAAATTATGTACAAGGACACTTGGTATAATTGATAACAAAATATTAAAACCTTGGGTTACACTCAGTCAACATCCTGGTGTAATTATTAAACAAAGTATTAAAATCTTGTTACAGTTTAAGTCCCCAATTGGTTGGAATATTTAACTTCGGGTATAAGGATAATTTGACGAGGATACTCGCACTTTATATTTATGACTGATGGACTGTTATGGACAAAAACCAGACGGACATATTAAATAATCCAGGACAAAGGACAATTAACCCATGGGCATAAAACTAAAATCAACACGTCAAACATCATGATTACGGAAGTTTAAATAAGCATAATTCTTTTATTTCATATTTAATTTCCTTTATTTTATATTTAATTGCACTTCTAATTATAGCATTTTTATTGTTATTGTATTTAATTGCACTTTTAATTATCGTACTTTTTAATTATCGCAAGTTTATTTTAACGCACTTTTATTACTCGCAATTTCATTATCGTTATTTACTTTACGCTTTAAATTAAGTCTTGTATTTATTTATTATTTTACATTTGGTTTCAACTGCGACTAAAGTTTTAAAATCGACAAACCGGTCATTAAACGGTAAAAACCCCCCTTTATAATAATAATATTACTTATATATATATTTGTATTTTTATAAAAGTAAACTAATATAGCGTTAAGCTTTGTTTAAAGATTTTCCCTGTGGAACGAACCGGACTTACTAAAAACTACACTACTGTACGATTAGGTACACTGCCTATAAGTGTTGTAGCAAGGTTTAAGTATATCCATTCTATAAATAAATAAATATCTTGTGTAAAATTGTATCGTATTTAATAGTATTTTCTGCTAAAATATAATAGCTATTTTATATACACCTCGCATAACTATCAAGAACAAAGAGTGGTTGTTGTTGTTGTTGTGGTTCCTCTTGCTGTTTTTGTTGTTGTAGTGGTTGCTGTTGTTCCTCTAGTTTGTTCTGAAGTGGTTGTTGTTTTTGTTGTTCTGCCATTGATGAGTGTGAGAAGATGTCGATGAAGATTTCAAGATTTGAAGATTTGGGGGTTTTTAAGAGAGAATAAGGTATTTGAATTTTGCTTAACCGAAGGTTAAAAAGGAAAATGAATCAACCTTTCAAACTATACGGATTGGATGAAAAAGGTACATGATAGAGAAAATGGAAACTGACACTGCAGGCGCGTGGGCAGATGTGACAGTCTGGCACGTTTTCGAGGTGCAACAGACTGTTGAAATGACGTTTAATCGGCTTGAACACTCATTAATCCCATTAGGCAGTAAATGCAGTAGGTTTTAATTCAAATTTAAGATTTAAAAACCTCAAGATATTTATTACTTCTTTCTACAAACAGTGACCAATCAAAAGACCTTGTCATGTGTAGAGACCCGTCCAAATCCATCTGGACAAAGTCCACATCGATTACAAACGATTCACAATAGTTGATTACATCGCGAGGTACTTGACCTCTATATGATACTTTTAACAAACATTGCATTAATTTTTAAAAGACAAACTTGCTTTACATCGAAAGTTGACGGTATGCATACCATTTCATAATATATCCAACTATAATTGACTTAATAATAATCTTAATGAACTCAACGACTCGAATGCAACGTCTTTTTGAAATATGTCATGAATGACTTCAAGTAATGTCTCTAATATGAGCTAATGCACATCGGAAGATTTCTTTCATACCTGAGAATAAACATGCTTTAAAGTGTCAACCAAAAGGTTGGTGAGTTCATTAGTTTATCATAATCAATCATTTTCATCATTTTAATAGACCACAAGATTTTCATTTTCAGTTCTCATAAATATACGTCCCATGCATAGAGATAAAAATATCATTCATATGGATTGAACACCTGGTAATCGACATTAACAAGATGCATATAAGAATATCCCCTATCATTCCTGGAAATCCTTCGGACATGATAAAAACGAATTCGAAGTACTAAAGCATCCGGTACTTTGGATGGGGTTCGTTAGGCCCAATAGATCTATCTTTAGGATTCGCGTCAATTAGTAGACCGGTTTACTAATTCTTAGGCTACCAAGCAAAAGGGGCATATTCGGCTTTGATCATTCACCCATATAATGTAGTTTCATTTACTTGTGTCTATTTCGTAAAACATTTATAAAAATTTTGCATGTATTCTCAGCCGAAAAATATAAAGGGTAAAAAGGCAAATGAAACTCACTATACTTTATTTTGTAGTAAAAATACATATGACGTCATTGAACAAGTGTAGGGTTAGCCTCGGATTCACGAACCTATATTATTCATATATTTATTAAAACATATACTTATAATCGAACAAGTTTAGATATTATTATTAATTGTTATTTCAGTAACTTGTATGTTTCATTGGTAACTATATTAACTATATCTATTTTATATATTTTAGTTAAATAAATAGTATTTATTATGAAAATATTAATGTTGTTATGCGATATGTTTTAAATATATTCTTATATAGCTATTTATTTGATAAAAATAATATTAATAATAGTAAATAAAAATTTGTATCTTTTTATGATAATAATAATACTAAAAATATTTAGTAATGATACTGATATTAATAGTTTTGATAAAAATATTAATAATAATTATAATTATAATAATAATTTTTAATATTAATGATAATGGTTTTAATCCTAATGATACTACTGATAATAATCTAATTAATAATACTAATAATAATAATAATAATAATAATAATAATAATAATAATAATAATAATAATAATAATAATAATAATAATAATAATAATAATAATAGTAATAATAGTAAAAAATAATAAATAGAGTAAAATTACTACCTCAAAGAAGTAGCTCCTAAACAAATGCCCAAGTTCGGGGTTGAACCCGCAACGTCCCGCTTAACCCAATAATATCTCTAACCGTCCCTTCATTTCATCTTTTTTGTTTTGAATCATTATCATCCTAATCATATCATCACCATTTATCATCCTCAACCATTCGTTATCATATTCATCGCCACCATTATTATTATCATTTATCATTTTAATTATCATCATCTATAATCGTAATCATCATGATACCCGCTATCATTTTTTTTAGTATCATCATCTTATTCCTAATCGTCATCCTACATCATTGTTACTATCATTTATATCATCATAATAAAATCATTAATATTATCAACATCTTAATTTTTATCAATGGTTTCATTATTATCTATGTATCACGATCCATATCATTACCATTCATCATCTAACATCACAATCGTCATTCACCATTTTCATCACCATCATCATTATTTACTCATAAACCGTCACCTTAATTATCATTTTATCATAATCTCCTTAATCGTTTAATAATTATCATATTCATATCACGATGACAAATCATCGATTATCACCACTTAGCAAACCACCATTTTTGTTTCCAACAATATCGATCATCATCTTAGGATTTCGGCTCAGGTAGCAAATCGACCCACTAGACCCAAATAGACAGTCTGATTTACTAGTCCATCTTGAAAGGAAAAATGGTTGGCCAAAATAAACCCACTTCCGAAAAGAGTCCAATAATTTTTTATATGATAGTGTTATCGAGAGCAGGGAAGGGTATTAGGAGATTTAGCATGCAAATAAAGTAAGTAGGGTTTGGCTTTTCCTTTTCCCGTTTCCTCTTAATCGACCAAAACAGAAAAATCTGTGCATAATATCATGATTATCGCCATATTTAATTTGATCATGGATAAGTGGAATTACTTTATATAAACAATTCTTTTTCCTCCCTCCAGCTGTTGTAGACGTCCCAAAATGTCCCCATAACTTTTCAATAAAGCTTGTTAAAGTAATAGGAAACGATTAATTAGTTGTAGTAATTCCACAATTTGTTCAATGGTGAGGTTGTTCGTTTAATTATTGTCGGCCACAAGGAAAAGGAAAGAACACGCATACAGTTTATAGAGTGGAGATGGCATTTCGTAACGGTAACAATTATATAAATATAGCAGTAGCAGCTGTGTGAAACGAAGAAGAAAAGAAAAAAAAATACGCGTATAGCAGGTTTTCAATTGACCTTCGGTTATGATGTTTGTTCAGCACAAAAATAGTACCAAGGAAAAGGGTTTGTTGGTGTTTACAGTGGACAGTCGATGGTAGCAGCAGAGATGTGAAGGTTGCAAATCACCTTCACATTTTATTTCCATCATCGTGTATCACTATATTAGAAACAGAAAATGAAGCGGCAATAATACGTAATGTTAATGATGATCCTGAATTAGAAACAGAAAGAAAAGTTACAAGGTAGCAAGTAAGAGATAAAAGAAT
Organism: Rutidosis leptorrhynchoides; assembly: GCF_046630445.1. Classification (NCBI taxonomy): domain Eukaryota; kingdom Viridiplantae; phylum Streptophyta; class Magnoliopsida; order Asterales; family Asteraceae; genus Rutidosis; species Rutidosis leptorrhynchoides. The sequence goes on from NC_092336.1 coordinate 194,330,331, forward strand.
ATGGTGGTTGATTATGGATATAAGAGAGAGAGAGATGAAGAGAGAGAAAAAGGAGGTGGTGGTTCATGGTTTCAAACACAGAAAACAATCAGTAGTGGTCGTGGTTGGGTGATTGAGGTGAGGTTATGGAGTTGTTCTAGTGGTGATCCGAAGAGAAAACAGAAATATAGCGAAGTGGGTTTGTGTTTATCAAAGGTTTGGTGTGGGTGAACCGTAGGTGATGGTCTTTTCTTGGAGGTGATGGGTTATGGTGGTTCAACGGTGATCGTGAAGAAGGTGGTTGGAGCGATGGTCTCTCAGAGAAGAAGAGGAAGGAGAGAGATGGGTTTTTCATTCATTATTGCATAAGTAATTGTATACATAAATATATATTGAAGATAGAGATTAGAATAGATAACAATTGATTGAGAATGGTACTAGACAAGGAAAGAAAAAGCAAAGTCTCGTGATTTGATAGAGACTGAGAACAGAATGAAGAAAAGAAGGGAACATATAATGCAGTGTATATGACCTATAATTACAAATAGATAGTGAATTAATCATAAATCAATAACCAATCAATAACAGTAATAATATTATAATAACTTAATCAAATGAAACGTGTGATTTAAATTAGCCGTCGTCTACTATTTCATTTACGGTCTGAAATTCGTATTCCGTGGATAAATTAGTGACGGATAAAATATCCTCTGGAAAAATCCCATATTTTTTTAATTAAATGTCTTTATTTATTTCAATCATTATGGTATAAAATTCGGTCATTAACTATTAAATAAAAATTACATTAAATATTCACTCCCAACTCCAAGTAAAATATAAAAGTTTTAAAAATTTTATAAATAGCTCCTAAATACATTTTTACTAAGCCTATAATTTATAAAACCTATTTTCGGATCACCGTTTATTTTAAAAGCACATAAGTTCCTTTTTAACTCGTTTACTATCTATCGCATGACAATTGAGCGTTACCGTCATTTATTAAATAACTTCAAAATCACCAAATGTATATTCTATATCCTTTATTTATATATATACTCTTTAAATAATAATAATTATTTATTATTATTATCTTTCAACATTAGTTATAACAATTACAATATATAATATTTCTTTTTATAATATACTTATATATATATATATATATATATATATATATATATATATATATATATATATATATATATATATTTAATTATATGCATATCTATATATTATATATTAAATTAATAATATTAAATATACAGATATTATTTTATATATTTATTTCCAACAATTAAATCATATATTATTTCAAATAAAATTATATATATATATATATCTATTTACAAATTAGTTGTTCGTGAATCGTCGAGAATTGTCGAAGGTTAATTGAAAATATGAAACAGTTAAAAATTTTGAGACTTAACTTAACAAACTTTGATCATCGTGTCGGAATAATATAAAGATTAAAGTTTAAATTTGGTCGAAAATTTCCGGGTTGTCACAGTACCTACCCGTTAAAGAAATTTCGTCCCGAAATTTGAGTGAGGTGGTCATGGCTAACAATAAAAATGTTTTCATGAGGAATATGAGTTGATAAATAGAGTTTTATCATCATTGAGTAATATTGATAAAATAACTCGATTATTCGAAGAGTACGAATGAAGCTATCACAAAAGATTGAGATAAGGATTTTAACTTTTGAGGTAGTCATGGTTGATTTCTGGAATTTAAGGGATTTAAAGAAAATCTTCGAAATCTAAAAGATTTGATTCTTCGGCGAATAAGGAAATTAAGATTTCTATAATTTAATACGGTGATCTACCTCGATTACTCTATCTGTTATTTCCATTATAAATTAAACTCTTCTGTTCCATTATTTTCACCATCCCTATACTTTTTTTCTTAGTGCATACATCCAAAAGATTATGAAAATGCTTAATCCAGTTCTAATTTTTGATATTTTTCTAATTATCATTTCTGTCTTCCTTCTATTTAATCTTCCACCAGAAGAATCTGTTTACTTCTACTATTACCTTAGGGTGATACTATTCTTAATTCTACCGTGTCTTTATATTGCTATTCGTATTAATATCTAATGTTTGTAACCTCCGTGTTGTTATTGGGCTTTATATTTTCACTTATATATCGGAGCTTGATGCTCTTGTTTTCTCTTCCCGACTTTAAATCAAGCGAGTAATGGTCCAGAATTCTTAGGTATGGAATTTCAAATGAACTTAATATTCTAAACAAGAAAGAACGAAATCGCACAATTTGATTTGTCAAATTACCAGAATCACTGAGAATAGAACTATCAAGAATATACTTTCTTGATATGTTCAGAAGTTAAGCAGAATGAAAGAGTTATGTAACATGGCACGTGATGACGTTATGATCTGTGAATCATCACGTTCCATTAGAAACTCAGCATGACTTACTGTAATATAATCACGTTGATCAAGTGTCATTATATTATACTAATTCATGCATCAATTTCTTTACATTTCTCCAGAATCCATTCATAAATTAAACTTAGATTTTACAAATGTTTCCAATATAATGAAACACAGGAAGCACGAAGAGGTATATAATTTCGGATGATAGTATTTATGAAAATATCCTCAGAAATATCGAAGATATTTATGATGATATTTTGGAATTTCCAAGTTCGAAGGTTGATGAAGAAAAATTTTCCGCAAGATTTTAACATGACTTCGGAGCAAGATATTCTCTAAAGATTTCAACGGATCCAGAATTTACCTAGATTCTTTGAATATAGGGTATGGTCCTTGTATTTATCCTTGGTCTCCTTCGTGGTTAGCTCAATCCGTTTTCCAGTTCTAATTTTTTTGAGCTTTTCCAACATCCCATTCTTTATCATCAAACTTCCGATGATTAAGGTCGTTTACGGTTGTCTACGGTTTCTGCTGCTTCATTCAGCATTTTCAACATTCAGAGTATTGATTTGTAGACTGAGTGCTTTTTAGAATTTCAGAATGAAAGATCATAATTCTAAGAGATAAATGTTATACATATAACTGTTGATGTAGATATGCTGTGAGTTTTCAAAGTACTGATTGCTGATTCTCGGTAATTGGCATGGCAGTTTTCGTTACAAGATGCGGTGAGTATATGATAGGATTTCAATGAATAAAAATAATGATTTATCAAAGAGATTTAAGCAAAGAAGCAACAAGGTTGCTAGTACGTCTACTGGTAATATGGTGGAATATAAAAGGTTCCCTGGTAATAATAAAAGAGCACGCATATATGTTAAAGTTATAATAAGGTTGTTTCGAACGAAAAGTCGAAGTTGACTTGCTGGAGCTGTGACAAAATGAGTTACATTGGAAAGGAATTGCAAAGTTATTTTCGGTAATAACAATTCCAAAGGAGCTAGCACAGATACATGTTAAATGTTTACTCAGGATCCGAGTGTTTTCAGGGGCATAACTATATGCATCAATCTTTTCTTTCGTAGATGAAGTGCGGTTAGTTCATCCTCTCGATTGAGGTGTTTTAAAGAATCATGAAAGTTTGAATGCACATTGTAATCGTCAAGATACAAGTGAGGTTTGAGATGAAATCAAGTGGCAAATTTGAAGAAAATATTTAGTTTCATATGTTATAATCAATATTTTAATTCATTTTAATTGTTCGGTGTTGGTAGTCCACAGTTAGCAGTCCAATAATTCATATATAGTTTAATATATAATATTCGAATTAATTAATACGTATCGTGACCCGTGTACATGTCGCAGACTCGATCACAACTCAAAGTATATATATTATTTGAGAATCAACCTCAACCCGGTATAGAGAACTCGATCATTACTGCATATAGAGTGTCTATGGTGATTCCAAATAATATATATTGATGTGTCTATATGATATGTCAAAACCTTGTATACGTGTCCCGATATTTAAAGTGCGTAAAATAAATAACAGAAATTAAATGACGATAAATAAAATTGCGATAATTAAATTGCGATAAATAAACTGCGATAAATAAAATGTAATCAGTTAGCTAGGAACAGTTAACTGGAAACAGTTAGCGTGGATTCTTAACAAAAATTTTCATAGTTAATTTGTTTGTTTCTATCAAATTTTTATTTCGTCAAATGTGTCCTTCATTATGCCACTTGTTGGATTCTGATAGATTAAAATCCAAATATGAAATTGAATGAAAATGGTTATTCTGTGGTGAATCAGATTCGTATATCTGTGGATGTAAGTAGGATGGTAATTGACCGTTGAATCAGATTCGAAGAATGTACAGTGTAACTTATTAATGTGAAATCTAAATATTCCTCGAGTATTACCTACCCGTTAAAATATTTTCATCATTAACAGTTTGTACGAAAGAATTTTTAATTACAATCTTTATGAAAATATATATACATATATATTTTCTTCAGATGTAATCATGGATTTAATGAGTCAATATTAAACTCATTTGATTTACCGTTAGAACAAGAATATATAATCTCTAAAACTTTAGAGATTACATAATCGCCATGTCGAACGAAGATAAATGATGTAGAACGATTCGTAGAATGATGATTATACTCGAGGTACAGAATGAGATGTTGAGGCATGGATTGTTGAAACTTGGGTTGTTGGTGGTACTGGTGCCATTGGTGCTGAGGCTGGTGATGTTACTGGTGTTGTGATACTGCTGGTGCTTGCAAATTGTATACCATGCTCTCTAAAGTTAATACTCGAGCTCAGACTTCTCTAACTTCTTCTACTAACCCTGGTTGATTATCAGTGTGAGGTAGAGGTCGGATATCTTCTCTAGTTCCGTTAATGGTAGCTTCAAGACGAAAAATTCTTGCAAATAGGGTATAAACGGTGTTGCGAACGGATTCGCCGGTAAGCGGGTCAAGTACTGCAAGGTTAGGTGGTAGATTCGATTCATGATATGGAGTACCTTCTTCCCTTCTCCATATGGTGAGTATGCCACGAACCCACCCCCATTTTCTCCAGTAATCATGGTAGTTGATTGGTTGGTGTGCTCCTGTCACGCTGTCTTTGGAGTCAGAGGAACTTGGTCTATTCGTAGAGGCCATCTTACGCGATCTCAGGAAAGATTTTTGGTATGAAGAGTTTAGTGATAGCAATTGATAGTTGGATGGTATTCTCAATGCATAATTTGCATAGATATATAGTACCAGGATCCCTTAAATTAAGGAGAAATTTACGAGAGATATCAGGCAAGGTCTACAGTAACAGATACGCTAAGATATGAATTGTCAGATACGCTAAGATATGAATTTTGTCTATACACTATTCATACAGTTAATGCAGTAAAACGTGTCTAGACTAAGAATAATGAGTAGGTAATTTCCTAAGTATGATAAGCAGATGATTTCCGACAAAAATGATAAGCAAAACTTTTGACATGCAGACACGGTCGAAGTCCAGACTCACTAATGCATCCGAACGACTATCAGTTAGACAGACTAATGCAAGACCTGGTTCGCTAAGACCACCGCTCTGATACCAACTGTAGAGACCCGTCCTAATCCATCTGGACGAAGTCCACATCGATTACAAACGATTCACAATAGTTGATTACATCGCGAGGTACTTGACCACTATATGATACATTTTACAAACATTGCATTCGTTTTTAAAAGACAAACTTGCTTTACATCGAAAGTTGACAATATGCATACCATTTCATAATATATCCATCTATAATTGACTCAATAATAATCTTGATGAACTGAACGAATCGAATGCAACGTCTTTTTGAAATATGTCATGAATGACTTTAAGTAATGTCTCTAATATGAGCTAATGCACAGCGGAAGATTTCTTTCATACCTGAGAATAAACATGCTTTAAAGTGTCAACCAAAAGGTTGGTGAGTTCATTAGTTTATCATAATCAATCATTTTCATCATTTTAATAGACTACAAGATTTTCATTTTCAGTTCTCATAAATATACGTCCCATGCATAGAGACAAAAATATCATTCATATGGATTGAACACCTGGTAACCGACATTAACAAGATGCATATAAGAATATCCCCTATCATTCCGGGAAATCCTTCGGACATGATAAAAACGAATTCGAAGTACTAAAACATTCAGTACTTTGGATGGGGTTCGTTAGGCCCAATAGATCTATCTTTAGGATTCGCGTCAATTAGTAGATCGGTTTACTAATTCTTAGGCTACCAAGCAAAAGGGGCATATTCGGCTTCGATCATTCACCTATATAATGTAGTTTCATTTATTTGTGTCTATTTCGTAAAACATTTATAAAAATTTCGCATGTATTCTCAGCCGAAAAATATAAAGGGTAAAAAGGCAAATGAAGCTCACCGTACTGTATTTTGTAGTAAAATACATATGACGTCATTGAACAAGTGTAGGGTTAGCCTCGGATTCACGAACCTATATTATTCATATATTTATTAAAACATATACTTGTAATCGAACAAGTTTAGATATTATTATTACTTGTTATTTCAGTAACTTGTATGTTTCATTGGTAACCATATTAACTATATCTATTTTATATATTTTAGTTAAATAAATAGTATTTATTATGAAAATATTAATGTTGTTATGCGATATGTTTTAAATTTATTCTTATATAGCTATTTATTTGATAAAAATAATATTAATAATAGTAAATAAAAATTTGTATCTTTTTATGATAATAATAATACTAAAAATATTTAGTAATGATACTGATATTAATAGTTTTGAGAATAATATTAATAATAATGATAATTATAATAATAATTTTTAATATTAATGATAATGGTTTTAATCCTAATGATACTACTAATAATAATCTAATTAATAATAATAATAATAATAATAATAATAATAATATAATAGTAATAATAATAATAATAAATAATAATAATAATAATAATAATAATAATAATAATAATAATAATAATAATAATAATAATAATAATAATAATAATAATAATAATAATAATAATAATAATAATAATAATAATAATAATAATAATAATAATAATAATAATAATAAAAAATAAATAGAGTAAAATTACTACCTCAAAGAAGTAGCTCCTAACAAATGCCCAAGTCCGAATTTGAACCTGCAACGTCCCGCTTAACCCAATAATATCTCTAACCGTCGCTTCATTTCATCTTTTCTGTTTTGAATCATTATCATCCTAATCGTATCATCACCATTTATCATCCTCAACCATTCGTTATCATATTCATCGTCACCATTATTATTATCGTTTATCATTTTAATTATCATCATCTATAATCGTGATCATCATGATACCCGCTATCATTTTTTTTAGTATCATCATCTTATTCCTAATCGTCATCCTACATCATTGTTACTATCATTTATATCATCATAATAAAATCATTAATATTATCAACATCTTAATTTTTATCAACGGTTTCATTATTATATATGTATCACGATCCATATCATCACCATTCATCATCTAACATCACAATCGTCATTCACCATTTTCATCACCATCATCATTATTTACTCATAAACCGTCACCTTAATTATCATTTTATCATAATCGCCTTAATCGTTTAATCATTATCATATTCATATCATGATGACAAATCATCGATTATCACCACTTAGCAAACCACCATTTTTGTTTCCAACAATATCGATCATCATCTTAGGATTTCGGCTCAGGCAGCAAATTGACCCACTAGACCCAAATAGACAGTCCGATTTACTAGTCCATCTTGAAAGGAAAAATGGTTGGCCAAAATAAACCCACTTTCGAAAAGAGTCCAATAATTTATTATATGATAGTGTTATCGAGAGCAGGGAAGGGTGTTAGGAGATTTAGCATGCAAATAAAGTAAGTAGGGTTTGGCTTTTCCTTTTCCTGTTTCCTTTTAATCGACCAAAACAGAAAAATCTGTGCATAATATCATGATTATCGCCCTATTTAATTTGATCATGGATAAGTGGAATTACTTTATATAAACAATTCTTTTTCCTCCCTCCAGCTGTTGTAGACGTCCCAAAATGTCCCCATAACTTTTCAATAAAGCTTGTTAAAGTAATAGGAAAAGATTAATTAGTTGTAGTAATTCCACAATTTGTTCAATGGTGAGGTTGTTCGTTTAATTATTGTCGACCATAGGAAAAGGAAAGAACACGCATACAGTTTATAGAGTGGAGATGGGATTCCGTAACAGTAACAATTATATAAATATAGCAGTAGCAGCTGTGTGAAACGAAGAAGAAAAGAAAGAAAAAAAATACGCGTACAGCAGGTTTTCAATTGACCTTCGGTTATGATGTTTGTTCAGCATAAAAATAATACCAAGGAAAAGGGTTTGTTGGTGTTTACAGTGGAGAATCGATGGTAGCAGCAGAGATGTGAAGGTTGCAAATCACCTTCACATTTTATTTCCATCATCGTGTATCACTATATTAGAAATAGAAAACGAAGCGGCAATAATACGTAAAGTTTATGATGATCCTAAATTAGATACAGAAAGAAAAGTCATGCGGTAGCAAGTAAGAGATAAAAGAAGATGGTGGTTGATTATGGATAAGAGAGAGAGAGAGAGAGAGAGAGAGAGAGATGAAGAGAGAGAAAAAGGAGGTGGTGGTTCATGGTTTCAAACACAGAAAACAATCAGTAGTGGTCGTCGTTGGGTGATTTGAGGTGAGGTTATGGAGTTGTTCTAGTAGTGATCCGAAGAGAAAACAGAAATATAGCGAAGTGGGTTTGTATTTATCAAAGGTTTGGTGTGGGTGAATCGTAGGTGATGGTCTTTTCTTGGAGGTGATGGGTTATGGTGGTTCAACGGTGATCGTGAAGAAGGTGGTTAGAGCGATGGTCTCTCAAAGAAGAAGATGAAGGAGAGAGATGAGTTTTTCATTCTTTATTGCATAAGTAATTGTATACATAAATATATATTGAAGATAGAGATTAGAATAGATAACAATTGATTGAGAATGGTACTAGACAAGGAAAGAAAAAGCAAAGTCTCGTGATTTGATAGAGACTAAAAACAGAATGAAGAAAAGAAGGGAACATATAATGCAGTGTATATGACCTATAATTACAAATAGATAGTGAATTAATCATAAATCAATAACCAATCAATAATAGTAATAATATTATAATAACTTAATCAAATGAAACGTGTGATTTAAATTAGCCGTCGTCTACTATTTCATTTACGGTCTGAAATTCTTATTTCGTGGATAAATTAGTAGCGGATAAAATATCCTCTGGAAAAATCCCATATTTTTTTAATTAAATGTCTTTATTTATTTCAATCATTATGGTATAAAATTCGGTCATTAACTATTAAATAAAAATTACATTAATTATTCACTCCCAACTCTAAGAAAAATATAAAAGTTTTAAAAATTTAATAAATAGCTCCTAAATACTTTTTTACTAAGCCTATAATTTATAAAACATATTTTCGGATCACCGTTTATTTTAAAATCACATAAGTTCCTTTTTAACTTGTTTACTATCTATCGCATGACAATTGAGCGTTACCGTCGTTTATTAAATAACTTCAAAATCACCAAATGTATACTCTATATCCTTTATTTATATATATACTCTTTAAATAATAATTATTTTTTATTATTATTATCTTTCAACATTGGTTATAACAATTACAATATATAATATTTCTTTTTATAATATACTTATATATATATATATATATATATATATATATATATATATATATATATATATATATATATATATATATATATATATATATATATATAGATATATACATTCTAGTAGTGATCCGAAGAGAAAACAGAAATATAGCGAAGTGGGTTTGTGTTTATCAAAGGATTGGTGTGGGTGAATCGTAGGTGATGGTCTTTTCTTGGAGGTGATGGGTTACGGTGGTTCAACGGCGATCGTGAAGAAGGTGGTTAGAGCGATGGTCTCTCAAAGAAGAAGATGAAGGAGAGAGATGAGTTTTTCATTCTTTATTGCATAAGTAATTGTATACATAAATATATATTGAAGATAGAGATTAGAATAGATAACAATTGATTGAGAATGGTACTAGACAAGGAAAGAAAAAGCAAAGTCTCGTGATTTGATAGAGACTAAAAATAGAATGAAGAAAAGAAGGGAACATATAATGCAGTGTATATGACCTATAATTACAAATAGATAGTGAATTAATCATATATCAATAAACAATCAATAACAGTAATAATATTATAATAACTTAATCAAATGAAACGTGTGATTTAAATTAGCCGTCGTCTACTATTTCATTTACGGTCTGAAATTCTTATTTCGTGGATAAATTAGTAGCGGATAAAATATCCTCTGGAAAAATCCCATATTTTTTTAATTAAATGTCTTTATTTATTTCAATCATTATGGTATAAAATTCGGTCATTAACTATTAAATAAAAATTATATTAATTATTCACTCCCAACTCCAAGTAAAATATAAAAGTTTTAAAAATTTAATAAATAGCTCCTAAATACTTTTTTACTAAGCCTATAATTTATAAAACATATTTTCGGATCACCATTTATTTTAAAATCACATAAGTTCCTTTTTAACTTGTTTACTATCTATCGCATGACAATTGAGCGTTACCGTCATTTATTAAATAACTTCGAAATCACCAAATGTATATTCTATATCCTTTATTTATATATACACTCTTTAAATAATAATTATTTTTTATTATTATTATCTTTCAACATTGGTTATAACAATTACAATATATAATATTTTTTTATAATATACTTATATATATATATATATATATATATATAATTATATGCATATCTATATATTATATATTAAATTAATAATATTAAATATACAGATATTATTTTATATATTTATTTCCAACAATTAAATCATATATTATTTCAAATAAAATTATATATATATATATATATATATATATATATATATATATATATATATATATATATATATATATATATATATATATATATATATATATATATATATATATATATTTACAAATTAGTTGTTCGTGAATCGTCGAGAATTATCGAAGGTTAATTGAATATATGAAACAGTTAAAAATTTTGAGACTTAACTTAACAAACTTTGCTCATCGTGTCGGAATAATATAAAGATTAAAGTTTAAATTTGGTCGGAAATTTCCGGGTTGTCACATCATGTATGTCATATTGGTTTGTCATGTATGTTGTGGAACCAGCACAACAACAAAGTTGCCTTTTATATTTAAAATTCTAGTATACCCAGCTCAGAGATAAGATAGGTAAAAAGTTTCTCATCTAAGGGCTTTGTGAATAAGTCTGCTAGCTGTTGATCAGTTGATATGAAGTGCAGCTCCACATTTCCATTTTGAACATGATCCATTATGAAATGGTATCGAATGTCAATATGCTTAGTCCTAGAGTGCATCACAGAATTGTTGGTGATCGCAATGGCACTGGTATTATCACAGTAGATTGGAGTCTTTGTTAAATGAACACCATAGTCCTTTAGCTGACTTTGCATCCATAGAATTTGAGCAGTACAACTACCAGCAGAGACATACTATGCTTCAACAGTGGATGTTGACACAATATTTTGCTTTTTGCTGGTCCAATTGACTAGCCTGCCACCCAGTAACTGGCAACCACAAGTAGTATTTTTTCTGTCTATTTTACAACCTGCAAAGTTTGCATCTGAGTACCCAATTAGTTCAAAATCCTGGTCTTTGGGATACCAGAGACCACGTTTGGGAGTACCCTTTAGATACCTAAATATCATTTTCACTGCTAGCAGGTGTGAATCTTTAGGATCAGCTTGATATCTGGCACAGAGACATGCGGCAAACATAATATATGGTCTGTTGGCTATGAGATAAAGTAGGGACCAATTGTACCTCTATATTCAGTGATATTGATTGGTTCACCAGTAGGATCAACATCTATTTTAGTAGAAGCTGCCATTGGAGTCCTTATGTGTTTTAAACATGTCATACCAAATTTCTTTAACATATCATTGATATATTTATCATGACTTATAAAATGCCATCATCAAGTTGTTTGATTTGTAATCCAAGAAAGTATTGAAAATCTATTTGTAAACTCATTTCATCTGTCTTTGACATAAGTTTTAAAAATTCTTGACAATGTTTTTCATTTGTAGAACCATAAATAATATCATCCATATATATCTGTACCAAAAAGAGATCACCATCTATCTCCTTTAAGAATAGAGTGGTATCAATTATTCCAACTTTAAAATCTAAATAGGTGAGATACACATGAAGCGGCTCATACCATGCTCTCGGTGCCTGTTTCAGGACATAAAGAGCTTTGTCTAACTTGTATACATGGTTTGGATATTTACTTCTTACAAAACTCGGAGGCTACTTGACATAGACTTCTTCTTGCAGCATCCCATTGAGAAAGGCAGATTTGACATCCATCTGGAACACCTAACAGTTCATATGAGCTGCAAAGGCTGAGAATATTCTGATTGCTTTCATCCTTGTAACTAGTGCATATGTCTCTCCTTAATCCAAACCTTCTTCTTCACTAAACCCTTAGGCTACCAATCTAGCCTTGTTTCTCATCACAACCCCATCTTCATCCATACTGTTCTTGAACACCCACTTGGTACCAATGATTTTATTCTAATCATCATCAAGTATAGGTACCAGCTTCCAAACTTTGTTCCTATCAAACTGAGTGAGCTCATCTTACATAGCTCCTACCCAGCTAGGATCTTTCAATGCTTCTTCAGTATTTGTGGGTTCAATGGTAGATACAAAGTTTACATGCATACAGAAGTTACTGGTTGCATGCCTTCTTGTTTTAACTCCACTACCCATATTTCTAATAATCTGCTCAATTGGATGCTTTCTCCATCTAGTGTTATGAACATGTGAGCTTGTTGTGGAATATACAGCATCATGATCATCAGTGGGTACAGTAGTGTGTACATCAGTATGAGACTGATGTACTTCATCAGTGGAACCAACACTAAACTGTGATCCTTCAGAACCAGTGGACCTCTGCCCAATTTGTAATACTTCAGTAGAGCTAGTAGGTCTAATTAGTTTAGACATAGATGTAATAGAATAATCCATCTCATCTTCATAGAACCCTAGTAGCATGGATTGGTGAGGGTACTGCTGTTGGTTCTTCTTCTTCATTAAGAGCTTGTTGAGTAGGCCCTTCAAAAAGTAACTCCTCATCTTCTTGACCAGAAGATAAGGTAGGGGCAGTTTCATCATACGTAACATTAATTGATACTTCGAAGCATCCCCTTCTTTTGTTTTAGACCCTATATGCCTTTGTTGTGATGCCCGTACAAAACCATCGTGTACGAATCATCAACAACAGGATCATTACAAGGTTAAGTACTATACGCTGTAATTAAAGAAGTTGCATTCACGATAAAAAGGTGATGTCACAACCGACATCAAATGTTTTACATTTCAAAAGCTTGCTTCACTAAGTAGAAGCAAATAATAAGTGTATGTGACCACAATGGTTGTTACAAGTCATAGTTCAAAAGTACGAATGTTTGAATGCAAAATAAAGTAGTTCATGCGATGACAACTCTAAGCAGCGGGTGTCTACAGCACGACTAGTACACAGCGGAAGCTAACCTCAAGCACCTGAGAAAAACATGCTTAAAAACGTCAACACAAAGGTTGGTGAGCTATAGTTTAAGTACAACAGTATGTAAGGTAGGCCACGAGATTTCAGTGCTACAAAGAGCGTTTCAAAACAGTATGATAAAGTATATGTTAACCGTAGGCACTTGGTAACTAACTTAACGTTTATACCCCCTGAAAGTACACTTGGCAAGTGCGTATGTCTACGAAGTATTAAACACTCGTTAAATGCTAGCGCGACTAGCCCGAGTGGGGATGTCAAACCCTATGGATCCATATCTAAGATTCGCGTTCACGGTTCAAAAACCAATGATTAAATGTTACCGAGCTAAAGGGAATGTTTCTGCCGTTATATAACCCACATATATATAAGTTTAAGTACTCGTGCCTAGTATGTAAAACATAAAATCCGCATGTATTCTCAGTTCCCAAAATAAGTTAGAGTAAAAAGGGAATGCTATAACTCACAATGATAATGTAGTCGAAAAGTCGGTTCGGAAAAAGGTGTGCAAGTAATCGGTCCGAAGGTTCTCAACCTAATTCAAATAGTACTAAGTCAGTAAAAGTATGTAATTTAAGGTCTTAAGGGTCATCATCATTCATCATTAAACAAAAGGCGTAAAGTAAGTTTCGTTTATGAAAGTAGTTTAAAACAAAGTCTGACTTCAGTCAGTCACCACGGCCTCTACCCTTACTGAATTAAGGTGAGACCAGTGGCCATGGCTACGTCTATGAGTCCCTTAAGTGTGGTGAAATTTACAGAAGAAAACTCGTCTTGGTTTGACCATGGCGACGGTCTAAGTGCGAGTAGGTCAGAAATTTCTGCACAACGTTAAAGGACATAGTGACGATCGGAGGGCCATAAATCCTAAACCGTAACTCGGATTAAGACGAGTCCTATATGAAAAGTTATCTACTCGAAAAGTTCTATCTAAAAATCAAGGTTAGAACAGCCCAGGTCTACTGGTATGTTACAGAAACATCAGATCAGTAGCTTTTGGACAGAACAGTGAGTTTAAAAGGGTTCCGGTGGTCTTGGTGCTTGATGTTCATCATGGTTCTCATCATTGATGCATATAGCTTCAAGTGTACAACTCATTGATGTATCTACATCATCTTAACCAAGTCTTGACCATCATAACCCATGTGCAAGTCTAAGACATGAAGCACAACTCACTTAAGAGTTGTATGAAGTTTGATGAACCAAAGTTGCATCAAAGTCTTAGATCTAACACATACATGGACTTTAAAGCTAATAACAAGTTACAAACTTGAAAGTAAACTAACTAATCAAGATCATAAGTAGTAGACATAGTTCTTAGTTTGATCTTGAAGATCCAAGACTCAAAAGTCTAGATCCAAAGTTATATTTAAAGAAAACTTATTTGTGTGTTCTTGAACTTTCAAGGTTAACTTAATTTGTTCAAGAGATATGAGATCAAGACTAACTTGTAGTACTTGACCATATAAACTAACTACATGAAATTAAAGTGCATAAAATGAAGAAGTAACTAAGTAAACATGTAATTTGTTCATTGTTGTTCATACTTTAAAGATTCAAACCAAAGTTTGATCTTTAGAAAGTAAACTTTAAAGTTTACTTCATGAACTTCAAGTATGAGTTTAATCAACACATGAACTTGCAATCTTTTAAGAAAGTATATGTAGAACCATAACTAGTAAGTTATGTTCTTGAGTGTTCTTGATAAATACAAGATTAATATGAAGAATCAACCTAGAAAGTTTATTCTTGTAACATGAAAGTAAGTAACAACAATTACTAGTAACTACAAGTAATCAAACATTAAACAAGAATAAGTAATAAGAAGTAAATGATGATGATTGAAGGGTGCATTGGTTCGGTTTTGTGGCAAGGAAAGAAGAGAAATATTGCTTAAGTTACTTACTAGTTTTAGAGAGAAAGGAGAGAAAATTGCAAGTAAGGTGAAGTGTGAGAAAATGAGAGAGTTATGTGAGTGAGTAAGTAAGCAAAATTAAAAAATAAAACACCCCTTATTGGAGTCAAAACCCACGGTTTTGCTGCATAAAAAAGAGGGAGGAGTTTGTTTTGTGGATACTTGCATGTTAAAGCTAAAAAGAGTGGTTAAAGGATGGCCATGCATGGGGATAAGTTGCTAACTAGATTCCAATTACAACAACTAACTAGTTCCATCTTAAATTGATACTTTCAAGTGCAAGACATGGGCTAACTAAGTCCATTAATAATGTAGGGTGGGCTTGGAAGTCCAATAACATGAGTCTATTACACTAACAAAGCCCAAGTTCAAATAAATCACAAGTTAAACCAATTAAAGCCCAAGTAACTAACTAATAGCCTTAGTTAATTAAAATGATTAATAAATTTAATCATGAATGTAAATAATATCTAAAAATATTATTCGTGAAAGTTCCGGGTGTGACAAAGACATTTCGGGCCATTAAAGTCAAGTTCGGGCAATCATGGCAACATGTAAATGTAATAACATACATTCGTTTAATCACACGTATTAATAATAACAATTATTAATAAATAAACGTTGGAAATTTCAGGGTCGTTACATTACCCACCTGTTAAAGAAAATTTCGTCCCGAAATTTTAAGCTGAGGTAGATGGAGGAGTCTGGAAAAGGTGAGGATACTTCCGCATCATTTGATCCTCTCGCTCCCAAGTAAACTCCGGTCCTCGTTTGGCATTCCATCGTACTCGAATGATCGGAATCTTGTTGCGTTTCAAAGTTTTGATCTCACGATCCATAATTTCAACAGGTTCTTCCACAAAGTGGAGTTTGTCGTCAATAGTAAGTTCTTCCAATGGTATGATAAGTTCAGGTGCAGCAAGACACTTCTTCAAGTTTAACACATGGAAGGTAGGATGAACTGAGCTCAATTGTGCTGGTAGATCCAAACGGTATGCAACGGGTCCAACACGTTCCAAGATTTCAAAAGGACCAATGTATCGTGGGTTTAACTTTCCACGTTTTCCAAAGCGAATCACACCTTTCCAAGGTGAAACCTTCAACATTACACGATCACTAACGTTGAATTCAATGTCCTTACATTTAAGATCGGCATAACTCTTCTGACGATCGCGGGCAGTCTTAAGTCTAGCTTGAATCTGAGCAATCTTCTCCGTTGTTTCATAGACTACCTCGGGTCCGGTGATTTGCTTTTCGCCTACTTCAGCCCAACAAATAGGAGATCGGCACTTACGGCCATACAATGCTTCAAAAGGTGCATCATTAATGCTAGAGTGATAACTGTTGTTGTACGAGAATTCGGCGAGTGGCAAATGCCTTTCCCAAGCCTTTCCGAAATCAATGACACATGCACGCAGCATGTCTTCCAAGGTCTGAATCGTTCGCTCACTTTGCCTGTCAGTCTGTGGATGATACGCAGTACTCATGTCGATACGAGTTCCCATGGCTTCTTGCAAAGAACGCCAAAATCTAGAGGCAAAACGGGGATCGCGATCGGAGATGATCGATAAACGTACACCATGACGAGATACAAGCTCTTTGATGTATAACTGAGCAAGTCTCTCCATTGTATCAGTTTCCTTCATCGCTAGAAAGTGTGCAGATTTGGTAAGACGGTCAACAATAACCCAAATAGTATCGTATCCGCCCACCGTCTTCGGCAGCTTAGTAATGAAATCCATTGTGATCCTTTCCCACTTCCATTGTGGGATTTCCGGATGTTGAAGTAACCCAGAAGGTCTCTGATGTTCGGCCTTAACTTTCGAACAAGTCAAACACTTCCCAACATAAGTTGCAACGTCCTTCTTAAGATTCGGCCACCAATACTATTCTTTAAGGTCGTGGTACATTTTGCCTGCTCCAGGGTGAATCGAATATCTCGATTTGTGTGCTTCAACAAGTATCAGGTTTCGTAGATCTCCATAATAAGGTACCCAAATTCTTCCGGCATAACATCGGAGTCCAGACTCCCTAACCTCGAATCGAGAGACAAGTATGTTCAAATGTTCATGAGATATGTTCTCCTCCTTGAGAGCCTCATCTTGAGCTACTCTGATCTGGCTGTTGAGGTTCGAATGGATGGTGATGTTCAGAGCCCTAACACGAAGAGGTGTCGTCCTCTCCTTTCGGCTCAAAGCGTCAGCTACAACATTGGCCTTGCCAAGGTGATAGCGAAGTTCACAGTTGTAGTCGTTGAGCGTCTCGATCCATCGACGCTGTCTCATATTCAGTTGCTTCTGATCAAAGATGTGCTGGAGACTCTTGTGATCGGTGAAAATAGTGCTCTTAGTTCCATACAAATAATGTCTCCACAATTTAAGTGCAAAGACAACGGCTCCAAGTTCAAGATCATGAGTAGTGTAGTTCCGCTCGTGAATCTTCAATTGTCGGGAGGCATAGGCAATAACTTTTGATCGTTGCATCAGTACACAACCAAAACCACTCTTTGATGCATCACAATAAACAACAAAGTCGTCACTGCCTTCAGGAAGTGATAGGATAGGTGCGGAGGTTAACTTCTTCTTCAAAGTTTGAAATGCTGATTCGTGTGCGGGTTCCCAAATGAACTTCTTGCCCTTGTGAGTCAGCGCGGTCAAAGGACGCGCAATCAGAGAAAATCCTTCGATGAATCTTCGGTAGTAACCGGCGAGACCTAGGAATTGGCGAATATGCGTTGGAGTAGTGGGGGTCTCCCACTTGCTGATAGCTTCAATCTTGGCGGGGTCAACTTTGATACCCTGGTCGCTCACAACATGACCCAGAAACTGGACTTCCTTCAACCAAAATTCACACTTGGAGAATTTGGCGTAAAGTTGCTCTTGTCTTAAGAGTTCAAGCACTAATCGGAGGTATTGCTCATGTTATTCTTCGCTCTTAGAGTAGATGAGGATATCATCTATGAAGACGATAACAAACTTGTCCAAGTAAGGCTTGCAGACACGATTCATGAGATCCATAAACACGGCAGGTGTATTTGTCAAACCGAATGGCATCACGAGGAACTCATAATGACCATAACGGGTTCTGAATGCAGTCTTCATCACGTCACTTTCCTTCACCCTCAACTGGTGATAGCCGGATCACAAATCGATCTTTGAATAAACGCTCGATCCTTGTAGTTGATCAAAAAGATCGTCAATTCGTGGAAGAGGATACCGATTCTTGATTGTCAATTTGTTGAGCTCACGGTAGTCGATACACATACGAAAGGATCCATCCTTCTTCTTCAAAAACAGAACCGGTGCGCCCCAAGGCGAGAAACTTGGTTGGATAAATCCTCAGTCAAGTAGCTCTTGTAGTTGACTCTGTAATTCTTGCATCTCGGAAGGTGCGAGTCTATAAGGTGCGCGAGCTACAGGTGCAGCTCCGGGCACTAAATCAATCTGAAACTCTACTGCTCTCTGCGGTGGCAATCCAGGTAATTCCTCTGGGAAGACATCGGAAAATTCGTTCACAATTCGAACGTCGTTCACGCTCTTCACCTCAGTTTCTACCGCTTTCACATGTGCTAGGACAGCAAAAACATCCCTTCTTCATAATCTTTCGCGCTTTCACGCAACTAATGAGGTTCAACTTCGAGGTACATCTCTCTCCATAGATAACCAGTGGTTCGCCATCTCCTTGTGGTATGCGAAGTACTTTATCTCCACAGATAATATCGGCCTTTATCTTGCTCAACCAATCCATACCGACGATCACGTCAAAACTTCCCAGTTTGATAGGTATCAAATCAATTTCGAAATCTGCACCAGCTATGTTGATAATAGCTCTACACTAATATGGTCAACCTTTTCAAGTTTTCCATTGGCGACCTCGACAAGCATACTCTCTTTTAACGGGACTAATGACCAATTAATCTTATTGCAAAAATGTCTACATACATAACTTCTATCCGCACCAGTATCAAACAAGACAGAAGCTAAAAGATTGTTGATTGGGAATATACCTATCACCAAGTCGGGGTTATCGCCTGCATCCCTTGCATTAACATTAAAAGCTCTACCACGGGGTGGCCCGCCATCTTTTTGCTTGTTTGGGCACGCATTTCTGAAATGGCCCATCTGTCCACATTCGTAGCACTTCTTAGGTCCATTGGTGTTCGGCTTCCCATTCAAAGTGGTGACCTTGCAGTCTTTCCCGATATGCCTAGCCCGTTGGCACTTCTCGCAGACAACATTGCAATACCCAGTGTGGTGTTTGTAGCACCGTTTGCATTGTGGTAAGGTTCCTTTGTAGTTCGGGTTGGTGTTGGTGTTGTTGTTGGGATTAGGGTTTCCACCGTTGTTGTGCCTCTTGGCGGGGGTTTGATCGTAGTTTCTCCCCCTGTTGTTGTTGTTGTTGTTGTTGTGGTTGTTGTCCCATTTCCTCTTTTCACTACTACCAGCTTCAAACTTAGCCTTCTCCGGCTCGTCAAGGATGATTTGATTCAGGAGAGTATGCGCCATGCGCATTGCTTCGGGGACATTCGGTGGCTTGGATGAGGTGACATTACCCTTAATGGACTTAGGAAGTCCCGAGAAGTATTTCTCCATGCGCTTGAATTCGGGGGTGACCATGGTCGGACACATTAATGCTAACTCCAAAAACCTACGATTTTAACTCTTAAGATCGTTTCCCACGGCTTTCAACTGCATAAATTCGATCTCCATCTTTTGTATTTCGGTCCTTGGACAGTATTCCTCAATCATAGCACACTTAAACTCTTCCCAAGGCGTAGCATACGCCTCATCGATTCCTTGCGCTTGGGCCATGGTATTCCACCATGTAAGCGCGCCATCAGAAAGTGTGCAAGAAGTAAACTTGGTTTTATTATCCTCCGAACAGTTGCTAACCCGGAATACTGATTCAAGTTTCTCGAACCATCTGGTGAGACCAACTGGTCCCTCGGTGCCGCTGAAGTTATGCGGTTTGCAGCTCTGGAATTCCTTGTATGTACACCCATTTCGAACGGGTGGAATAACCGGTGGTGGTGGCGGTGGAGCTTCGAGATTTCTTTCTGCTAGGGCTGCAGTGACCCGTTCGTTGATCATGTCCTCAATCTGGGCGGCGGTAGGTGTGGATCTTCCGTTAGCCATGGTATTCTAAACAAAATTTTTGACTCAAGTCAAAATCCAGTATGCAAGTAGTAATAATACAGTATATAGTGACCAACATGGAATCAAAACATCACATGTTATTAAATAATGCATCTAGGTACAAATACCAAAGAATCATCGTACAGCAATGTAAATAGAACATCTTGCAAGAATTAAATAACGCAAAGTTCCATTCATTAATAATAATAAGTTTCATACATCTGAATAAGTTCGTACAATACATATGAAATACATGAAACTATAACTAGATTATATCATGAAATCTAAATACAAAGTCCTACGGTGAAGGCGGGTGTACTGCTCCTCGAGCCAACTGCTCCTCGAGCTCAGTGACTCGAGCTCGGAGGATCTCAACCTCCCTCATCAGTTCCTCGTAAGAGTGAGCTGGTGGGGCAGGCAGTGCAGGTGGGGCGGGTGGTGCGGGTGGTGCTGATGTAGATGGTCCGGCTCCGGATGTAGACGGTACGTCCCTAGATGTAAGTGGTCCGTATCTAAATCTAGGTGGTACGGTTCCAGGAATAGTCAATACGTAACGGGGAACCTTACGTATCTGTGGGTCGGCAGGGTATGGCACAACTCGTTTACGAGCAGTAACCCTACGACGATGGCCAAATGCGTCAGTAAAAGCATGACCTCCATTCACCCCTGGAATGACGGTGCCGTCGAAACGGTACCGCTTCTTCGGCGGGGTGGAGGGTGCCTGAATAGGTCTATCAGCAGGATCCTCATCATCGCTGGAGTCATCTGATGATGAAGAATCGGCGGTTGATGGGTCATCTGAATCGTGTGGTGGTGACACTGGTGGCTGAGCTGGTAATCCGAAGCGTCCGAAGGCCGCCAACATCTGTCTGTGTCTGCCTGGCGAAATCACGACTAAATGTCCGTCGGGAGTGCGTCGGCAAAGCGTGCGCATGTGGTTACGAAACGGCCCTTCCCCGAACTCTGCGGGGATCTCAATACCACCAATGCGGGGCTGTAACCTCGAGGGTCCGGGAGCAGACACTGGGGCAGGTGCACTAGTACCAGCTCCGGAAGTAGAAGCGCCGGGATCACTAGTGGGTGTCGGGGTCAGTGTATCGGCAGTAGCAGCAGCAGGTGTAGCAGTAGGTAGGGCGACGGGGTCTGAGTCTGTACTGCCCGAAATGCCAGCAGGTGGAACATCCGACATCTGAACAAGGAAAAATAAATTTTCCATGTCAGTATGTCATAAAGCAAGCAAATAATAGGCCAACGCTTTAAATCATGTATAACGGTAACTAGCATGGAAATAACAGTAATTCGTATGAAAGTAGCATGCAATCGAAAGCAAGTAATATTATGCAGTAGTGAAATCATGTAGTAGCATACGGCATATAGCAGTAAAAGTAAGCAGCAGCATGTAGTAAGCTCAGCGGAAACAAGTAAACTAGCATGTTGCAGATTAGTCCTATTAGTGAATCCTACTCGGGTCGGTCTTAGACTCACTAATGCAACCTAATTCCCTACAACCAATGCTCTAATACCAAATGTGATGCCCGTACAAAACCATCGTGTACGAATCATCAACAACAGGATCATTACAAGGTTAAGTACTATATGCTGTAATTAAAGAAGTTGCATTCACGATAAAAAGGTGATGTCACAACCGACATCAAATGTTTTACATTTCAAAAGCATGCTTCACTAAGTAGAAGCAAATAATAAGTGTATGTGACCACAATGGTCGTTACAAGTCATAGTTCAAAAGTACAAATGTTTGAATGCAAAATAAAGTAGTTCATGCGATGACAACACTAAGCAGCGGGTGTCTACAGCACGACTAGTACACAGCGGAAGCTAACCTCAAGCACCTGAGAAAAACATGCTTAAAAACGTCAACACAATGGTTGGTGAGCTATAGTTTAAGTATAACAGTATGTAAGGTAGGCCACGAGATTTCAGTGCTACAAAGAGCGTTTCAAAACAGTATGATAAAGTATATGTTAACCGTGGGCACTTGGTAACTAACTTAACGTTTATACCCCCTGAAAGTACACTTGACAAGTGCGTATGTCTACGAAGTATTAAACACTTGTTAAATGCTAGCGTGACTAGCCCGAGTGGGGATGTCAAACCCTATGGATCCATATCTAAGATTCGCGTTCACGGTTCAAAAACCAATGATTAAACGTTACCGAGCTAAAGGGAATGTTTCTGCCGTTATATAACCCACACATATATAAGTTTAAGTACTTGTGCCTAGTATGTAAAACATAAAATTCGCATGTATTCTCAGTTCCCAAAATAAGTTAAAGTAAAAACGGAATGCTATAACTCACAATGATAATGTAGTCGAAAAGTCGGTTCGGAAAAAGGTGTGCAAGTAATCGGTCCGAAGGTCCTCAACCTAAGTCAAATATAACTAAGTCAGTAAATCGTCTTAATAGGTTTAAAAGTATGTAATTTAAGGTCTTAAGGTTCATCATCATTCATCATTAAACAAAAGGCATAAAGTAAGTTTCGTTTATGAAAGTAGTTTAAAACAAAGTCTGACTTCAGTCAGTCACCACGGCCTCTACCCTTACTGAATTAAGGTGATACCAGTGGCCATGGCTCCGTCTATGAGTCCCTTAAGTGTGGTAAAATTTACAGAAGCAAACTCGTCTTGGTTTGACCGTGGCGACGGTCTAAGTGCGAGTAGGTCAGAAATTTCTGCACAACGTTAAAGGACATAGTGACGATCGGAGGGCCATAAATCCTAAACCGTAACTCGGATTAAGACGAGTCCTATATGAAAAGTTATCTACTCGAAAAGTTATATCTAAAAATAAAGGTTAGAACAGCCCAGGTCTATTGGTCTGTTACAGAAACATCATATAAGTAGCTTTTGGACAGAAGAGTGAGTTTAAAAGGGTTCCGGTGGTCTTGGTGCTTGATGTTCATCATGGTTCTCATCATTGATGCATATAGCTTCAAGTGTACAACTCATTGATGTATCTAAATCATCTTAACCAAGTCTTGACCATCATAACCCATGTGCAAGTCTAAGACATGAAGCACAACTCACTTAAGAGTTGTATGAAGTTTGATGAACCAAAGTTGCATCAAAGTCTTAGATCTAACACATACATGGACTTTAAAGCTAATAACAAGTTACAAACTTGAAAGTAAACTAACTAATCAAGATCATAAGTAGTAGAACATAGTTCTTAGTTTGATCTTGAAGATCCAAGACTCAAAAGTCTAGATCCAAAGTTATATTTAAAGAAAACTTATTTGTGTGTTCTTGAACTTTCAAGGTTAACTTAATTTGTTCAAGAGATATGAGATCAAGACTAACTTGTAGTACTTGACCATATAAACTAACTACATGAAATTAAAGTGCATAAAATGAAGAAGTAACTAAGTAAACATGTAATTTGTTCATGGTTGTTCATACTTTAAAGATTCAAACCAAAGTTTGATCTTTAGAAAGTAAACTTTAAAGTTTACTTCATGAACTTCAAGTATGAGTTTAATCAACACATGAACTTGCAATCTTTTAAGAAAGTATATGTAGAACCATAACTAGTAAGTTATGTTCTTGAGTGTTCTTGATAAATTCAAGATTAATATGAAGAATCAAACTAGAAAGTTTATTCTTGTAACATGAAAGTAAGTAACAACAATTACTAGTAACTACAAGTAATCAAACATTAAACAAGAATAAGTAATAACAAGTAAATGATGATGATTGAAGGGTGCATTGGTTCGGTTTTGTGGCAAGGAAAGAAGAGAAATATTGCTTAAGTTACTTACTAGTTTTAGAGAGAAAGGAGAGAAAATTGCAAGTAAGGTGAAGTGTGAGAAAATGAGAGAGTTATGTGAGTGAGTAAGTAAGCAAAATTGAAAAATAAAACACCCCTTATTGGAGTCAAAACCCACGGTTTTGCTGCATAAAAAAGAGGGAGGAGTTTGTTTTGTGGATACTTGCATGTTAAAGC
Organism: Rutidosis leptorrhynchoides; assembly: GCF_046630445.1. Classification (NCBI taxonomy): domain Eukaryota; kingdom Viridiplantae; phylum Streptophyta; class Magnoliopsida; order Asterales; family Asteraceae; genus Rutidosis; species Rutidosis leptorrhynchoides. The sequence continues at coordinate 194,354,949 of NC_092336.1, forward strand.
TAAAAAGAGTGGTTAAAGGATGGCCATGCATGGGGATACGTTGCTAACTAGATTCCAATTACAACAACTAACTAGTTCCATCTTAAATTGATACTTTCAAGTGCAAGACATGGGCTAACTAAGTCCATTAATAATGTAGGGTGGGCTTGGAAGTCCAATAACATGAGTCCATTACACTAACAAAGCCCAAGTTCAAATAAATCACAAGTTAAACCAATTAAAGCCCAAGTAACTAACTAATAGCCTTAGTTAATTAAAATGATTAATAAATTTAATCATGAATGTAAATAATATCTAAAAATATTATTCGTGAAAGTTCCGGGTGTCACAAAGACGTTTGGGGCCATTAAAGTCAAGTTCGGGCAATCATGGCAACATGTAAATGTAATAACATACATTCGTTTAATCACACGTATTAATAATAACAATTATTAATAAATAAACGTTGGAAATTCCAGGGTCGTTACATTTGTCATGTTTGAATATCTAAGAAATATTCCTTCATCAGCTTTGGCATCAAATATGCCAAGCTGGTCCCTATTATTCAGTATGAAACAGGGAGTGTCAAATACATGAAAAAATGAAATTGAGGGTCTTCTTCCTATGAGAACTTCATAAGCAATTTTATGATGTCTTTTCACAATTAAAGATCTATTCTGGGTAAAACAGGCAGTATTCACAACTTCTGCCCAGTATGCATTTTTTAGCCCAGACTCAGCTAACATAGATCTTGCTGCTTCAATGAGAGTTATGTTTCTTCTTTCTGCAACACCATTTTGTTGAGGTGTTCTCACAGCACAAAAGTTTTGTTAATTTTTAACCCAGACTCAGCTAGCATAGACCCGCCAAAATCGCTATTGACGCGGTACGTTATCTACGGTCCCACGGAGAGGTTTTGACCTCTATATTATATGTTTTGATAAAATATTGCATACAGTTTTTAATAACATACTTTCTATACATAGAAAATTTATCAAAATATAGACATTTCCCAAATATATATGTCAACTTATACAAAATGACTTAATCATCAAATTATTTAATAACAGATTATAACAATAATATTTGAATGCAATGTCTTTTTGAAAATATGGCATGAAAGACTCCATGCAGCACCTTAAGCAAATAACAAGCAGATAGCGGAAGCATATATATATATATATATATATATATATATATATATATATATATATATATATATATATATATATATATATATATATATATATATATATATATATATATATATATATATATTTTAAAACCTGAGAATAAACATGCTTAAAAGTGTCAACCAAAGATTGGTGAGTTCATAGGTTTATCATAAAAAATCATTTCGATTATATAAATTTCAATAATAGACCACAAGATTTCAGTTTATAAATATCCATATGTGACGGCCCAGAAATTTTCGACCAAATTTAAAATTAATCTTTATATGATCTCGACATGATAAGCAAAGTCTGGAATATTGAGTCCCAAAATTTTTTGAATTATATTCATGTAATCAATTACTCTTTGACCATTTCCGACGATTCACGAACATTTATCTATAAATGAATATGGATATATAAATAATTATATATAAAAATTATTAATCATATTAATAAACTACTATATACACTTGATGTTACAGATAAAAATGTAAAATGATATACGTTGTAATAAAAACTATTACGTTATTATAAGTATATATATAAATATATAGATATGAAATTTGATATATTGAAATTGTTATAATATTATTATTACTAAAATTATTATTATTATTAATATCATTTCTATTATAATTAGTAGAAAAGTTATGATCTTAGTTATCATTATTATTATTTATTATTATTATTATCTTAACATTAATATTATTATTTATATTAGTATTTTTATTGTTAAAAGTATTATTATTATTATTAAAATTAATAACTATTATTGTTAATTAAGTATAGATTAAAATTCAGATCAATGATATAAATCTGTTTAACATCACTATCCAATTTGTTTTCTGTCTCTAATATGGTTACCAGTCAAAATTAGATTATCAATACAAACAAATCTTCCACTGCTGCTAATTGAGAATTTATTTAATGATTAATCAAGTACTATGTTTAATTGATTGATTCAAACCCCGTGATAATTAAAATGGGATTACTATGTTGAATTTGTCCTTGTTGTTTCCATCATATTATTATGCATACACATATACATTCGGATGCATTGAACCCACTATACATCTCCTTACATTATTAAACCATCCCATACCCACTATTGTTGAATCACAAAACCACATAATCAAACACCACTTTTCATTTTCCTTTCTATTTCATGAACACCAATCATCACCACTTAAAAACAAAACCCACACCATCATCTCTTTGTCTACTATCTTCTTTTTCTATTTTAAGTCACCATTCACCTAATCTAATCTCAATTATATATCATATCTATCTATTCTCATATTATATACAATGTACATATACATATTCTGATTGAAATCAATCATACCAACATCTCTTTTCTCCTTCTTACTTTCTTTCTTTCTTTTGGCACGATACCAGCCCTCTTGATTCGATGCAAACAGCACAACACTCAATTCATATTCCTTGCTTCTTCTTCCTCATGGAACCCACCGGCCACCTTGCAAAACTTGAACACCACCGGGACAACCATCACAAACCCACGTCTGATCTTTATATTATGTTTCTGTTTTCCTTTCAAACATAAACCAAGCACAAACCACCCAAATAAACCAATGAAACCTGCTGCTATCCGTCTATCAAAACAGGCTGCTATTGCAGCTGAAAAACCGCCACGTACTACCGCAATTGAAGCTTCTATGAACCTGTCTTTTGTTTCACGATCACTAAACACACCTGAAATCACCCAACCAAAAACCCCACCTGCTCAATCCACCTGTTCATGCTGCTAAACAAGCCTGATGCTACTGCCACTATCTGTTCATGATCCTCCAATAACTACTGTGCAATCAGGTCAACTAGTCTACTTCTATTAATATAATTTCTTTTGTTATTACTAAACCAAAACCTGCTACCCCCTGTTTAACGTATGAACAATCACAAAACCAAAGTAATCTCTAAAATAAAAATCAAGTTATAATTCAACAAACCACCAAAATCGTAACCATGAACATTAGATTTAGCATAAACAATTCAATCAGACTAATAAGACCACTAGTATACGAATTAATTATAAATAAATCGAATTACGTACATAGATCCTTGATTGTATATATCAAATTAAACAGAAAATCGAATTGATGATGAAGATGATGACGATTATGATTTGAGAAGATGAAGCATGATTAATCAACACCCTCATCAAACTCATCAGCAATCACCATCAAATTCCTAAAATACCTGAAACCTTCTGTCGATTTCTATTATACGATAAGGAAGTGATGATGGAATATGATCGATGATGAGCAGAGAAGGAAATCGAAACCATGGTTTTAAGGAACTGACGAATGCTCTGCTCGATCCCCTTTTATTCGACATAAACCAAACACAAAGAAACCCATATATTACTGGACTATTTGATGGGCTATTTTAGGGATCCATTTATCAACACAAATGGGTCATAATCTTGGACTCCTTAAACACAAATGGCTAGAATCGGCTCTAGCCGCTTTAGATGATCTAACAATATCTTTTTCTTAATGCCCCTCATGTGAGTAGGAAGCAGTGTTATCAATAATTTTGTAAGCTTCAGTTGCGGTTTTCTTCATAATGGAACCACCAGCTGCTATATCGATGTCTTTTCATGTAGTGATGTTGCATCCTTGGAAGAATATTTGTACTATTTGATAAGTGTCTAAACCATGTTGCGGACATCCTCTTAACAACTTTCCAAACCTTGTCCACACCTCATATAGAGTTTCATTTGGCTTTTGTGTGAACGTAACAATTTCTCCTTGAAGTCTCACGGCTTTAGATGCCGGAAAGAATTGTTTAAGAAATTTTTCAACTAAAACATCCCATGTATCAATCGCCCCTTCAGGTAACTATTCTAACCAATCTTTGGTTTCTCCCTTTAAAATCCAGGGAAATAACATGAGATATATATCTGTTCATCCTCCACTTCTCTGATTTTAAATAGAGTACAGATCCTATTAAAGGTTTGAAGATGTTCATTTGGATCTTCCTTCGGCGCACCACTAAATTGGCATTGATTAGTTACCATGTGTAGGATTTTTCCTTTGATTTCATAATCTGGTGCATTAATGTCTGGTTGAGTAATTGCATGACCTTGGCCAGTGCGTTTAGCTCTCATTCGGTCTTCCATACTTAGAGGTTCCAGATTTTCCATGATTGAATTTGTTGAATCTGAATCACTAGAGGATTTTGATTTAATGGTTTCTTCGTCGACAATCTCTGGATGAGTGATTTGTGGTTCGGGAGGAATGATTAGTGGTTTAGGATCTCTGAATTATCCCTGAATATCCTCCGGATTCTCAATTGTGAGGTCGGGTTCAAAAAATGGATTATCGGAAATTTGAATTGGAGTACTTGGTCGACTAGATGACGATTTTAAAGAAAAATCAACGGCGACAATGTTGGCTAGATGTCTTGATCGAGTGACAGGTGGTGAACGTATGAAAGGTGATGAACGTTTTAATCGGTGCATTCACTGAATATCCTATTAGTTATAAAAGATAAAAATTATATAAGTTATCAAATTAATAGACTTTTTTGATTTTGCCCACGTTTCGAATAGCCAATAGATGCAGCAGGTAGCCAGGACCCTTTAAATCGGAAGCCCACAACTCGCCACTAACAAATCCAACTATTACTACGAACTAGAAAATTTTGGATGTCTATCAATTTAACCGCTTAAAATAATTTTTCGTTGAAATTTAAAGAAGAAATAGAAAATTCTATGTCCTAAAAACTAGAGCGTCGAGAAATAAGAATGAAAAAGAGTGCGTCAAAAAACGTTGAAAAATAAAAGGTCGAAAAACAAATGTCGAAAAACAAACAGTCGAAAAATAAAAATAAGAAAATAAGCGTCGAAACTTAGAATTCTAAATACTAAAAATTAAAACTTACACCTAAAGCTATTAAAGTTTAAAAGCAATTCTATATCCAAAACGACAATAACTTAAAAAGGCACTAAAGTTTATTAAATACTAAAACGATAAGTGACGTCGTAAAATTCTAAAGCGCCTAAGTCTTAATCTAAAGAAAAAGCACTTAAGGGATTTTACGGCAAAGCCTAAAAATTTAGAAATAAAAATAACTACGGCAAAATACTAGTCTTAAAACTAATTACGAACGAAAAATATACAATATACGAATAAATGATTAAAATATACAATTTATAAAAAGAAATAAAAATGATAATATTACTTATTTTTATAAAAATATTATTTTTATATTATTATTTTATAAAAGTTAAGTTTATATATTTAATGAAACTAATTATAACTTAAAAATACAAATTAAATAAAACTTAAACTAACTAATATTAAATTAAAACCCTAATTAATATTAATTAATATTAATTCATAATAATTATTATTATTAAACCTTAACCCTAATTCGTACGAACTATGTTTCAGACCTGTCAGACAGGGTCATGCGGTCGCATGACTTTGTACCTGAATCCTCATGCGATTGCATGAGGGTCAGGTTCAGTTCACATGCAGGTTCAGATCGACAGGTTTAGTTTCTATTTTATTTTATTTTTCTTTTACGTTTTACTTTTTTTTTACTTTTTAGTTTATAATTTTACAAAATTTAAAATAAGTAATTAAAATAAACTTATATTTTAAAAATTAAAAATAAAAATACTTGTTAATTATATATATATTTTTTATGTTTTTTTTATAGTTTTGTATTTCAATATTTATATGAAAAATATTTATACAAAAATAACTTAAAAACTAAATTTTTTTTATAGCGTTTCGCTTTCGGATCCCCGGCAGCTGCGCCAAAAATTACTTGATGTGTTGCGAGGTGTATACGAAATAGTTATTTTTATTACGAAATACTATTAAATACGATACAATTTTACACAAGTTATTTATTTATTTATAGAGTGGATATACCTAAACCTTACTACAACACTTATAGGCAGTGTACCTAATCGTAAAGTAGTGTAGTTTTTAGTAAGTCCGGTTCGGTCCACAGGGATACAGTAAACAAGTTCAACGCTATAATTTTTAAAACTATATTTGTATATATATATATATATATATATATATATATATATATATATATATATAGTAGTAGTATTATTATTGTAAAAGGGGGGGTTTTTACCGTTTAATGACCGGTTTGTCGATTTTATGTTTTAAGTTGCAATTAAAACCTAATGTAAAATATTAAAAATAAATATAACTTAATTTAAAGCATAAAGTAAATGACGATAATAAAAGTGCAATAATTTAAAGTGCGATAAATAAAATGACGATAAATAAAATTGCGATAATATATAAAATAAAGGAATTATGCTTATTTAAACTTCCGTAATCGTGATGTTCGACATGTTGATTTTAGTTTATTACCGTGGGTTAATTGTCCTTTGTCCTGGATTATTCGATATGTCCATACAGATTTTTCCATAATAGTCCATCAGTCATAAATATAAAGTGTGAGAGTCTTCGTCAAATTATCCTTATACCTGAAGTCAAATATTCTAACTAATTGGGGATTCAAACTGTAACAACGTCTTAATACATTGTTTAATGAATACACCAGGTTATCGACTACGTGTAATCCAAGGTTTTACTACTTTGTTAACAATTACACCAATTACCCTTGAATGTAATCCACCTCTGTTTTAATGAGTCCATTAACTATTAATCTATCCCCGTGTCCGGTAAAATGAACGATAATTCGTATTTATAGATATCCAGCCCACCGTACCCGATTAAGCGTATGTGGTTATATATAGATACGTCAAATTGTAATCTTTATATTAAATTAACGAGGTATCATTTAGTTAATATAAAGCCCATTAATAGCTCATAGTTCAATTTCCACAAGTTTCGTTCTTTTGTCGAAACCCCAATTATGGTACAAAGCCCAATTACCCCGTCTTTAATATTTAGCCTAACATCACGATTACTTCAATTTAAATAAGCATAATAATAACTTAGCTACGAGACATTAATTTAAAAAGGTTGAACATAACTTACAATGAGTAATAATAGCGTAGCATTACACGGACAGAATTTTGACTTACACACTTACAATATTCGCCACTATAACCTTATTATTATTAACTTAAAATTATAATTATAATTAAAATTAAAGTATAAATATAAATATAAATTAAGAAGAGTGGGAGATAGATAAAGGAGTACATAAATCGGCTGAAAACGTTGCAATTTATAGAATGTGAACTGCTACAGTGATCCATGCGATCGCATGGCTTTTGTGCTTCCTGGCCATGCGATCGCATGGCCGCCTTTTCCTGGTCACAAAGCTTTGTTTTCTTGTTACCGACGGTTTTATTAAATAAATATAATATATATATAATTTTAAGAATTATTTATATATTATATTATATTTATGTGCATAGTTGACTTGTAATTTTTGGTCCGTTGCGTCGCGCGTTGATAATTGGTTCATGTCCCGGTTCCAGATTTTCGAATGTACTTGCGTACTATTTAATATTTTGTACTTTGCGTTTTGCGGCTTGTACTCTTGTAATTTTGAGACGTTTCTTATCAATAAATTGAACCACTTGTATTATACTTTGTACTTTTTAGCGTTTTGGTCATTTGCGTCTTCAATTCGTCGAATCTGTCTTTTGTCTTCACCTTTTATTATTTAAACGAATATCACTTGTTAATAGAACAATTTCAACTAAAATCTTGTCTTTCTTGAGGGATAATGCTATGAAATATATGTTCATTTTAGCATTATCAAATATTCCCACACTTTAGCGTTGCTTGTCCTCAAGCAATATAGAACTTGAATATAACTTTACTAGAATCACTTCTTTATTCTTCACACTTTGTACATCAGTGATTTTAATACGGCGGTATGAACAATGGTAGTAACGATGTGGTTTACAGTCCCACATGACTATAAAAATTTTGATCCTTTAGGAAATTGGATCTTTATGAAAACATTTGATCTTTTGAAAATTCAATCTAGCTTTTACCCTAGATAAGTTTTCCGGAATAACCCTTCACCGGTGTTTGCAAATTATTTTTGTGGGTTTCGTGGGTTTCAGATTTGAAAATTTTAGCTCAAAACTTATGGTTTTGTGTCACCCACATGCTAACCTTGTATTAGGAAAGCAACACGTCCAGTATACTTGCTCCGTATATTACCATTCGGTAAACTACCGTTCGGTTGTAAAGGAAAGCGTTGAACAAGCAACTGTTAAGGAAATGTCCGTGACATGCTGATAATTCTGGTCTATACCGTGTCGGATGGAATTACTATCCTTTGTAGGAGCAATAGTAAAGATCACCCTATAGTTTTTCAGTCTGGCACAAGTTCCTGTCTTCGAACATGCTATACAACCACCGTTCTTACGGTTGACACCCGATTTGGTTCAGGTGACCTAATGAATTTCGGTGAATTCCTAGGATTTTACGTTCAATGGTAATGAACGCATTGAAAATGGGTTTTTAGAAAACAAATCGGTTTGTAATTTGATAAAAATATTTTCTCGTTCAAGCTCAAGTTTAGATATCATTGAATTCCATGAGTTTGAATTCTCAATCTTTAAGGTCAATCTCAAGGATTGAGTAATATCAGTCTTAAAAGCTGATTTTTGATCTTTAAGGAGATTATCCTTTCTGTGGATCTGATTCATTAGTCTTATAAGCTAATTTGCATGGTGCCCCCCATTGTACGAGACAGATCCTCTCATGGTTAGGATAAGTCTGACCACTTGGCGACCCTGTTTGATGCTGAGGTCCGTGGATTTCCAGCTGATTTTCGAGAAAACTTTTCAAGGTTTTTCGTAGACTCTACAACTGGTCTGGACGACAACTTCCTGACCTAAATCAAGAAGCGCGTGTCTTTTTCTCGGAAGACTTTACTTCCTTTTAAATTCCATTTATATTACAATAAAGTGGGTAAAACTTGATTAAAATCGTCCAAAAAAAAGTATCTTCAATTATTTGTACAAAAATATGTGATATATGTTCTAAATAACTTGGTAAATTTTTCCCACACTTGGCTTTTATTTTCCTTTCTTTGCCTTTTTATTTTCCTCTATTCTATTTTAAATGAATTCTAACATTTTGGGTTGTTTCTCAATTTATGTCCTTTCCGAGGTAACAATAATTTCTATGTTAACACCTAGTTTTATCATTCATAAATATGTAAAAACATGATTTTGAATTCATTTATTTGAAAATTTTAAAATTTTTTACTAGAATTTGGGCAGTCAGTATATAAGACTAGGGCTATTTTTTATTATCAGAGAGCACTAGATTCTAATACAACTACTGCGTTACTTGTATTTTTAATGGTAACCAAGTGTTTAAATTAAAATTTTAAAAATTGAAAGAATTTAACCCCTTCCCACACTTAAGATCTTGCAATGCCCTCATTTGCAAGAAATCAGTAACAATTTAAATTATTGAGGGTGATTAGCATAGAAAAATGATTAAATTTTACCAAAGTTTCCAAACATATTGTTGTTTGCTTTGAATGATAATGGGGCACATTATTTGTTCATTCCGTCTGTTGTTACATCACACTTGTTTTTCGTTTTGTCGTCAAAATTAGTAGCTTTTGCTGAACTTAATGTCAATCTTTGAAAGTTCGCTGTTTTACCCTATTGTGTACAATTGACAATATACATACATACAAATAATAACATGCTTTGTAATTTGAAATGGGACTTAACATCCCACTTACAAATTATAAATACGAAATATTAGTAACAAAAAAAAAAGTACCAGACCCCATGCGATCGCATGGGGTTTACACATGTAACACCCTAGGCAAATCCCACATCGCCCACATACATGAGTGATCATGGGATTATAAGGTAATACTCACGCTTAAATGACACAACACGTTTTGGGACTACAAGCAGAGCAGATGTGTGAGTACGCTGCAGTTAAGCGTGCTCCGGCGAGAGCACTGCCAGGATGGGTGACCTCCTGGGAAAGTGCTTCTCGTGTGTGGTCGCCAAGAAAAAGCCGTGCGCCTGCGGGCAAAGCGGACAATATTGTGGTCATGTTAAGCTGGGGTGTTACAGAATGGTATCAGAGCCACTCATGTGCCGTTGGGAGTGGTGGGGCAAACCTCATCGAGGACGATGAGTCCCTGAGGGGGGTGAATGTAACACCCTAGGCAAATCCCACATCGCCCACATACATGAGTGATCATGGGATTATAAGGTAATACTCACGCTTAAATGACACAACGCGTTTTGGGACCACAAGCAGAGCAGATGTGTGAGTACGCTGCAGTTAAGCGTGCTCGGGCGAGAGCACTACCAGGATGGGTGACCTCCTGGGAAAGTGCTTCTCGTGTGTGGTCACCAAGAAAAAGCCGTGCGCCTGCGACTCTTCGTTTGAAACAACATTATTGCTACGGGGAACGTTACCTGGGATGTTACAGATGGTATCAGAGCCAGGCCTCAGACCAAACGTGCACAGCGAGGACGTTGTGTCCCATTAGGGGGGAGGATTGTAACATCTGTGTTACATCCGTCCCACATCGGTTGGAGAGGGGAACGAAGCATGCCTTATAAGGGTGTGGAGACCTTTCCTAGCATGACGCGTTTTGGGACCACAAGCACAGCAGATCCCATGAGAACTCTGCAGTTAAGCGTGCTCAGGCAAGGGCACTACCAGGATGGGTGACCTCCTGGGAAAGTGTTCGTCGTGTGTGGTCGCCAATAAAAATCTGTGAGCAACCTACGGGGGAGACAAGGGTACGTCCCTATCTCTGCAAAGCGGACAATATCATGCTACGGAGAACGTGTTACCTGGGGTGTCACAACACATTAAAACCATGCGGTTGCATGGGGACCAAAATCTGACCAGGATCAAAAAGAGCAGCTCGCTGCCTCTGTCTCCCACATTTACCACACATACATACGAACATACTCACAAAACATCACCTAAAATCATCATTTTTCAACCAAAATCAACGAAATTCGTCACAATAATTAGCTATAATCATGCCTTTCTTCAGATGGGGAAGCAAAAAGGTAAAAATTTCACCCCTAAACTCTTAAATTTTTCAGTTTTAGTGTTCTTGAGCTAATTTTTACCTAATTTGATTTTGTTAATTTCTAGTGTAATTAGAGTTAAATTGTTAGTATATTATGCATGTATAACCTAGATTGATGCTATTGGTCATGATTTGAAGCCTTCTAGCGCCATGGGGTTAAATTCTTTTATATATATATATATATAAATACCTTATGCTTATTAAAACAAATAATAAAATTAATTTTAAAATTTTGTTTATTTTAAGAGTGATGGCGTTTTGGATCGTTGTCCTAGTTCGTCTCTCAACAAAATTTTAAAATTTATCATTTAAAAGCGTTTGTTTTAAAAGCAAAGATTTTTGGGTTTTTTAATGTTTTTGGCATACTTTAATTCAATAAGATTAAAAATAATGATAATAAAATTTTTTCGTCCCTCTCTTGGGTAAAGCAATTTCGGTTCAACGACCTAGTCTTCACACCAATTAAGATTAAAATTTTTAACTTAATGAAATAAAGTAAATTTTTGTTTTTAAATTCACACCAAACGTAAATTTAAAATGCATAAAATTAAAAATTCATATAAGTATCATTAATATTAATTTTACAAACTTATATTAAAAAATATTAATTTTTAAAATATTTAAAAACTTAAATATATTGATTTTAAAAATTTACATTAATAATTTAATATTAATTTAAAAACAAGGTAAAAATTAAAATTAAAAATCTTTTTGGTCTTTTATCCCACTTTAATCAATCAAATATTATCAAAAATATACGCCCCTCTTTTGGGTAAAGTAATTTCGACTAAATTACCTAGTTTTAGTCCTGACGAATTTCTGAAATATTTTGGATTGATTGATTAAAGATATTTATACCTTAAGAATAAACGGTAAATTTTGCAGTGATGTAATAAATTTTTTGTATGATATCAATAATTTTGGTTTCGCATACCTAATTTTATTGAACGTCAATTTAATACTTTATAGCGAACGATTCAGCGTTTATTATCAAAAGGTTAAAAGTAATAAAATAAAATAAAAATAAAACTGTACATACTTACCTGTGAGAAAGAATTCTCAGAGACCTGCTTTAGCCGACTCATAGGAGAGTCGTGTGATTTAGTTTTCCATAGCTACGTAGGCGTAACCTCGATTCTTCAATAATTTTTCTTCTAAACATATGAACGGTCCTTCTCTGCACAGAGTAACAAATTCGATATTTGAATATGTTTGATTGTTCGAACATTTACCTTCGTGTGACCATTTTCCCCATTTATGACATCTTTCAAGGTGTCGTTCTCTTCTTTTTGTTGTGGATTTTGATTTTCCTTTACCAAAATGTGTCTTATGATGATCTTTTCTGAGTTCTTTCGTCACTTCGTCCATTTTTCCTCTTATGAATGATACCAGTTCACTCAGGAAGATGTTATTATTACGTTTAGTAATCATAGCTGTAGTAGTAGACCATGGTTCAGATCAAAGGAATTCTTCATCTCGTAAAACCTAAAAGAAATAAAAATTCAGAATGGAGGGAGAAGACTAGTTCTTTAGGGTCTGCTAGGGAAAGACCATTCGGATTCCATTCTCGGAAATTACATGAGAACAGAATATCTAACTCTAACAGAAATACATATTACCCTTAAAAGATTTGAATCTTCCCACACTTAGTTAGTTGTGGTGTCGAAATTGTGATTAACTTCATTTTTAATTGGACTATCAATAACTTGTATATCTCTGACTTTTGCTTCAAGCCAATTGTTGATTTCCTCTGTAACTTTCACAAATTCAACTAACATTGCCTTTTCTTTAGGCAACAAATTGGATACTAATCGGTTACATAAAGTTCCCCTTAATCCTAGCATCTTGAATCCGTTTATAAATTTTCTTCATTGAACTGTTGAAAACGGGTTCATCTAATTTCGTATCAATAACGGGGTTCTTTGTTATCGGGTTATCATTAGTTGTTGCTTCATCTTCCCCACACTTTGACGTTTTTATTCTTTCAACAGTTTTGGTTGGTGGAGATCTAAACTTTCGGTTCACAAAGGTGACCGATTTGTCACCATCCCTTAGTGTCATTCTACCTTCCCTTACATCAATGAACGCCTCGGTGGTTGCTAAAAATGGGCGACCTAAAATTAGAGGAATATCAAGGTCTTCCTCCATATTAATAACTATGAAGTTTGCAGCAAAGGTCAAACTTCCCAATTTAACAAGTAAATTGTTTACTATTCCAACCGGGTGTTTAATGGTTTGATCAAATAATTGAACACTTATTCTGGTTGGTCTTAATTTACCCACACCTAATCTTTTATATAAGGAAAGAGGCATAATATTTGCACTTGCTCCTAAATCTGCGATTCCATTATACATAGCACCATCGTTAAGCAAGCAAGAAATGATAAATTCACCTGGATCTCCTACTTTAGTAAGTATAGTTGGTTTGTTAACCTTTTTCAAGTGATCTTTTCTTAGTTCTTTCACTTCTACTTGAACTTCTTGTTCACATTTTTCTTCGTTTCTTGGAATGGGAGGTTTGTATAGGAATTATTCTTCATCACTCCAATTTGAAGCTTCCCGTCTTCCAATTTTGGTTTTTCATATGTTGTTGATAACATATTTATGTTTTCATTCTGAGGGTTTTCTTGGGTGGTGAAATTATGATTGACTTCATTGTCACCTTCCATCGGACCATGTATGTAATGTTTAACTCTGTGACCATTAACTTTAAATTCAATCCCATTTGAATTTATTAACTCTATTGTTCCATATGGGAAAACTCTTTTGACTATGAATGGTCCAGACCATCTTGATTTCAATTTTCCAGGAAATAACTTGAATCGTGAATTGAAAAGAAGAACTCTGTCTCCTTCTTTAAATTCTTTTGAACTTCTGATTCTTTTATCATGCCATTTCTTCGTTTTTTCTTTATAGATTAACGAATTTTCGTATGCTTCATGTCTTAATTCTTCTAATTCATTTAGTTTACTTAACCGTAGACGTCCGGCTTCATGTAAATCAAGATTACATGTCTTCAAAGCCCAAAATGCTTTGTGCTCAATTTCTACTGGAAGGTGACATGCTTTTCCGTAAGCGAGTTTAAAAGGTGTGGTGCCAATTGGAGTTTTGTAGGCTGTTCTAAAAGCCCAGAGTGCATCCTCCAATTTCATGGACCATTCCTTCATATTTGATCCTACGGTTTTCTCTAGAATACGTTTTAATACTCGGTTGGTATTTTCAACTTGTCCACTTGTTTGTGGATGATAAGCAGTTGAGATTTTATGAGTTACTCCATATCTTTTGAGAACTTTCTCAAGTTGATTATTACAAAAATGAGTACCCCGATCACTTATTAAAGCTTTCGGCGTTCCGAACCTAGCAAAAAGACATTTTAAAAAGTTGACTACAACTCGTGCATCGTTAGTTGGGGGAGCTTGTGCTTCCGCCCATTTAGATACATAATCAATAGCAACGAGAATGTAGAGATTATTATGAGATTTTGGAAATGGACCTATAAAGTCAATACCACAAACGTCAAATACTTCACATACTTGAATGACATTTTGTGGCATTTCATCACGTTGACTTATTTTTCCGGCCCTTTGACAAGCATCACAGGATTTACAAAGAAGGTGTGCATCTTTGAAAATTGTAGGCCAATAGAACCCTGCATCGTAAACTTTTCTTGATGTGAGTTGAGGCCCATAATGCCCTCCTGTTGGTCCTGTGTGACAATGGTTTAAGATTTGAATAGCTTCATCCTCGAATACACATCGGTAGATTATTCCATTGGGACAACTTTTAAACAAATGTGGATCTTCCCAGAAATAGTGTTTTATACCACTAAAGAATTTCTTTCGTTTTTGGTACGACAACCCTTTTTCAAGGAATCGACATACTAAGTAGTTTGCATAGTCTGCAAACCATGGAATTTCATTATAATCTATCTTCAATAGATATTCATCAGGAAAGTTATCTTGTATAGCCGATTCATTTAGAACTTCTAATTCGGGATTTTCAAGACGAGAAAGATGATCAGCTGCGAGATTTTCTGCTCCCTTTTTGTCTCGGATTTCAATATCAAACTCTTGTAAGAGTAAGATCCAACGGATTAATCGTGGTTTAGCATCTTGTTTTGAAAATAGGTATCTAAGAGCAGAATGGTCGGTATAGACCACCGTTTTAGCTAAAACTAGATATGAACAAAATTTGTCAAAAGCAAAGATAATAGCAAGGAGTTCTTTTTCAGTAGTTGTATAATTCGTTTGTGCTCCTTGTAATGTCTTACTAGTGTAATAAATAGGTTGAAATCGTTTTTCAATCCCTTATCCTAAAACGGCTCCCATTGCAAAATCACTTGCATCGCACATAAGTTCAAATGGTAGATTCCAATTTGGAGTTATCATGATCGGTGCATTAGTGAGTTTTTCTTTAAGAATATTAAAAGATTTGATGCATTCATCAGAAAAGATGAATGGAGCATCCTTTTCTAGGACTTTATTCATAGGAGTGGCAATTTTAGAAAAATCTTTTATGAAACGTCGGTAAAAACCGGCATGCCCTAGAAAACTCCTAACTCCTCTAACATTGGTGGGATGTGGAAGCTTAGCAATTACATCTACTTTAGCTCTATCCACTTCAATTCCTTCCTTTGAGATTTTATGACCAAGAACGATGCCTTCTTTAACCATGAAATGGCATTTCTCCCAATTAAGTACTAAATTTGATTGCTCGCATCTAATTAGTATTCGTTCAAGATTAACTAGACTGGTTTCAAAAGTATCACCGAAGACTGAAAATTTGTCCATGAAAACTTCCATGCATTCTTCTATCATGTCGTGAAAAATTGCCATCATGCACCTTTGAAATATTGCAGGGGCGTTGCAAAGTCCAAATGGCATGCGTTTGTAAGCAAAAGTACCATAAGGGCACATGAACGTGGTTTTCTCTTGGTCCTCGGGTGCTATTGGAATTTGAAAGTATCCGGAGAAACCGTCAAGAAAATAATAGTAACTATTTCCGGCTAACCTTTCCAACATTTGATCAATGAAAGGTAAGGGAAAGTGATCTTTTCTGGTGGCGTCATTTTATTTTCTATAATCAATACAGACACGCCATCCTGTTACAGTCCTAGTAGGAATAAGTTCATTTTTTTCATTTGTGATGACAGTCATGCCACCCTTCTTAGGTACTCATTGAACTGGGCATACCCATGGACAATCAGAGATTGGATAAATTAAACCTGCATCTAGCAGTTTAATAATTTCTTTTTAACAACATTTTGCATATTGGGATTTAGTCGTCGTTGGCGTTGCACATACGTTTTATGACCTTCTTTCATATGGATTTTATGTGTGCAATACGAAGGACTTATGCCTTTAATATCATGAATCTTCCATGCAATAGCTGGTTTATGAGCTTTTAGCACAGAAATGAGTTGAGATTTTTCATTTTCAGTAAGAGAAGACGATATTATTACAGGTAATTCAGATTCACCATGTAAATAAGCGTATTCCAAATGGTTTGGAAGTGGCTTTAACTCTAATGTCGGTGGTTCTTCTATCGATGATTTGTATTGATATCTGTCTTCCTCTTTTAGCATTTAAAGTTCTTCTGTTGTTGGTTCGTATTCATTAGCCATAAGTGTAGCTAACATTTCAGCTTCATCAATTGATTCAGTTCCTTCTCCTAAAGAACATTCTCCTGTTTCTTGTAATTCTGGAAATTCGTCTAACAATTCTGCATGTGAATCTATAGTTTGAATATAATAACATGTATCATCTGCAGATTGCGGTTGTTGCATGGCTCTATCAACAGAAAAGGTAACACTCTCGTCCTCTATACTTACGATTAGTTTCTTACCAAACACGTCTATTATTGCTTTAGCCGTGTTTATGAATGGTCTTCCTAATATAAGAGGAACTCGAGAATCTTCTTCCATGTCCAGAATAACAAAATCTACTGGAAATACTAAAGTACCAACTTTAACTAGCATGTTCTCCATTATCCCTCTAGGATATTTTACTGATCGATCTGCTAGTTGTATGCTTATTCATGTTGGTTTCAATTCTCCAAGGTCTAGTTTAGTGTATAGTGAATACGGCATTAAATTTATACTAGCACCTAAGTCTGCCAATGCTTCTATTGAACTAAGACTACCCAGAAAACATGGAATTGTGAAACTTCCAGGATCTGATAATTTTTCTGGTATCTTATTCAAAAGTACTGCAAAACAATTAGCATTCATTGTAACAGCCAAAAGTTCTTCCATTTTCTTTCTATTTGTGATTACATCTTTCAAGAATTTGGCATATCTAGGCATTCCTGAAATCACATCAATGAAAGGAAGATTGACATTTATTTGTTTAAACATATCCAAAAATTTGGATTGCTCGACTTAAGTCTTTCTTTTCTCATTTTACTCGGGTAAGGAAGCGGTGGTTGATATGGTTTAACATAAGGCTTTGCCTTAACTGTGTTATCTTCATTAACCTTTTCAACTACCGGTTCTGTTTCTTTCTCTTGCTCAGGTTGTGGTTCTTGTGGAGTAGGAATAGAGTCATCAGAAATTACAGGCATTTCAGGTGGTTTAAGTGTAATACCACTTCTCATGGTAATAGCTTTAGCTGTTTCATTCCGGGGGTTAGCATTTGTATCGCTCGGTAGACTCCTTGGTTTTCTCTCACCTATCAACCTTGTTAGGTTACTTACTTCTTGTTCCAGATGTTGAATAGAAGCTTGTTGATTTCTAAATGCTTGGGCATTTTGTTCATTGGTTTGTTTCTGAGATGTGAAAAATTGCGTTTGAGATTCAACTAGCTTCGACATCATATCTTCTATATTTGGCTTTTTATCATCGGTTTGTGGTGGTTTATTTTGAAAAATAGGTCTTTGCTGATTGTAAGTATTATTGGATACTTGTTGATTGCTAGGACCTTGTTGGTTGTTGTATGGAATATTTCGGTTATAATTCTGATTTTGATTGTAGTTTGGTCTTGGAGGTTGATAATTATTCTGATAATTATTTCTAGGCCTTTGGTTCATGTATGAAACATTCTCTCTTTGTTCCATTGTTTGTTCAATACTGAGACAATCTTTTTTCAAATGTGGTCCTCCACACTGCTCACAACTAATTCGTATAGCGTGAATATCTTTAGTCATCTTTTCCCTTCGTCTCTCGAAAGCATCTATCTTTGTAACAACCCAAACCAAACCACGACAATTCCCGTTAAATTTCACAACATAAAAAAAAAATTTCTGGTGCAGTTCAATTGCGCGGCGCGCCAGGTGGGTGCGCGGCGCGCCAAACCACCTGGACAGCCCGCTGTCCCCGGAAGTCAATTTAACGAAAATGTTTGACTAGTTCCCGACATTTTTAGCCAAAACGCTTTTAACCATAAATTCATATATATAAAACTAGCACGTTTAATTAATAAAATTAAGTTTACGAAGCGGGTCCCACATCGACCCAAAGTACCCCTTGAGTACCAAAATGCAATATTTGACCATAAGACTTTTAATACAAAACGAAGCCGAGCATGGCGATTGGGGATACGCTACCCAATCCTAAACAATCCAAAAGCAAGTCTCTAAAGCAAACTATGCAAGTCTTCTAGTCCTCGCGCTTACCCGAGCCACCAATCCGCATGCAATCTATAAAAAGAGTCAACAACGAGAGGGTAAGCTAATGCTTAGTGAGTAGAATAAATATATACATGCATATACAACTTACCTACTCGCATCCACGACATCACATAAATACACATAAATCACTTACCTCATCGTACCAAACGCTAGTATCATCAAATCGTATAACTAGCAACCTCATAAGCAATCAATAGCTAGTAACGTCAAACCGTACAACTAGCAACATCATTAGCATAAATAAATATAAATAATAAATCAAATTAAATGCTAGCATCAACAATTACAATTCATGGTTAACCAATCTCTTCGCTAGGGAACGACTTCGCGAAACAAGTCATCGATGTTCATAACATTCGTTAGCTTCCAAACACGGCTATGGCATGCTAACCCCCCGAGGTGTTCCAAAAACGGCTATGGCATCACCCCTCAAGTGTTCCAAAAACGGCTATGGCATCACTTGCTCAATGTGAGTAGAACACGGCTATTACTCACGCTTTCGTACACCAACACGGCTATGTGTACGGGTAACTCAAATAACAACGTGGGAGTAAAACACGGCTATTACTTGCCACTAAATGCACAAACACGGCTATGTGCCTTAGTACAAAACATGGACTAATACGGCTAAGTCCCACAACCTTGGTCACAAAACGGCTATGTGACACCATCAACACGGTTCATAAATCATATACATACATATATACATATTCCACTCACAATAATCATTATGGACAAGAACGGCTATGTCCCACCACTACGGTCACAAAAACGGCTATGTGACATCATTACTACGGGCAACTATCAATGTGGACAAAACGTCTATATCTCACAACTATGGTCACCAAACGGCTATGTGACACCATTTCCACGGGCACATAAATCATATACATACATATATAGATATTCCACTCACATTGAAGTCTTGAAGAATGCTTCCAAGTAATCCGCAACTCGCCAATGGAAAGTACCTATTCCATTACCACAATTACAATAATACACTTAGAGTGGATTTACAAATCAACCCAATTCGTCACTAAGTTCAATTTCGACCCAAATGCACTTCCAAGCACAAACCGTGCCCAAACTAACCAATAGTCACTAACACAAGTGAGAATGGTCCTAATATGCCAATTAAACCCGAACTCAAGTGTTAAACACGTGTCATACCCATTTTGACACTTAAACCCTAATTTTGACCCATAAAGGTCAAAATCTCATTCTTTGCAAGTTTTGACACCAAAACAGATTTAACTCGGTTTTATACTTCAACTTAATCCATTTTAAGTTTATAAACTTCATTAAATCGCCAATTGGGTCATAATCACCACGAAACCCTAACTTGACCCAAAGTCAAAGTTAGTCAACCAAATAACCCTAAATGGGTTCCAATACTTCCATAATCACTAACTTAAGTGATTAAACTAAATTTCAAGTTCTAAACATGGCCAAATAGTTCACCAACCCGAAATCCACCAACAATTAACAACAAACCCGATTACTAGCATCACTAAACCCATTTCATCACCTAAAAGGGTTTCACAACAAATTAACTCAAACCCTAACTTGAATATCAAATCAAACAATTGAAACTCGGAGTTTGAGCTTACCAATACTATCACCGCGTAGCCAAGAACGAAAGGAACAACTTTAGAACCCGAGCTTTGGTGAGAAATCGACTCCTTCTTCCCCAAATCAAGCCCTCTCTCTCTAAACCCTTACTCTCTCTCTAAAAATGGTTGAGAGTGTTTTGGTTGGTGAGAATTTGATCCAAACTGATCAAAGGATCAGTTTTGATGACCCTAAACCGACCCCAAGTGAAAAGACCAAAGTACCCTTCATTTAAAGCCTTTAAAAAGGCTGAAAATTGCTTCTGACCCATTCGGCGCGCCGCGCCACAATGTGGAGCGCCGCTCCACTCTGCAGGTCAGATTTCAGAAACTTGTTTTGGCCATAACTTTTTGTCCGTAGCTCCGTTTTCGATGAATCAAATATCGTTGGAAACGTAATAAGATTTTCTTTCCAATGGTAAGGCTTTGAAACATCAACACAAACTTTATTTGGGGTTGAAAAGGTACGTACACACCTTGTACCTCAAACAACGTCCAGTTTTCCTTCGACGGTCGAGCAAGCAACACCTACATGTTGTGCACACTCCATACACACATAGTACACCTTAAATACATTATGTACAAAAAATATTTGGGTCTTACAACTCTCCCCCACTTAGAATCGATCACGTCCTCGTGATCCTCGTCACTTAACCAAACGGACCACACTCCACGGTCCTCAACATAAGTCCCAATCCGACTTTCCTAAGCAATTCTTCCCGACGAATCGCCTTCCACAACTAAATCGTCATCCACGATTTTTCTCAAATCCACAATCCGAGCACTAAAACCATACTCATTCCCTCGCATCGGGAAACTCACCCCATCTCTAACCAAGATATCACTCCTCTAGCGTACCATTACCAAGTACCGTGCTAAAGCAACCAAGTCTCAACCTAAGGTCAACAACCCGAAACGATGAAGACCGAACCAAACGAATCCTTACGGATAACACCAATCACTAAACATCCCTTGTAGCGCATAATACAACCAATACGCAACTACCGTAACATCATAAGCGAACGAATAGAACCGCTAGCGTCCAATCGACTATAACAACTTAAAACCCTAGGCGTACAAAATCGACCATTGTCACGCCCGTAACGACATGTGAGCGAAATACGGCTATCGCATCAGTAATCACACAATACGGTCCTCACGATCCCACCATAGGAGTATAAAACAACTGATAGATCACTCAACACCAGATGGAGTCAGCGGACCCGAAAGTCATGCTTCACCGATATAACAATACCTCATGATGAAGTCAGCGGACCCCGAAAGTCATGCTTCACCACTATAACAATACCTCACACAACGAGTAGTGCAACATCGCGCTCCGCTACACTATAGTGAACCCTAACGGATACCGCTAACAGTCCACACTATCGAGCAAGAACCACCTATATCAAACATAGGCACAAAACAATATTTCTCTAGAAGAGAATCCGATACGCACATCCCTTAACCGAGGGATTTCACCTTGCTCGCCAAAACACGTCCATTATCTCTCGACGAGATTCACCAAACTTACCACCTCGGTGGTAATTTACAAATCCAATATCATAAGTACCAATGAGCCAAAAATTGTACTCTACCACCAATTGACCAAAACTAGGTCTCGACCAAATTTCCGGATCTAACAAAAGCATCATCCGAAATCTCACACTAAAACCTCCTCGTGCGGGAGTGCCACTCCCTCACTTGGAACTACGTTCCATATCCACAACTCGTACAACCGTACAATGCTACCAAAGGTAGACTTTACAAACAATTGGGTTCACACGACCCGTTACCATACCTTGCTCCAAACCTTGAGCACACGAAGGACTTGACCAATCCTTAAACACTTCGAACGAAAAGTGTACCACAAATACCCAAACTATACCCTCGCAATCATCCAATTTCATTAGTTTGTCAAATTCCACCTAGTCACTCATGTATCTAAGGGTTTTACTCCGGTACCCTAAGTACAATGCAACCACAACCATAACCTAGTCGGAGTCGAACACCACGCTAGTAGGTATAAAAGAGGCACCTAATGTCGCGTCATAATGACTCCATTACCAACATACATCGAGATTTCAAACACTCGATCTCAAGGGTTCCAATCACCCGGCGAACCTCATGGTTCATCACTTCAACATAAAAGCGAACACGCGCTTAACAATCGGACACCAAAACCATTTCCGTGGCTTGGTAGAAACATTTCCCAAACAATAAGGAATGCTTGGTTGCACCAAGTCTTACGCCCTTCACCAATCAATTAAAACGTTACCATAGGGTACTTCCATTAGGAACGTCACCCATAACAACAATATGCACAAACCAAGGCATTTAACAACTCACTTCCAAACGGCACTCGATAAACAATCAAAAGACATATTTATTAAAATGAAACGTGCCTTAACGTCTCCTCGCCGCACCCGTCCCCGCTAACTTGGGACGTTCCGACTTACGATGTCCTTCTTTTTGGCAATTAATGCACACCATACTACCACCCTTTGGTACCGAACATTCCCAATATTTGTGACCCCTCACGCCACAATTGTAACACCTAGGCGCACTAGAATCCGATATACCCGTCCGTGTACCACCCGTGCTCACGCTCGGACCCTTAGTCCTCTTACTCGGAGCACCATAAGAAACAACCCTTATCTCCCTTGAAGGTTCACCCTTCTTCGATCGTGTATGCGACTCGAAACCCCTAGCCAAGTCGAATAATTCCGAAAACGATTTCGCTTGACCACGACTAATTTTTACTTTTCAAGTCGTCATTCAAAGTCCAATAGAAATCCCCCATTAACAAACGATCACTTCCCAAATACTCCGGACAAAAACGAGCCTTCGCCATAAAGGTCGTCTTGAGAGTACTCAAATCCATAGATCCTTGTCGCAAGTTTCGCAACTCATTACGCAATTCCCACAAATCGGCCGAAGTCCGGAACTCCTCGAAGAATTCCTCCTTAAACTCGTCCCACGATAAGACCATAAACGTTTCACCACCAACAAGATCAATCTTACCATCCAACCAATCCCTTGCCCTACCCCGCAACAAACTAGTTGCGAGCCTCGTCTTCTTCTCGGGAGGGCAATCAATCGTGCGAAAACGCCCTTCGACATCCGAAATCCAAGTTGTGCTTACCAATAGATCCGGTTTCCCGTCGTACATCGGTGGTTTAGTCCTCATGAAGCTCTTAAGATAACGCTTCATTTCGCCACTACTTTGAAGTTTGGAATACTTCCTATCCATTTCTTCTCGAAACGCTCTCATTTGCTCCGCAACGGCGGCCGCAACTCTAGCGTTAAACTCCACGTTATTCGCCTCGATCTCGTTTCGCGTCGTCAATCTCAAAATGCAAAACGATTAGATCACGAACGTATAAAATCGCACGCACAACTCCGTCCCATCTTGCTATACACTCGTCGTACATCACTCGTTAGACACGATTTGCACCCGTAATAAGGTCTGCAAGTTCTTATTACGCACACACGCCGCATCGACTTGTTAGTACAACGACCGCCTCGCTCGATGATATAAACAAACACAACCAAAATTCTACGCGGTACAAACACACGCGAGAATTACTATCACAACACAAGAGCATATTAATAATATCCGCATTACTAATATAAACGTTAGTCAACCTATAAACAAGGCACTAACTAAACCCATTCCGACCCGTAATCCTACAAGTCCCGCAACAAATTAAGCACACACAAAAGTCTAAGTCTAGGCACCTATCTCAAGTCACCTAAATCCCTTAGACCATGCTCTGATACCACTTGTAACAACCCAAACCAAACCACGACAATTCCCGTTAAATTTCACAACATAAAAAAAAAATTTCTGGTGCAGTTCAATTGCGCGGCGCGCCAGGTGGGTGCGCGGCGCGCCAAACCACCTGGACAGCCCGCTGTCCCCGGAAGTCAATTTAACGAAAATGTTTGACTAGTTCCCGACATTTTTAGCCAAAACGCTTTTAACCATAAATTCATATATATAAAACTAGCACGTTTAATTAATAAAATTAAGTTTACGAAGCGGGTCCCACATCGACCCAAAGTACCCCTTGAGTACCAAAATGCAATATTTGACCATAAGACTTTTAATACAAAACGAAGCCGAGCATGGCGATTGGGGATACGCTACCCAATCCTAAACAATCCAAAAGCAAGTCTCTAAAGCAAACTATGCAAGTCTTCTAGTCCTCGCGCTTACCCGAGCCACCAATCCGCATGCAATCTATAAAAAGAGTCAACAACGAGAGGGTAAGCTAATGCTTAGTGAGTAGAATAAATATATACATGCATATACAACTTACCTACTCGCATCCACGACATCACATAAATACACATAAATCACTTACCTCATCGTACCAAACGCTAGTATCATCAAATCGTATAACTAGCAACCTCATAAGCAATCAATAGCTAGTAACGTCAAACCGTACAACTAGCAACATCATTAGCATAAATAAATATAAATAATAAATCAAATTAAATGCTAGCATCAACAATTACAATTCATGGTTAACCAATCTCTTCGCTAGGGAACGACTTCGCGAAACAAGTCATCGATGTTCATAACATTCGTTAGCTTCCAAACACGGCTATGGCATGCTAACCCCCCGAGGTGTTCCAAAAACGGCTATGGCATCACCCCTCAAGTGTTCCAAAAACGGCTATGGCATCACTTGCTCAATGTGAGTAGAACACGGCTATTACTCACGCTTTCGTACACCAACACGGCTATGTGTACGGGTAACTCAAATAACAACGTGGGAGTAAAACACGGCTATTACTTGCCACTAAATGCACAAACACGGCTATGTGCCTTAGTACAAAACATGGACTAATACGGCTAAGTCCCACAACCTTGGTCACAAAACGGCTATGTGACACCATCAACACGGTTCATAAATCATATACATACATATATACATATTCCACTCACAATAATCATTATGGACAAGAACGGCTATGTCCCACCACTACGGTCACAAAAACGGCTATGTGACATCATTACTACGGGCAACTATCAATGTGGACAAAACGTCTATATCTCACAACTATGGTCACCAAACGGCTATGTGACACCATTTCCACGGGCACATAAATCATATACATACATATATAGATATTCCACTCACATTGAAGTCTTGAAGAATGCTTCCAAGTAATCCGCAACTCGCCAATGGAAAGTACCTATTCCATTACCACAATTACAATAATACACTTAGAGTGGATTTACAAATCAACCCAATTCGTCACTAAGTTCAATTTCGACCCAAATGCACTTCCAAGCACAAACCGTGCCCAAACTAACCAATAGTCACTAACACAAGTGAGAATGGTCCTAATATGCCAATTAAACCCGAACTCAAGTGTTAAACACGTGTCATACCCATTTTGACACTTAAACCCTAATTTTGACCCATAAAGGTCAAAATCTCATTCTTTGCAAGTTTTGACACCAAAACACATTTAACTCGGTTTTATACTTCAACTTAATCCATTTTAAGTTTATAAACTTCATTAAATCGCCAATTGGGTCATAATCACCACGAAACCCTAACTTGACCCAAAGTCAAAGTTAGTCAACCAAATAACCCTAAATGGGTTCCAATACTTCCATAATCACTAACTTAAGTGATTAAACTAAATTTCAAGTTCTAAACATGGCCAAATAGTTCACCAACCCGAAATCCACCAACAATTAACAACAAACCCGATTACTAGCATCACTAAACCCATTTCATCACCTAAAAGGGTTTCACAACAAATTAACTCAAACCCTAACTTGAATATCAAATCAAACAATTGAAACTCGGAGTTTGAGCTTACCAATACTATCACCGCGTAGCCAAGAACGAAAGGAACAACTTTAGAACCCGAGCTTTGGTGAGAAATCGACTCCTTCTTCCCCAAATCAAGCCCTCTCTCTCTAAACCCTTACTCTCTCTCTAAAAATGGTTGAGAGTGTTTTGGTTGGTGAGAATTTGATCCAAACTGATCAAAGGATCAGTTTTGATGACCCTAAACCGACCCCAAGTGAAAAGACCAAAGTACCCTTCATTTAAAGCCTTTAAAAAGGCTGAAAATTGCTTCTGACCCATTCGGCGCGCCGCGCCACAATGTGGAGCGCCGCTCCACTCTGCAGGTCAGATTTCAGAAACTTGTTTTGGCCATAACTTTTTGTCCGTAGCTCCGTTTTCGATGAATCAAATATCGTTGGAAACGTAATAAGATTTTCTTTCCAATGGTAAGGCTTTGAAACATCAACACAAACTTTATTTGGGGTTGAAAAGGTACGTACACACCTTGTACCTCAAACAACGTCCAGTTTTCCTTCGACGGTCGAGCAAGCAACACCTACATGTTGTGCACACTCCATACACACATAGTACACCTTAAATACATTATGTACAAAAAATATTTGGGTCTTACAATCTTTGCGGACATGGAATCAAAGTCATGGCTAGAATCGGCTATAGCCGCTTTAGATGATCTAACGATGTATTTTTCTTGATGCCACTCATGTGAGTGGGAAGTAGTGTTATCAATAATTTTGTAAGCTTCAATTGCGGTTTTCTTCATAATGGAACCACCAGCTGCTATATCGATGTCTTTTCGTGTAGTGATGTCGCATCCTTGGTAGAATATTTGTACTATTTGATAAGTGTCTAAACCATGTTGCGGACATCCTCTTAACAACTTTCCAAACCTTGTCCACGCCTCATATAGAGTTTCATTTGGCTTTTGTGTGAACGTAACAATTTCTCCTTGAAGTCTCACGACTTTAGATGCCGGAAAGAATTGTTTAAGAAATTTTTCAACTAAAACATCCCATGTATCAATCGCCCCTTCAGGTAACGATTCTAACCAATCTTTGGCTTCTCCCTTTAAAGTTCAGGGAAATAACATGAGATATATATGTTCATCCTCTACTTCTCTGATTTTAAATAGAGTACAGATCCTATTAAAGGTTCGATGATGTTCATTTGGATCTTCCTTCGGCGCACCACTAAATTGGCATTGATTAGTTACCATGTGTAGGATTTGTCCTTTGATTTTATAATCTGGCGCATTAATGTCTGGTTGAGTAATTGCATGACCTTGGCCAGTGCGTTTAGCTCTCATTCGGTCTTCCATACTTAGAGGTTCCAGATTTTCCATGATTGAATTTGTTGAATCTGAATCACTAGAGGATTCTGATTTAATGGTTTCTTCCTCGACAATCTCTGGATGAATTATTTGTGGTTCAGGAGGAATGATTAGTGGTTCAGGATCTCTGAATTATCCTTGAATATCCTCCGGATTCTCAATTGTGAGGTCGGGTTCAAAAAATGGATTATCGGAAATTTGAATTGGAGTACTTGGTCGACTAGATGACGATTCTAAAGAAAAATCAATGGCGACAATGTTGGCTAGATGTCTTGATCGAGTTACAGGTGGTGAACGTTTTGGTCGGTGCATTCACTGAATATCCTATTAGTTATAAAAGATAAAAATTATATAAGTTATCAAATTAATAGACTTTTCTAATTTTGCCCACGATTCGAATAGCCAATAGATGCAGCAGGTAGCCAGGACCCTTTAAATCGGAAGCCCACAACTCGCCACTAACAAATCCAACTATTACTACGAACCAGAAAATTTTGGATGTCTATCAATATAACCGCTTAAAATAATTTTTCGTTGAAATTTAAAGAAGAAATAGAAAATTCTATGTCCTAAAAACTAGGGCGTCGAGAAATAAGAAAGAAAAAGAGTGCGTCGAAAAACGTTGAAAAATAAAAGGTCGAAAAACAAATGTCGAAAAACAAACAGTCAAAAAATAAAAATAAGAAAATAAGCGTCGAAACTTAGAATTCTAAAAACTAAAAATTAAAACTTACGTCTAAAGCTATTAAAGTTTAAAAGGAATTCTATATCCAAAACGGCAATAACTTAAAAAGGCACTAAAGTTTATTAAATACTAAAACGATAAGTGACGTCGTAAAATTCTAAAGCGCCTAAGTCTTAATCTAAAGAAAAAGCACTTAAGGGATTTTACGGCAAAGCCTAAAAATTTAGAAATAAAAATAACTACGGCAAAATACTAGTCTTAAAACTAATTACGAACGAAAAATATACAATATACGAATAAATGATTAAAATATACAATTTATAAAAAGAAATAAAAATGATAATATTACTTATTTTTATAAAAATATTATTTTTATATTATTATTTTATAAAAGTTAAGTTTATATATTTAATAAAACTAATTATAACTTAAAAATACAAATTAAATAAAACTTAAACTAACTAATATTAAATTAAAACCCTAATTAATATTAATTAATAATAATTATTATTATTAAACCTTAACCCTAATTCGTACGAACTATGTTTCAGACCTGTCAGACAGGGTCATGCGGTCGCATGACTTTGTACCTGAATCCTCATGCGATTGCATGACGGTCAGGTTCAGTTCACATGCAGGTTCAGATCGACAGGTTCAGTTTCTATTTTATTTTTTTTTTCTTTTACGTTTTACTTTTTTTTTACTCTTTACTTTTTACTTTTTACTTTATAATTTTACAAAATTTAAAATAAGTAAATAAAATAAACTTATATTTTAAAATTTAAAAACAAAAATACTTGTTAATTATATATATATTTTTTATGTTTTTTTATATTTTTGTATTTCAATATTTATATGAAAAATATTTTTACAAAAATAACTTAAAAACTAAAATTTTTATAGCGTTTCGCTTTCGGATCCCCGGCAGCGGCGCCAAGAATTACTTGATGTGTTGCGAGGTTTATACGAAATAGTTATATTTTTATTACGAAATACTATTAAAAACGATACAATTTTACACAAGTTATTTATTTATTTATAGAGTGGATATACCTAAACCTTGCTACAACACTTATAGGCAGTGTACCTAATCGTACAGTAGTGTGGTTTTTAGTAAGTCCGGTTCGTTCCACAGGGATACAGTAAACAAGTTTAACGCTATAATTTTTAAAACTATATTTGTATATATATATATATATATATATATATATATATATATATATATATATATATATATATATATATATATATATATATATATATATATATATATATATATATAAGTAGTATTATTATTGTAAAAGGAGGGTTTTTACCGTTTAATGACTGGTTTGTCGATTTTATGTTTTAAGTTGCAATTAAAACCTAATGTAAAATATTAAAAATAAATATAACTTAATTTAAAGCATAAAGTAAATGACGATAATAAAAGTGCAATAATTTAAAGTGTAATAAATAAAATGATGATAAATAAAATTGCGATAATATATAAAATAAAGGAATTATGCTTATTTAAACTTCCGTAATCATGATGTTCGACGTGTTGATTTTAGTTTATTACCATGGGTTAATTGTCCTTTGTCCTGGATTATTCGATATGTCCATACGGTTTTGTCCATAATAGTCCATCAGTCATAAATATAAAGTGCGAGAGTCTTCGTCAAATTATCCTTATACCCGAAGTCAAATATTCCAACTAATTGGGGATTCGAACTGTAACAAGGTCTTAATACTTTGTTTAATGAATACACCAGATTATCGACTACGTGTAATCCAAGGTTTTACTACTTTGTTAACAATTACACCAATTACCCTTGAATGTAATCCACCCCTGTTTTAATGAATCCATTAACTATTAATCCATCCCCGTGTCCGGTAAAATGAACGATAATTCGTATTTATAGATATCCCGCCCACTGTACCCGATTAAGCGTATGTGGTTATATATAGATACGTCAAATTGTAATATTTATATTAAATTAATGAGGTATCATTTAGTTAATATAAAGCCCATTAATAGCTCATAGTCCAATTTCCACAAGTGTCGTTCTTTTGTCCAAACCCCAATTATGGTACAAAGCCCAATTACCCCGTCTTTAATATTTAGCCTAACATCACGATTACTTCGATTTAAATAAGCATAATAATAACTTAACTACGAGACATTTATTTAAAAAGGTTGAACATAACTTACAATGAGTAATAATAGCGTAGCATTACACGGATGGAATTTCGACTTAC
The DNA here is from genome assembly GCF_046630445.1 of Rutidosis leptorrhynchoides. Lineage (NCBI taxonomy): Eukaryota > Viridiplantae > Streptophyta > Magnoliopsida > Asterales > Asteraceae > Rutidosis > Rutidosis leptorrhynchoides. Next base: position 194,385,452 of record NC_092336.1, read on the forward strand.
ACACAACATTCGCCACTATAACCTTATTATTATTAACTTAAAATTATAATTATAATTATAATTATAATTATAATTAAAATATAAATATAAATATAAATTGAGAAGGGTGAGAGATAGAAAAAGGAGTACATAAATCGGCCGAAAACGTTGCAATTTATAGAATGTGAACTGCTACAGTGATCCATGTGATCGCATGGCTTTTGTGCTTCCTGGCCATGCGATCACAAAGCTTTGTTTTCTTATTGCCGACGGTTTTATTAAATGTATATAATATATATATAATTTTAAGAATTATTTATATATTATATTATATTTATGTGCATAGTTGACTTGTAATTTTCGGTCCGTTGATAGTTGGTTCATGTCCTGGTTCCGGATTTTCGAACGTCCTTGCGTACTATTTAATATCTTGTACTTTGCGTTTTGCGGCTTGTACTCTTGTAATTTTGAGACGTTTCTTATCAATAAATTGAACCACTTGGATTATACTTTGTACTTTTTAGCGTTTTGGTCATTTACGTCTTCAATTCGTCAAATCTGTCTTTTGTCTTCACCTTTTATTATTTAAACGAATATCACTTGTAAATAGAACAATTGCAACTAAAAGCTTGTCTTTCTTGAGGGATAATGCTATAAAATATATGTTCATTTTTAGCATTATCAAATATTCCCACACTTGAGCGTTGCTTGTCGTCAAGCAATATAGAACCAATTAAACATGCTGCTATCCATCTATCAAAACAGGCTGCTATTGCAGCTGAAAAACCGCCACGTACTACTGCAATTGAAGCTGCTATGAACCTGTCTTTTGTTTCACGATCACTAAACCCACCTGAAATCACCCAACCAAAAACCCCACCTACTCAATCCACCTGTTCCTACTGCTAAACAAGCATGTTGCTACTGCCACTGTCTGTTCATGATCCTCCAATAACTACTGTGCAATCAGGTCAACTAGTCTACTTCTATTAATATAATTTCTTTTGTTATTACTAAACCGAACCCTGCTACCCCCTGTTTAACGTATCAACAATCACAAAACCAAACTAATCTCTAAAATAAAAATTAAGTTATAATTCAACAAACCACTAAAATCGTAACCATGAACATTAGATTTAGCATAAACAATTCAATCAGACTAATAAGACCACTAGTATATGAATTAATTATAAATAAATCGAATTACGTACATAGATCCTTGATTGTATATATCAAATTAAATAGAAAATCGAATTGATGATGAAGATGATGATGATTATTATTTAAGAAGATGAAGCATGATTAATCAACACCCTCATCAAACCCATCGGCAATCACCATCGAATTCCCAAAATACCTGAAACCTTCTGTCAATTTCTATTATACGATAAGGAAGATCGATGATGATGAAATGATGATGGACGATGATTGATGATGAGCAGAGAAGGAAATTGAAACCATGGTTTTAAGGAACTGACGAATGCTCTGCTCAATCCCGTTTTATTCGACATAAACCTAACATAAAGAAACTCATATATTACTGGACTATTTGATGGGCTATTTTAGGGATCCATTTATCAACACAAATGGGTCATAATCTTGGACTCCTTAAACATTAATGGACCTACTTAATATTCAAGGTATTATTATTATTATTATTATTATTATTATTATTATTATTATTATTACTATTATTATTATTATTATTATTATTATTATTATTATTATTATTATTATTATTATTCTTATCATTATTATTTTTATTATTATCATAAGTATTAGTATTATTAATAGTAGTATTATTATCATTTTAGTTATCGATATCGATATCAATATTAGTATTATTATTATTAGTAAAATCATTATTTTTATAACTATTATTATTAGTAGTATTATTATTATTATAGTTATTAAAATAAATATTAGTATTATTATTATTAGTAAATTCATTATATCTATAATTATTATTATTAGTATTCATTATTATTAAAAGTATCATTTTTATAAATTATCATTTTTATTATTATAACTATTATTATTATTATTATTATTATTATTATTATTATTATTATTATTATTATTATTATTATTATTATTATTATTATTATTATTAGATGAGACAATTTTTTTATTTATTATTATCAATAATATTTTATCAAATAATTATTAGTTATATAAAATCATATTTAATAACTATATTAATATTTCTATGGTAAATATTAATAAATGTAATTAATTAGGTTATAATTGAAACACATAATTAAAATAACAATTATATCACTAATAATATATAAATTTGTTCGATTACAATGTGTTAATGTATATATAAATGATATAGGTTCGTGAATCCGAGGCCAACCTGCATTGTTCAGTTCCGTCGTATGTATATTTTTACTACAAAATATCGTATTGTGAGTTCATTTGATTCCCTTTTTACTCTTTTCATTTTTGGGACTGAGAATACATGTGCTGTTTTATAACTGTTTTACTAAATGATTTTGAGATACATATTTTTGAACTGACAATACATGAATTGCTTCTATAAACGTTTGACAAAATAGACACAAATATTCAAAAATACATTCTATGATAGAATTATTTGGATTCAGAGGTTCGACTTATATAAAGATTGTATTATCGACCATCGGTGAGATGATTTCTTCATTGCACTACGCGTTAGCTACAGAAATGGTTCGATTTTGTAGTTAGTAACGGTGAGTTGATTTTGCATTGCACTATGCACTAGCTACCGTTTTAGCTACCCTCGGTGAGATGATTTCGCATTGCACTACGCGTTAGCTACCGTTGTATTGTATTGTATTGTATTCGATTTTGTAGTTAGTAACGGTGAGATGATTTTCCATTTCACTACGCACTAGCTACTATTTTAGTTACCCTCGGTGAGATGATTTTGCATTGCACTACGCACTAGCTACCGTTGTAAAATTATATTGTATTAACTACCACGGTGAGATGATTTTGGCATTGCACTACGCATTAGCTGCCGTTGGTGAGTTGTTTGAAAGGTTCCGGTGTTCTTCATATGAATGATTTTTACAGCAGTGAGCAGACCTGCACAGATTGTTTTCTAAATATGAGTATCTTGTGGTCTATTATACTATTGGAAATGATTATTTATGATAAACTAATGAACTCACCAACCTTTTGGTTGACACTTTAAAGCATGTTTATTCTCAGGTATTAAAAGAAATCTTCTGCTGTGCATTAGCCTCATTTTAAGGATATTACTTGGAGTCATTCATGGCATATTTTGAAAGACGTTGCATTCGAGTCGTTGAGTTCATCAAGATTATTATTAAGTCAATTATAGTTGGATGTATTATGAAATGGTACATATGCTGTCAATGTTTGATGAAAAGAAAGTTTGTCTTTTAAAAACGAATGCAATGTTTGTAAAATGTATCATATAGAGGTCAAATACCTCGCGATGTAATCATATGTTATTGTATTCGTTCTTATGGATTAGGACGGGTCTTTACACCACACACTCGCAAGTGTATAAAAGCATTCTATAACCATGGGCACCCGGCAACAAGCCTTAACTATAATAATGATGAATACCCCTAATGTATAATAATATCTGCACTGAATCAAGTGCGTTCTGTTAACCTCGAAGTACTAAACACCCACCCACTAGCTCTAATGTCTAGTGCAGCATCCTGGGTGGGGATGTTAAACCTGATAGATCTATCTTTAGGAATCGCGCCTACCAGTTCATAAACCAATAGATTAATGTTACCAAGCTAGCGGAATCCTAATATGTAAATGGTTTTACGATCAAGCAAAAATTGGAAGTGTTCTTGAGTTTTAAAGTGATAATGAAAATGGGTTTTCATGGGAGGAAGAAGAAAGAACATAAATATAGATAGGTTAGATGGATATCATGATTTTAATAAGAAATTAATAAGGAATAGGTGGTCACGGGTAATATATTTATCTCAATGATAGATATCACAGGTATAATAATTAAATAAACACGAGTATTAATGTGTAGTCACAGGTTGTAATAGCCATCTCAATTATACATAGATTTTTATTAGATTTTTATCCATTATGTAAACACAATGTATTTATCTTAATATGATTTAATAGTTGGCTAATTTTGTATTTATAAAAAAAATACATAATATAATTATATATTGTTTGAAATCTTTTAAATTCTTGACATCATACCTAGTTAGTGTGTTTCATTAAATACTTATTTGTTATATTTTTAAATTAAATAAATATACATATTTTACTTAAACATGAATGTTTAAACTAATTTATCTCGGGTTTAATTTAAGAATATTCTACTTAATTAAAATAATTTTTAAAACTCAATTATTATATAAAATAATTATTAAAATAAAATAAAAATCATACGTTTTGTTGAATACGGCTACCACACAGCCTGCCATGGAGCCACACGGCCTGCCCAAGGATCTCCCACATGATTGCTGCACTCGAGCATAGCTGCCACACGGCTAGGGCACACAGCCTACCCAAATGTGCACAGACCATGTGCACGGCCTGCCCAGAGCTGAAGGTCATATAAATAGCTTGTGATTTCTCGATTGAAGCAATCTGTCAAATAATTTAATTCAAGATTCAATACACACTTCAATTAGTTTTAGTTAGTAGTTTTAATAGTAGTTAGCTTTTTTGGAGAGTACTCCAAGAGTCCTTGCAATCTTGGGCGAAAGCTTGGTACACTTACACCTTTTAAGGTTTTAATCTAAAATGCTTTTGTTTAATAATGATTTGTTATTATCTGTGTTTTGATATTATCATGCTAGTGTAAATATTTTGTATATTGCCTTGATAGAAACTTAGGCTAGTGTAGTTATGTAAATATAGTACAGTTACTATGTTATGTTGAATATGTGAACCCGATAGGCTTGTATGCGAGTATCTTGAGGACTAACCAACCTACTGTTGTGATCGAGACTTTTCCAACTATATGAAATTAGCTACTTCATAGGATCAAAACCCTCGTTTATACTATACCTGAAGAATTCTACGAACTCGGTATGACAGATGAACCCAAGAGGCAATTATTGTACTTATAGAACATGGAACTTAGGAATTGAGTCACGAATGACCTAGTATGCCTGATAACTGACCCGAAGAGACCTCTTAGAGGATGTTGTGACCTACCTAGTTGCACCCAATTGTATGATTCAACCCTATTGCATGTTCTTGTTTGATTGTTGCCTTAGGATTGATTATACTGTCTATTGCATGCTTTTGGTATGTTTCTATCTGATTTACTATCATCTTAACACTGTAATGCTGTATATTGATTACAATAGTTTGATTCTGCATAGTATGATGATAGGTCCGTTAGTCCCCAAATCTATTTTGTCAACTTAACCTGGCAGGCTCCTCCTATTGTGATTGTATTCATTCAACACGACACGTATTTACTCTGTCTCTGACAGATAATGAGGGTTAGGATTAGAGCTTCACTTCTAACAGCACCTAGTGCTTAACCAAGGATAACGTAACTTCTTTGACATACCTGCCTTTGCTCAAAGAGAACTCCGAGAGGTTAAAGACCGGTAGGATTACACAATTGGCTCATCTGATCGGTCCATTATTATCCTAATTAAACATTTACATGTAACATAACTAACTTTCACTAGCCTAAGCGTATATCTTAGTCAACATTTCCTTGATCTGCATACTCTGGATATCTCTCCAACCTTTTCACTTTTCCGCATTTAGGATTGTTAGATAAAAACCCTACTATTACCTTTCATTCAGGAAATTTACTTGACAACAATTATATCATTGATCTTCAATTCGTAAATCCATTCAAAAACACGACCCTAGGTCAACTTATGCTTTCTGCCCTTAGAAAGCCAAAAGAAGATTTAGGCCCTACAAAAATAAAAATAATACACGGGACATCGCTACTGTGACTCGTCTAGTCGAACTCATTCTGCGATAAACGAAACCGACTTTTATGGCGATATTTATATCTATTATCACCTTCTCGTAGAATTAGAATACGGTAATTCCTTTTAAAGATCTAATTTATGTAAATATTTAGTGTCCATCCTAGTATATACTGGGTTGTAATTGTATATTCCCTATATATATCAAAATATACCTACATATTCTCCTTTTATATAAAAGATAAAGTATGATGAATAGTAACCAAATTGTACTTCAACCACCTGTACTCTATGCTTCAACACATGTATTAACAAGGAGCAACACTATAAATTGCCACCCTTTTCAAACTTAAGTGGTACAAAATGTAAATTTTCAAGGGTGTAAAGGTTAAATACAAGAGAGTCAAAAGGTAACTTCTATATTTAATAAACACCCAACAACTTTACTAACAAATTTTTTTAAAGGGAATAATTTTTTCGTTCGATGCGAGTTAAATTTCACCACCATAACCGTTAAACTCGAAATAATTTTACAAACTATACACAACAAACTGTATTCGAAACGAATCTTCCATGCACTACCAACAAAGTTATGTTTTAGAGTAATAAACATGAAATTGAATTACATTTACATTTCAGGTCCCTACATTATTTAGAAACATGATATTGCTTAATTTTCACACGTTTATTCGCTCAATATCAGTCGCATTTTGGTCCATTGGATACGAATTGGAACTATTTTATTGTTTTTCTATCGTTATTACCTCGGTATGCGGTTTGAAGTCAATTTCGTTGGAGTTTTTCCAAGATTTATTGAAGAATTCAGCATTAGGTATAGACCGCGGCGCGGATATTTAGCCCACGGCGCGGGTTAAAAGGGAAAAGCAAGGTCGACATATTAAATTAAGGTTGGAGTCTGAGAGAATGTTAAGCCGCGGCGCGGCTGTGCTACCCGCGGTGCGGGATATAACTGAATTCTCAGGCCGACAGATTTAATAAAAGAAGGATTCATGTTATTCATTAAGCCACGGCGCGGCTGTACCACCCGCGGCGCGGGTCATTACTGTAGCGGAATTTATGGTATAAAAAGGGAATTAAACCGTAACTTTTACAACACTTTTTTTCCTGGACGTTTTGCAGCAGCTTTTGGGCGATTTTAGTTGATTTTTGGAAAATCCCAACATCATCCAAACAATTCAATCATTCCGAAAACTGTTACCAATTCGTTCATCATTCAAGATCACTATTTTCATTAGGTTTATTTCTTTGTGAACACAATGAATTCTCCTACTTGTTTATTTATGATTTTGTCTTTAGCCATGATTGTTGGCTAAACCTTTAATGCTTGTATAGATTAATAACCAAGGTTTTGGATGTTATGATTTATGATTTATGAACTCATGCATGTTTATATCAATAGTTTGAATAAAAGATCGATTCTTATGTTTGTTTAACTTGATGATTTCAATTGATTAGTGTATTTGTTTGATAAAGAGAACTCTTGTTAATTTAATATATTGATTTACAATCGGTTTGTCTTAATTTATTGTTTGCTAACTGGACCAACGTGGTAAATTGAATTCAAATGGATATATACATCACAGGGGTGAATTGTGTAGAGCGAACGCAAAGGAAATTGTTATTCGAATCTTTGATTTACTTAATTAATTTTTCACAAACGAAAAGGTCTTAGGTACTAGGGAACCCTACATCTAGTAATTCTAGTTTGAGTACTTGCTAAAGAGAACTCTTGGTGGGTCGACCGAGTGATTTGCATGCAATTGAGTTATTTATCGGGTTAAAATACAAAAACATCCATTACCGAGGGTAAAAGGTCTAGATGAGCATTTCCTTTCTATTTGATATCAAAACTATCTTAATTGCTTTCTTGTTTTCATTTTCTAAATCTAAAAACCAAAAATATTATTTTTACTATTGATCTACTCTTGATTTGGCTAATCGTTAAATAGCCACAAATCCAAATTATTTCGTACTTTCTATTTTCTTAGATTAAATTTAGTTTATTTTCAGTAGTTACAATCTTAATTCTCACGTCTAAACTGTCCTTGGAACGATCTCGGATTTACCAACTTTATACTATTGCACAATCGGGTACACTGCCCGTTAGTGTGTAGTAATATTTTGAACCAATATTTTCCAATATAAATTATAGATGTGATTTTACACATCAAGTTTTTGGCGCCGCTCCTAGGGACAGTTGTGTTGAAAATTAAGATTGTTATCTAATTGTTCTTAGTCGAGTCTTAGTTTGCTAGTTTATTTTTATTCTTAGTTTATTCTTGATTGAGTCGGGGCGTTTAATTAGTTTGTTAGTTGTGATTTTGCAGTTTACAGGTAGTTTATGCCAGATACTCATTCGTCAAACGCAGAGTTATATTTGCCTTATCCAGAACCAGAACGAGTATTTTGGAGTCGTAATACAGACGAGTCTGCCGAGTCCGACACGCTGGATTCAGAAACAAATATTTTTGTTGTACCATCAACTAGCAACCATGTGATTAATTTGGACAGTTTTACCGATTTGGTTGTGTTTGAAACACGGGAATCACCAGTTGTTCAACCACCACCAGTGGTACTTAATACTCGAGTTGTAACTGAGCTTCCAGTTATACCCGAGGTTCCAGTATTTCGTCAAATGGCACACAACAAGGTCAGAGTATGGCGGAAAGGATGAAGGCCTCCCGAGTAGGCCAGGGTAACGCTATCAGAGTTCCGGAAGTCACGCATGATTTTGAGATCAAAAGCCGCATTATCAGTTTGATTGGGTCAAAATGTCAGTTTGGAGGGGAACCACAAGATGATGCTAACAAGCATCTTCATATTTTTTTGCAGATCTGTGGGTTGTTCATGTTCAGTAATGTCCATGATCACGTGATCTATTTGAAGCTTTTCCCATGGTCACTCAAGGGGGAAGCTTGTGACGACCCGGGAATTTCTTACCAAATTTAAACTTGATCTTTATATGATTTCGACACGATGAGTAAAGTTCATAATGTTGAGTCTCGAAAACTTTGGAACAGTTTACATGAATGCATTTACCCTTTTGACCCTGCCCGATGATTCACGAACAATTGTTTGTAAATAAATATGTATATGTATATATATAAATGTAAGTACATATAATAATTGTAAATAATAAAATATAAATAATTAGGTTGATATTATTATTATTATTATTATTATTATTATATATATATATATATATATATATATATATATAAATATATATAACTAATAATTATATACATATATATGTGGTAAGATATTAAAGTGCATAAATGATAAATATTCAATTACAATATATGTATTATATAATAGTGCATAAATAAAAATGGTGATATTAATATATGAAATTATTAGTTAAAATATAGTTGATACATTATAATAGCACTTTCATTATTATCATTAAAACAAATATCAAAATTATGAATATTATTAATTTAAATAAAATTTGATACATTTAATTTGTTATATTATTACTAATATGTTTATTAATATTATTATTTTTACAATTAGTATTATTATTAATATTTAACATTAATATTAATATAATGAAATATCATTATTATTAAAATATTATTAATAATAAGATTAATTATAATCTATAAATATAAATAATGTAAATAAAAGAATATACGAATGAAAATATAATTATAACTAGATATTATACGGATATATATTTATGCATAAACTATTACATACAGATATATATAAAAAAATCAGTATTTATACTCTAAAGGTTATTAATATAATTTCTATGTATTATTATTATTAATAAATATCAAATAATTAAAATAAAGAGTATATATATATATATATATATATATATATATATATATATATATATACACAATTGAATAAACCAAAACCTGTTCCCATCGTGATCTCTTTATGAATGAAATTTTTGTTTCTGTCTATCCAAGTCGTCTCATATTAGTATCAAATCGTAGGATATTGTTACCAATCATTATCTGTTTATTATATTTTTTTCTTCTCTTTCTTTCTTTTTCTTTATAGCTGTAAATCTCGTGTCCTATCTGTATGACTTTGTTATCTATCAATTTCATTAATAAATATAGACAACCAGAGATCATACAAGCATTGTATATAATTCGTCTACCTCAAATTGAATTGGAGAAACAGAAGTTTTAAAAAAAACCCCGACGGTTTCTCTGAACACTCAACTTTTCTCCTATAATTCGAATATGAATCAATTGTCAAAAAGTATAAATGCAGCTAAGTTAGGAATTAGTTGGTAAGTCTTTCTTCAAAACTTCATCTTTCAATTTTTAGAAACAAAGATGAATTGTTGGAGTCAAACTTGTATTTAAAAAGTCAAACAGTCGTGTTCTTGGAAAAATTCGATTACAATTGGATATTATGGGTTCAATTGAAGTTACAGAAGGATTCCAGGAACGTTTTAAAATATAATTCATGTTATAATATTTATCTAAAACGAGCTAGAAATGGAAAATGGATTTGGTGTTCTTCGCCGAAGTTAACAGCAGGATTTTTTTTTATTTAATTTTCTTTCTTTCTTCTGTGGCCTGATAATCAGAGGTACTAAATACAGGATTACGAATAATTAAATTTTAAGTTTTAATTCAAACTCTGAAATATGATTTATTGAATCCTGGTTGATCGAGTTATGAAGAAGGAGATGATGATAAGGGTTAATTGATACGGGTTATATATATTTAGAAGGGAGATTTATTCAGAAAATAGGCAACAGCCTGATGGTTTAGAGTATTAGCGGTATGTGAGAGGTCTCGGGTTCGAGCCCGGTTCGGGGCATCCTTTTTGTAAAAAAAAAAAAAAAAAACTTCTAAGGTAGTTTTATTTTTTTTATATATTTATTATTATTATTATTTTTATTATTATTATTATTAAAAATTATTCTTATTAGTTATTAGGATTATAATTATGATTATAAATGGTTATTGTTACTAGTGTTATTATTATTAAAAGTATTACTAATAATACTAATACTATCATTATAATTATTAGTATCACCATTATAATTATTATTATTATAAGTATTAACATTATTATTATGATTATGATTATTAATATCATTATTAGGAAAACAATACAACCTAGTATTATTAACATTAATATTTTTATATACCAAATGTATATATGTAATATATATATTATTAATATAAAAAGGATATAACTAGTAAATCTATATATACATTTATTCGATTACAATTATGTGTATTAATAAATATACAAATGATATAGGTTCGTGAATCCGTGGCCAATCATATACTTGTTCAATGTCGTTCTATGTATTTTTACTACAAAATACATTAGGTGAGTTTCATTACTCCCTTTTTATATATATTTTTAGGCTGAGAATACATGCGCTGTTTTATAAATGTTTTACGAAATAGGCACAAGTACTAAAACTAATTCTATGTGGGTTTAAACCAGAAATATACCCTTAGCTTGGTAACATTAAACTACTTGTCTATGTACGGTAGGTGCGAATCCTAAAGATAGATCTATTGGGCCTGACAAACCCCATCCTGACTATGGGATGCTTTAGTACTTCGAGGTTATTTTAAACACACCTGATCTGGTGTACTTCAGAGGGTAAAACATGAACGTTAAGGCTTGTTACTGGGTGCCTATAACTTATAGAATACTTTTATACACTTGCGAGTGTACATATATTTATAAACGGAAATCTTGTGGTCTATTTACATATTGAAATGATTGTTATGATAAACCTATGAACTCACCAACCTTTTGGTTGACACTTAAGCATGTTTATTATCAGGTATGAAAGAAAGCTTCCGCTGTGAAATTGCTCATCTTAGAGATATTATTTGGAGTCATTCATGACATATTTCAAAAGACGTTGCATTCGAGTCATTGAGTTCATCAAGAATATTATCAAGTCATTTATAGCTTATATATAATATGAAATGTTATGCATGCCTGTCAACTTACGATGAAATGAAAGTTTGTCTTTTAAAAATGAATGCAATGTTTGTAAAATGCATCATATAGAGGTCAAGTAACTCGCGATGTAATCAACTGTTGTGAATCGTTTATAATCGGTGTGGACTTCGTCCGAATGGATTCGGACGGGTCCTTTCAGTTGGTATCAGAGCGGTGGTCTTAGCGAACCAGGTTTGCATTAGTGTGTCTAAGTGATAAGTCATTAGGATGCATTAGTAAGTCTGGACTTCGACCGTGTCTGCATGTCAAAAGTTTTGCTTATCATTTCTAGTCGGAAATCATGTGCTTATCTTTCTTAGGGAATCATTTGCTTATCATTCTTAGTCTAGACACATCTTACTGGCTCTATTGCATAGACAGTATATAGATAAATTCATATTTTAGCGTATCTGTTATTGTTACCTTTGCCTGACAGCTTCCGTAGATTCCTCCGTAACTTATGGGATTTTAGTATTATATATGCATATGTAAATTATGTATTGTAGGGTACTAATTTACATCCTATAATCTATTTCTTATCGAAAATCCTTCATCTGATCGTACAAGGTGAATCCCTCAACCAGTTCGAATTCCTTGGATTTCGACAGCTATTCCGATATGGAGTTTCACCTAAGCTCCGAAAGCAGTGTCACCAGAATGTATCCACCAATTCATCTGATGAGTTTGTAGTCGACTTAATAAATGGAGACGCGAAGAAGGTGATCCTTTTCATCAACCGAATTTACCTCTTGGCGATGAACCTGAAGCACTGATAAAGCGAACCAGTCCGAAACACCATTCTCACCCTCATTTCCCGAATATCTCACCACAATTATATTCTATCTAAAATTCTAAACCTTATTCATTCGCTCGTTCTTATCGACAATCATCCTGGAGTAATCGAAGAAGTCAATGAACTTCGCGCTCGAGTAATTAATTTGGAAAACGTGGTGCAAGACCTACCAGCTTCAGCAACAGCACCGGCAACACCAGTACCACCAACAACCTAAGTTTCAACATCACACGCCACAACATCTCGTTCCGTACCTCGAGTATAATCATCGTTCTACGTATCGTTCTACATCAATTATCTTCGTTCATTATGGCAATTATGTGATCTCTAATGTTTTAGAGATTATATATTCTTGTTCTAACAATAAATCAAATGAGATTAACATCACATTAACTCATTAAATCCGTGATTATATCTGAAGAAAATATATATGTATATATATTTTCATCAAGATTGTAATTAAAAATTCTTTCTTACAAACTGTTAATGGTGAAAATATTTTAACGGGTAGGTAATACCCGCGGAATATTTAGTTTTCACATTAGTAAGTTACACTGTACATTCTTTGAATCTGATTCAACAATCATTTACTATCCTACTTACATCCACCGATATACAAATCCGTTCACCACAGAATTACCATATTCATCCAATTTCATATTTGGATTTTGATTTATCAGAATCCAACAAGTGGCATAATGAAGAAAACGTTGGACAAAATAAAATTTGTTAGAAACAAACAAATTAACTATGAGAAATTTTGTTAAGAATACACGCTAACTGTTCCTAGCTAACTGATTACATTTTATTTATCGCAATTTAATTATCGCAATTTAATTATCGCAATTTAATTCTTGCAATTTTATTTATTGTCATTTAATTTCTGTTATTTAATTTCTGTTATTTAATTTACGCACTTTATTTATCGTCATTTATTTCCTGTTATTTATTTTACGCACTTTAAATATCAGGACACGTATACAAGATTTTGACATATCATATCGACGCATCTATATATATTATTTCGAATCACCATAGACACTCTATATGTAGTAATGATCGAGTTCTCTATACAGAGTTGAGGTTGATTCTCAAATAATATATATACTTTGAGTTGTGATCGAGTCAGAGACATGTACACGGGTCACGATACGTATTAACTAATTCGAATATTATATATTAAACTATATATGAAATATTGGACTGTCAACTATGGACTATCAACTGTGGACTGCTGACATTGGACAATTAAAATGAATTAAAATATTGATTATAACATATGAAACTAAACAATTCTTCAAGCTTGCCACTTGATTTCGTCTTAAACCTCATTTGTATCTTGACGATTACAATCTGCGATTCAAACCTTTCATAATTCTTGAAAACACTTCAATCGATAGGATGAACCAACCGCACTCCATCTACGGAAGAAGAGATTGATGCATATAGTTATGCACCTGAAAACACTCGGAAACTAAGTAAACGTTTAACACGTAGCTGTGCTAATTCATTTAGTGTTATTATCACCCAAAATAACTTGGTGATTCCTTTCAAAGTAGCAAATTTTGTCACAGCTCCAAAAAGACAACTTCGACTTTTCATTCGAAACAACCTTATTATAACCTTGATATATATGTGTACTCTTTTATTGTTACCAGAGAACCTTTTATATTTCACCATATTACTATCAGCGTTTAATCATCTAAAAACACAATTCTCTTGAAACCACCTCGGATTGATAACCGATGATTCAGATATCGCAGCATTAAATGCAGAGGAAACAGAAAAATGGTAGATTGTCAAAACGGCCAAAAGTTTGATGATAAAGAATGGAATGTTGGGAACGCTCGATAGAAAATTTAGTACTGAAAAACAGATTGAGCTAACCATGAAGGAGACCAAGGATAAATACAAGGACCAAACCCTATATTCAAAGAATCCGGGTAATTCTGGATCCGATGAAATTTTTAGAGACTATCTTGCTCCGAAGTCTTGTTAAAATCTTGCGGAAAATTTTTCTCCATTAACCTTCGAACTTAGAAATTCCAAAATATCATCATAAATATCTTCGATATTTCTGAGGATATTTTCATAAATATTCTTGTCCGAAATTGTAACGACCCTACTTTTTCCGTTATCTTTTACCGTTAATTATTTAACGGTCGTTAACTGTTATTCATGCCACGTCATTTCTATGACCTATATTATTATTTTTATAATAATATATTAATTATTATGTGTTATATGAATATTTGTATTCATATCTTAAATTGTACGTTTCTACGTGTCGCGGATTTCTATCCGGCGAATCTTTTCGGTTTTCAAACCAACGGTCGAGCTTTTGGGATTTTTAAATCCTAATTATCTTAAATATGATATTTTGATGTCATATGATTATATATAGTGTTTATATATTTTATTCGTCGCGTATTTGTTATCTCTCCGAAAAATCAATCGCGTAGCGGTGTTTTCGCGTTTCGGGCTTCGTTCGGGCATTCGGGCCACAAGACTTCTTTAATTTATCAATTTGGCCCACAAGTGGGGCCCACCATTCATATTTCAGCCAAAAATATCAAAGGGGAGGGTGGTATTGTGCCATTTTTCCCAAACTTGTTGTTTTAGGGATCAAAACCTAATCACTACTTCATTCTTCCCCATTTTCACATTTTAATTTTTGTTTCCTCCTCCCCTTGCTCTCCTTGCCGTCACCTACCACCAAAAACATCATCATCATCTCACAAAATTGTTAATCATTTCAAGAGGCTTTCAACATAATCGGATTCTACACAACGATCTCTACGCGTTCATATTACTTGATTATTGATTAGGGTATAAACCCTAACCCTAGATATTCAATTTTTCAATTATTTTTCTGTTTTTACATGTTATATTGATAGTATGATAATTATATGTTATTGTATTGATGATTGTATGCGTAGAATTACTCGTAAACATGTGTTTTCGGTTTGATATAATTGGGACAGCAGATTTTTCGTGTGTTTATGATATTGTAACTGATTTTTATCATAAAATAAAGTATATAAATGAGTTCCTCTCATCAAGATATTAATTTTAGACTCCGGATTCATGTCGTTTCGATTCCCGGAACCCTAATTATGATCAAAGTGGTATTTTGTTAAGATTGAATTGTGATATTGGTGTGAACCAGGTTTGGTCCGACTTTATGACCATATTTGGTGACTTTAGAGTGAGTTAGTATGTTAGGACTGATGGTGGGGCGAACTTTCATGTTCGGGTCATCTCAATCCGAGCCACGAATCACCCGTTACGTCTAAAACACGTTTTTGGTTGAATTGAAGTTGCAAGTAGTGTGTTGGCTGTACATCACGACTTATGGACTGTTCTTGGGGTGTTCTTGAGTGTACCAAAGTGTTGGGTGGTTTGCTTAGGCGGAGATATATGTAAGGCTCGCCGAAAATCGACACCCGGGGCTCAAGATACGACCCGATGAACTTTTGATTTAAAACTTTTGACTAATTATGAAACTTATGATATAAATAATGGATTTCATTATCATTTAATTACTTATGATAAAAAAAGTAATTATTATTATTTACAACTTATGATATATATATTTATTATATCATTTAATTAATATTTATGATTTAATTAACTTTTTAATTAAACATATGATTAATAATACTTCTTTATTAATGGAAAAATACTTATGATAAGTATTAAACTTATATTATGAGATTATTATAATAAGACTTGTAATAAGGATTAAATAATTATTTAATTATTATAAGACTTAGTTATTATTTAATTATAATTTAATTATTAAATACTTATGATTTAATAATTATAATTAGAAACTTATGATATGATTAATAATTCATTATTAATTAATAATACTTATGATATGATTTAAAAATTATTATTAATTAATAATACTTACGTTATGACTAATATTTAATTAATTAATTAAATACTTATGTTATATTAATTATATCATTTAAACTTATATTAACTTTAATAATTCATTTTAATTTAATTAAACTAATGTTATGACATAATTAGACATATTTAACTTTAATAAACGTTATAACTTATATTATTATTATAACTTACACTTTTAAAATTAACGTTGACCATGTTTGACCAAGGTTGACTTTTGAGTTGACTTTCAGTTGACTTTGACTTTCAGTTGACTTTTGTTGACTTTCTAATTAAGGAAACTT
Source organism: Rutidosis leptorrhynchoides (assembly GCF_046630445.1). Lineage (NCBI taxonomy): Eukaryota > Viridiplantae > Streptophyta > Magnoliopsida > Asterales > Asteraceae > Rutidosis > Rutidosis leptorrhynchoides. The sequence continues at coordinate 194,402,299 of NC_092336.1, forward strand.
TCCTAACTTATAAACTTTCCTAAAATAGCAACTTTCTAAATTTGGAAACTTTCCAAAAATAGAAACTTTCCAAAAACGGAAACCTGCTAAAAATAGAAAGTGTGTGTCCGTAAGCTGTTCTGATCAAACCGATGCATATTGAGTATTGTTCTATGACTACTTGCAACATGTACAATAGCTATCATACTAAGACTTGACCTAAGTTAGTTATTTATATCGACCTGCTTTATTTATAGGTCGGCGTTGTGATCATTCCTGATCACTGTACTACATTTGCTGTTCGCTTAATTGTGTTGGTTACTTCATTACTATTAAGGTGAGTTATAGTCCCATTTTTCTATTTAAATCTTTTGGGATGAGAATACATGCAATTTATTTTATATTTTGGACACAAGTGGAGGTTGGTTTAAATTATTCATTGTGAGTTGAACAAAAATATTTCCTAGTCTGGTAACTGTAATCACTAGTTTCTACTGGTGATCGCAAATCCTATGGATAGATCTATCGGGTTTGACAACCCCATTTCGAGCTAGTCGCGCTAGCAATTTATAATTGGAATGTTTAGTACTTCGTATTTTGTTGTAGATACACTTGTTCGGTGTATATTTTTTTTATCGTGTTTGGCAAGGGTAAATAAATGGTTAAGTGGTTACCAGGTGGCTCACGGTAATGGAATAATGTTTTTATATGTTTTCTAGCATATAATTTTGTGGTCCAAAAAGGAGTTTTTATGTTTTCAAACATAAATTTTTACGGTTTAAATTAAATATTGTTTGCAATATTAAACCTATAATTCACTCAACATTTTTGTTGACAGTTACTCGCATGTTTTATTCTCAGGTTCATGATTGATTGCTTCCGCTATGCTTAGAGAGTCTGCATACTTATGATGGCAGCTTTTGTTCAACATTAACTTGCATTCTATTTTGATACATTTAATAGTGGATGTTGTTGACTTTGTTTAGGTCAACTTTTGGTTAAGTAATAATGTATGGTTTTTCTAAACTTACATATTTTGGTAGGTTTCCTTTATAGGAAATCATTTTTAAATAAAGAATGCAAGGTTATTTATCAAATTCATATAGAGTTATGATCAAGCTGTGGGACCAAGTGACGGAGCCGTTAAGTGTTTTGACGAGGACATCACAGTTGGTATCAGAACTCTGGTTGTAGGGAATTAGGCTGCATTGATGTCGTTACCCGAGTCAATAGGGTGCATTAGTGAGTCTAATCTACAGCCCGACCTATTATATATTATTATATGTGATTATTTGTATCGTATTGGTATGTATATTGTTATCATACATACATCTCTGTTATGTTCTGAATCCGGGAGGAACTCCCATTCCGATTTAAACGTATTCTCTGACTCATGCGAGTTTATCTTTATAAGAACACCTCAGTTGGTGAAACCGAGGGATGTCATTCTTGACTTCTGGAATTCTCGACATTTCTATGTCATCTATTATGGTTATGTATATACCGTTTGAGTTATATTACGCGAGATGTCATTCTTGACTTCTAAATGCTCGGCATTTCAATGTCAGCTATTATGTTTAGGTATATAACATTCTTGTTATATTACGTGCCTTTGTGCCATTGTGCCTATGTGCTTTGGTTTATGAACCGAAAAACATCATTCTTGACTTTTAGAGATTCTTTGTACTTCGAAGACATTTTTATGTCATCGTTACTCCTATTCATTACTTTTGATGTTTATGTCTCTTGTGCTATTCTTAGCACATTGTTTAAGAAATCATTTTAGGGAAATTGTGTGGAAATCCGAGGTTGATCGCGTGTCCTGACCTCATGTAGTGCTATTGGAATGGAACTATGAATTAGTGAAATATAATGGCGTCAGGCCAACGTGATTATATTACGTTAATTCATAAAGAAGTCCCAATATTGTGACATGAGGAATAGAAAGCGAGTCAAAAAAAATTTTTCACTGCCCATTCAGAAATTCCTATGTATTACATGGATAGGGAAAATATTCATTATCTTATTTGTTGATATACGAGAAGCTCGTTTTAACCAGATTATGTATCTCATGCTCTATCCTTCATAACTCGCTTGTTAGCAACAGCTTCGCTCAGGAACAGTTTTAGCCCAAGGACTTATGTCCTGATAATAGTTAAAACAACATTTAACTCATTGGTTTTCATGACCTCGTAACATTTGTAAGTCAAATGTTGTACGATGATTCAAGTCCTTTACTCGATCTTCCACGATCTTACTTCAACTTGTAACCTATGAAATACAGATACTCTGTTTATCATCGGGAATTTTACACATTTGTTTAATTGAGCGGTTCTCACGAGATTTATGGGTGAATAGAAGTAATGAAATATTTTTTCATGTATACAAGTTCTAAAATCATATATGTACGTATGGATTCAAATGAATAAATTTAACCTTACCTATTTTGGCTAGTATATACTAAATCATACCTTCAAAAAATTATTTTAAACCACTCATTTATTGAGCTGTTTGATTAAGTCAAATTGTTTTATATAAATTGGTACACGTTGTACATACTTCTAAATTACTAAGAACTTCGCTCCGTTTATGATGTCGCATCAAACGTTTAAAGCTTTTTCAAAACCCCTTTTGATTGATCTTATCAAATTTTTGCATTACTCTACAGAGTGTTTGGATCACGGTTCTTCTTATTCTCCGTTTAAGGATGAAACTTACCATTAAGTTCATTGATAGAAACTCTTACACCACTTTGAATGCCGGTTTTATAAAATTTGTTGGAAAGTCTTTGCGCACGTAAAAATTTACCCTCTTATGGTTGGACATGGTCGAAACGCGGACCGATAAATCAATTTTCTGGGATACACTCGGTGGTCACCCTATTGTAGAAAAGGCACTAGGTGGGTTTCTACCCCAACTGTTGTTAAAGTAGGTATCATGGATGTATATTACACTAGATCGTTTGAGGAGTTTCTACTCTCGATATTCACAGCTAACCGCAACACCCTCGTAAACATCAATCCTATGATTCAATACCTCGAGGTACACGAAATTATTTTTGGAGATTCATCTCATCTGGAGTCGACCATTCTTTATAACCCATGATTCGCGTTCTTTTCATCTGCTCATAAATTGAAGAATAAGGATGAATCCTAGATTTCCTCACTCCTTGTGCTAGGAATTTCACCATCGTTTAAAGATCACACCTTCCGTACGTCTTCCTTTCGGAAATGTAATGAAAATTTACTTTGAAGTTCATGATCCTCGTTATCTCCTTGAAGGAATTGTCTTAAACATCTATACCACTAAGGTGGCTACTCTATATAATGTTTTCTCTATTGGTTGCAACTATATTTGGTTCGTCCTAGTTCGTCCCCTTGGGGAGCTCCTGTTTTATTTGTTAAGAAGAAAGATGGTTCGTTTCGATTATGTATTGATTATCGCGAGTTAAACAAGCTTACAATTAAAAATCGTTACCCTCTTCCGAGAATTTATGATCTGTTCGATCAGCTTCAAGGTTCGTCCATTTATTCTAAGATTGATCTTCGTTCTGGTTATCACCAATTGCGTGTTAAAGAAACTGATATTCCGAAAACCGCTTTTTGTACCCGTTATGGTCACTACGAATTTTTTTTTTGTTATGACGTCCGGAGTGACTAACGCACCTACTGTGTTCATAGACCTCATGAACCGTGTGTGTAGCCCATATCTGGATAAATTCGGTAACGTTTTCATCGATGATATCCTTATTTATTCCAAGAGTGATGAAGAGCACGAAGAACATTTGAAGTTGCCGCTTGATTTATTGAGGAAAGAAGAGTTGTACGCTAAGTTCTCTAAGTGTGCTTTCTGGTTAAGAGAATTTCAATTCCTTGGACATGTTGTTAGTAAACAAGGAATACAAGTTGATCCTGCCAAGATTGAGGCAATTGAGAAGTGGGAAATTTCGAAGACTCCTACTTAGATTCGTCAGTTTCTAGGGTTGGCAGGTTACTATAGAAGATTCATTCAATATTTCTCTAGTATAGCGACACCTCTGACTGCTTTAACGCACAAGGGGAAGAAGTACGAGTGGAATGATGAACAAGAGATTGCTTTTCAAACTTTGAAGAAGAAGTCGACTACCGCTCCAATATTATCACTACCTGATGGTAATGATGATATTGTTGTTTATTGTGATGCTTCGCGTTAAGGCTTTGGTTGTGTTTTGATGCAACGAAAGAAAGTTATTGCGTACGCGTCACGTTAGTTGAAGATTCACGAGCAGAATTACATAACCCATGATTTAGAGTTGGGAGCTATTGTGTTTGCGCTTAAGATTTGCAGACATTATCTTTATGGGGTCAAAGGTACAGTGTACACTGATCACAAAATTCTTCAACATATCTTTGGTCAAAGACAGTGGAATATGAGGTAGCGAAGATGGGTTGAATTGTTGAACGATTATGATTGTGAACTCCTTTAGCCATTCCGGGGAAAGACCAATGTTGTGGTCGCTGCTTTGAGTCAAAAAGAGAGAGTTGAACCTCGTAGGTTTAGGGCCTTGAATATGACCATTTGAACAAACCTCGCAAGGCAGATTCTTGCAGCTCCACAAGAAGCCTTGAAGGAGGAGAATTTTGTAACGGAAAGGTCCGAGGCTTGAGTAAACAGTTAGAGGTATGAACCGATGGTACTCGGTATTTTGCGAGACGTCTTTGGGTTCCGAAATTTGGTGATTTGCGACAACTTGTTTTAGATGAAGCTCATAAGTCTGGGTACTCTATCCATCCTAGTTCAGGAAAGATGTATCATGACCTTAAGGAGCTGTATTGGTGGCCTAATTTGAAAGCTGATGTGGCTACGTATGTGGCTAAGTGTTTGACCAGTGCTAAGGTTAAAGCTGAACATCAGAAACCGTCTGGACTTTTGGTGCAACCTGAGATTCCCGAGTGGAAGTGGGAAGGTATTACAACGGATTTTATTACGAAGTTACTGAGAGGTATGGGTGGTTATGATACCATTTGGGTGATTGTTGACCGACTCACAAAATCAGCTCATTTCTTACTGATTAAGGAAACAGATTCGAAGGAGAAGCTTACTTGTTTGTATTTGAAGGAGATTGTTTCTAGACATGGTGTTCCCGTGTTATTTCGGACCAAGATAGTCGATTTACATCGAGGTTTTGGCAGTCCTTACAAGATGCTTTGGGAACTAAATTGGATATGAACACTGATTATCATCCACAGTCAGATGGTCAGAGTGAAAGGACCATTCAAACGTTGGAAGACATGCTACGAGAAAGCATCATTGATTTTGGTAATGTTTGGAATAAGTACTTGCCACTGGCTGAATTTTCTTATAATAACAGCTATCATGCAAGTATTAAGCTGCACCTTTTGAAACGCTGTATGGTATATAGTGCAGGTCTCCTGTCTGCTGGAATGAGGTTGGGGATGCTCAACTCACAGATCCAGGAACTTTTCATGAAACTACCGAGAAGATCGTACGGATTAATGAAAGTTTGAGAACAGCCAGAAGTCGGCAAAAGAGTTATGCCAATAAGTGAAGGAACGATATTGAATTTCAGGTCAGTAACCATGTTATGTTAAAGGTTTCACCTTGAAAGGGTGTGATACGTTTTGGTAAAAGGGGAAAGTTGAATCCTGGTTTTGTTGGACCATTTGAGATTATTGAGAGAGTTGGACCCGTGGCTTATCGTTTGAAATTGCCACAAGAACTCAGTGCTGTTCACGACGTTTTTCACGCGTTGAATTTAAAGAAGTGTTTGGCCGAGGCCGATAAGACAATTCCTCTGGAGGAACTTCATGTTGATAAGCAACTTCATTTTATTGAGGAACCTGTTGAAATTATGGATCGAGAGGTTAAGACTCTTAAGCAAGAGCAGAATTCCTATTGTTCGAGTTAGATGGAACGCCAGACGCGGTCCCGAGTTCACTTAGGAGCATGAAGATCAGATGAGGCAGAAGTACCCGCATTTGTTCCCAAATGATGAGGAAACCCCTGCACCTACTTAAATTTCGGGACGAAATTTCCGTAACGGGAAGGTACTGTAACGACCCTACTTTTTCCGTTATCTTTTACCGTTAATTATTTAATGACCGTTAACTGTTATTCGTGCCACGTCATTTCTATGACCTATATTATTATTTTTATAATAATATATTAATTATTATGTGTTATATGAATATTTGTATTCATATCTTAAATTGTACGTTTCTACGTGTCGCGGATTTCTATCCGGCGAATCTTTTCGGTTTTCAAACCAACGGTCGAGCTTTTGGGATTTTTAAATCCTAATTATCTTAAATATTATATTTTGATGTCATATGATTATATATAGTGTTTATATATTTTATTCGTCGCGTATTTGTTATCTCTCTGAAAAATCAATCGCGTAGCGGTGTTTTCGCGTTTCGGGCTTCGTTCGGGCATTCGGGCCACAAGACTTCTTTCATTTATCAAGTTGGCCCACAAGTGGGGCCCACCCTTCATATTTCAGCCAAAAATATCAAAGGGGAGGGGGTATTGTGCCATTTTTCCCAAACTTGTAGTTTTAGGGATCAAAACCTAATCACTACTTCATTCTTCCCCATTTTCACATTTTAATTTTTATTTCCTCCTCCCCTTGATCTCCTTGCCATCACCTACCACCAAGAACATCATCATCATCATCTCACAAAATTGTTAATCATTTCAAGAGGCTTTCAACATAATCGGATTCTACACAACGATCTCTACGCGTTCATATTACTTGATTGTTGATTAGGGTATAAACCCTAACCCTAGATTTTCAATTTTTCAATTATTTTTCTGTTTTTACATGTTATATTGATAGTATGATGATTATATGTTATTGTATTGATGATTGTATGCGTAGAATTACTCGTAAACATGTGTTTTCGGTTTGATATAATTGGGACAGCAGCTTTTTCGTGTGTTTCTGATATTGTAACTGATGTTGATCATAAAATAAAGTATATAAATGAGTTCCTCTCATCAAGACATTAATTTTAGACTCCGGATTCATGTCGTTTCGATTCCCGGAACCCTAATTATGATCAAAGTGGTATTTTGTTAAGATTGAATTGTGATATTGGTGTGAACCAGGTTTGGTCCGACTTTGTGACCATATTTGGTGACTTTAGGGTGTGTTAGTGTGTTAGGACTGATGGTGGGGCGAACTTTCATGTTCGGGTCATCTCAATCCGAGCCACGAATCACCCGTTACGTCTAAAACACGTTTTTGGTTGAATTGAAGTTGCAAGTAGTGTGTTGGCAGTACATCACGACTTGTGGACTGTTCTTGGGGTGTTCTTGAGTGTACCAAAGTGTCGGGTGGTTTTCTTAGGCGGAGATATATGTAAGGCTCGCCGAAAACTGACACCCGGGGCTCAGGATACGACCCGATGAACTTTTGATTTAAAACTTTTGACTAATTATGAAACTTATGATATAAATAATGGATTTCATTATCATTTAATTACTTATGATAAAAAAAAGTAATTATTATTATTTACAACTTATGATATATATATTTATTATATCATTTAATTAATATTTATGATTTAATTAACTTTTTAATTAAACATATGATTAATAATACTTCTTTATTAATGGAAAAATACTTATGATAAGTATTAAACTTATATTATGAGATTATTATAATAAGACTTATAATAAGGATTAAATAATTATTTAATTATTATAAGACTTAGTTATTATTTAATTATAATTTAATTATTAAATACTTATGATTTAATAATTATAATTAGAAACTTATGATATGATTAATAATTCATTATTAATTAATAATACTTATGATATGATTTAAAAATTATTATTAATTAATAATACTTACGTTATGACTAATATTTAATTAATTAATTAAATACTTATGTTATATTAATTATATCATTTAAACTTATATTAACTTTAATAATTCATTTTAATTTAATTAAACTAATGTTATGACATAATTAGACATATTTAACTTTAATAAACGTTATAACTTATATTATTAATCTAACTTACACTTTTAAAGTTAACGTTGACCATGTTTGACCAAGGTTGACTTTTGAGTTGACTTTCGGTTGACTTTGACTTTCAGTTGACTTTTGTTGACTTTCTAATTAAGGATACTTTCCTAACTTATAAACTTTCCTAAAATAGCAACTTTCTAAATTTGGAAACTTTCCAAAAATAGAAACTTTCCAAAAATAGAAACTTTCCAAAAATGGAAACCTGCTAAAAATAGAAACTTTCTAAAAATAGAAAGTGTGTGTCTGTAAGCTGTTCTGATCAAACCGATGCATATTGAGTATTGTTCTATGACTACTTGCAACATGTACAATAGCTATCATACTAAGACTTGACCTAAGTTAGTTATTTATATCGACCTGCTTTATTTATAGGTCGGCGTTGTGATCATTCATGATCACTGTACTACATTTGCTGTTCGCTTAATTGTGTTGGTTACTTCATTACTATTAAGGTGAGTTATAGTCCCATTTTTCTATTTAAATCTTTTGGGATGAGAATACATGCAATTTATTTTATATTTTGGACACAAGTGGAGGTTGGTTTAAATTATTCATTGTGAGTTGAACAAAAATATTCCCTAGTCTGCTAACTGTAATCACTGGTTTCTACTGGTGAACGCGAATCCTATGGATAGATCTATCGGGTTTGACAACCCCATTTCGAGCTAGTCGCGCTAGCAATTTATAATCGGAATGTTTGGTACTTCGTATTTTGTTGTAGATACACTTGTTCGGTGTATATTTTTTTTATTGTGTTTGGCAAGGGTAAATAAATGGTTAAGTGGTTACCAGGTGGCTCACGGTAATGGAATAATGTTTTTATATGTTTTCTAGCATATAATTTTGTGGTCCAAAAAGGAGTTTTTATGTTTTCAAACATAAATTTTTACGGTTTAAATTAAATATTATTTGCAATATTAAACCTATAATTCACTCAACATTTTTGTTGACAGTTACTCGCATGTTTTATTCTCAGGTTCATGATTGATTGCTTCCGCTATGCTTAGAGAGTCTGCATACTTATGATGGCAGCTTTTGTTCAACATTAACTTGCATTCTATTTTGATACATTTAATAGTGGATGTTGTTGACTTTGTTTAGGTCAACTTTTGGTTAAGTAATAATGTATGGTTTTTCTAAACTTACATATTTTTGTAGGTTTCCTTTATAGGAAATCATTTTTAAATAAAGAATGCAAGGTTATTTATCAAATTCATATAGAGTTATGATCAAGCTGTGGGACCAAGTGACAGAGCCGTTAAGTGTTTTGACGGGGACATCACAGAAATTATCTACCTTTTTGTGTTTCCTGTATTCCATTATATTGGAAACGTCTGCAAAAAAAAAAAAAAAAAAAAAAAAATTCTAAGTATAAATTATGAATGAATTGTGGAGAAGTGTTGGGAATTGAAGCATGGGTCAATATAATATAATGACGCCCAGCCAACGTAATTATATTACAGTAAGTCATGCTGAATTTCTAATGGGACGTGATGATTCACAGATCATAATATCATCATGTGCCATGTTACATAACTCTTTCATTCTACTTAACCTCCGAACATATCAAGAAAAATATATTCTTGATAGTTCTATCTTCTATAATTTTGGTATTTTAACCAATCAAATCGTGGTATTACAATTCTTCTGCTTAGTATATTATGATCATTCAAAATTTCATACATATGAATTCTGGACCTTTATTCGCTTGACTTGGAGTCGGAAAGAGAAAACAAGAGCATGGAGCTCCGAAATATAAAGAAAAATATAAAGCCGATCACAAACACAGAAATCACAAACCGTGTATATCAATGTGTATAGCAACATAAAGACATGGGAGAATTAAAAACACTATAAACCCAAGAAGAAGTAGAAGAAAACGGATTCCTCCGGTGGAAGTTGAAAAAGGAGAATGATTGTTGCGATAGTAAGGATAAAGACAATGATCAAAATTGGATTAAGCATTTTCACAATCTTTTGAATTTGGGAATTGAGTATAGAAGTGGCGAAAACTAATGGAACGGAAAAGGTAAATTTATAATAGAAATATCAGACGGAGTAATGGAGGCAGATCACCGTATTTAATTATAGAAATCTTACTTTCCTTATTCGCCGAAGAATCCGATCTTATAGATTTCGAAGATTTTCTTTAACCCCTTGAATTATGGAATTCAACAAAGACAACGTCAAAAGTTAAGACGCACCCTATTCTCTAAATTCAACCATGACTAGTTAAAAGTTATGATGAAACTCTTCTTTCTCATTTCACTCTTTTGTGATAACTTCACTCGTACGCTTCGAATAATTGAATTATTTTATCTGTATTACTCAATAATGAAAAAACTCTATTTTTCAACTCATATTCGTCATGAAAATATTTTAATTGTTATCCATGACCACCACACTCAAATTTCGGGACGAAATTTCTTTAACGGGTAGGTACTGTGACGACCCGGGAATTTCCGACCAAATTTAAACTTGATCTTTATATGATTTCGACACGATGAGTAAAGTTCGTAATGTTGAGTCTCGAAAACTTTGGAACAGTTTACATGAATGCATTTACCCTTTTGACCCTGCCCGATGATTCACGAACAATTGTTTGTAAATAAATATGTATATGTATATATATAAATGTAAGTACATATAATAATTGTAAATAATAAAATATAAATAATTAGGTTGATATTATATATATATATATATATATATATATATATATATATATATATATATATATATATATATATATATATATATATATATAACTAATAATTATATACATATATATGTGGTAAGATATTAAAGTGCATAAATGATAAATATTCAATTTCAATATATGTATTATATAATAGTGCATAAATAAAAATGGTGATATTAATATATGAAATTATTAGTTAAAATATAGTTGATACATTATAATAGCACTTTCATTATTATCATTAAAACAAATATCAAAATTATGAATATTATTAATTTAAATAAAATTTGATACATTTAATTTGCTATATTATTACTAATATGTTTATTAATATTATTATTTTTACAATTAGTATTATTATTAATATTTAACATTAATATTAATATAATGAAATATCATTATTATTAAAATATTATTAATAATAAGATTAATTATAATCTATAAATATAAATAATGTAAATAAAAGAATATACGAATGAAAATATAATTATAACTAGATATTATACGGATATATATATTTATGCATAAACTATTACATATAGATATATATAAAAAAATCAGTATTTATACTATAAAGGTTATTAATAGTATTTCTATGTATTATTATTATTAATAAATATCAAATAATTAAAATAAAGAGTATATATATATATATATATATATATATATATATATATATATATATATATATATATACACAATTGAATAAACCAAAACCTGTTCCCATCGTGATCTCTTTATGAATGAAATTTTTGTTTCTGTCTATCCAAGTCGTCTCATATCAGTATCAAATCGTAGGATATTGTTACCAGTCATTATCTGTTTATTATATTTTTTCTTCTCTTTCTTTCTTTTTCTTCATAGCTGTAAATCTCGTGTCCTATCTGTATGACTTTGTTATCTATCAATTTCATTAATAAATATAGACAACCAGAGATCATACAAGCATTGTATACAATTCGTCTACCTCAAATTGAATTGGAGAAACAGAAGTTTTAAAAAAAAAACCCCCGACGGTTTCTCTGAACACACAACTTTTCTCATATAATTCGAATATGAATCAATTGTCAAAAAGTATAAATGCAGCTAAGTTAGGAATTAGTTGGTAAGTCTTTCTTCAAAACTTCATCTTTCAATTTTTAGAAACAAAGATGAATTATTGGAGTCAAACTTGTATTTAAAAAGTCAAACAGTCGTGTTCTTGGAAAAATTCGATTACAATTGGATGTTATGGGTTCAATTGAAGTTACAGAAGGATTCCAGGAACGTTTTAAAATATAATTCATGTTATAATATTTATCTGAAATGAGCTAGAAATGGAAAATGGATTTGGTGTTCTTCGCCGAAGTTAACAACATGATTTTTTTTTATTTAATTTTCTTTCTTTCTTCTGTGGCCTGTTAATCAGAGGTACTAAATACAGGATTACGAATAATTAAATTTTAAGTTTTAATTCAAACTCTGAAATATGATTTATTAAATCCTGGTTGATCGAGTTATGAAGAAGGAGATGATGATAAGGGTTAATTGATATGGGTTATATATATTTAGAAGGGAGATTTATTCAGAAAACAGGCAACAGCCTGATGGTTTAGAGTATTAGCGGTATGTGAGAGGTCTCGGGTTCGAGCCCGGTTCGGGGCATCCTTTTTGTATAAAAAAAACTTCTAAGGTAGTTTTATTTTTTTTATATATTTATTATTATTTTTATTTTTATTATTATTATTATTAAAAATTATTATTATTAGTTATTAGGATTATAATTATGATTATAAATGGTTATTGTTACTAGTGTTATTATTATTAAAAGTATTACTAATAATACTAATACTATCATTATAATTATTAGTATCACCATTATAAGTATTAAAATTATTATTATGATTATGATTATTAATATCATTATTAGGAAAACAATACAACCTAGTATTATTAACATTAATACTTTTATATACCAAATGTATATATGTAATATATATATTATTAATATAAAAAGGATATAACTAGTAAATCTATATATACATTTATTCGATTACAATTATGTGTATTAATAAATATACAAATGATATAGGTTCGTGAATCCGTGGCCAACCATATACTTGTTCAATGTCGTTATATGTATTTTTACTACAAAATACATTAGGTGAGTTTCATTACTCCCTTTTTATGAGAATACATGCGCTATTTTATAAATGTTTTACGAAATAGGCACAAGTACTAAAACTAATTCTATGTGGGTTTAAACCAGAAATATACCCTTAGCTTGGTAACATTAAACTACATGTCTATGTACGGTAGGCGCAAATCCTAAAGATAGATCTATTGGGCCTGACAAACCCCATCCTGACTATGGGATGCTTTAGTACTTCGAGGTTATTTTAAACACACCTGATCTGGTGTACTTTAGAGGGTAAAACATGAACGTTAAGGCTTGTTACCGGGTGCCTACAACTTATAGAATACTTTTATACACTTGCGAGCGTACATATATTTATAAACGGAAATCTTGTGGTCTATTTACATATTGAAATGATTGTTATGATAAACCTATGAACTCACCAACCTTTTGGTTGACACTTTTAAGCATGTTTATTCTCAGGTATGAAAGAAAGCTTCCGCTGTGAAATTGCTCATCTTAGAGATATTATTTGGAGTCATTCATGAGATATTTCAAAAGATGTTGCATTCGAGTCATTGAGTTTATCAAGAATATTATCAAGTCATTTATAGTTTAGATATAATATGAAATGTTATGCATGCCTGTCAACTTACGATGAAATGAAAGTTTGTCTTTTAAAAATGAATGCAATGTTTGTAAAATGCATCATATAGAGGTCAAGTACCTCGCGATGTAATCAACTGTTGTGAATCGTTTATAATCAGTGTGGACTTCATCCGAATGGATTAGGACGGGTCCTTTCAAAGCTAGAGTTTGGTTAGACAGTCTAACTGAGGATACAATTGAAGATTGGAACACTTTGATGGAAAAATTCGTGAGCAAGTACTTTCCTGCATCCAACGCTACTTGACTTCAATAAGAGATTTCTCAGTTTCGTCAAAAGCCTTACGAGGCTCTTTATGATGTTTGAAATCACTTCAACCGTTTGTTGCGATCTTGTCCTCAACACGGGTAGATACCTTTGCCAAGGTACAAACTTTTATAAGGGGCGTACCATCAGTACTCGTGTCACTATTGATCAAGCAGCAGGAGATAGTCTCATGAACAAAACCGAACAGGAGGCTTACGAGCTTATTGAAAAGCAAGCTGAATATTCTCATGAGTGGCATGAGGATAATGATTTAGGTCGTTCTTCTTCTTCAGTCGCAAGCGTCGGTGCTTACAATGATTTTGGTTCAATTAATGCAAAATTGGATAAGTTTGGGAGACACTTAGAGAAGCTGGACAAGGACATTCATGGTATGAAGGTTGGGTGTGAATTCTGTGGTGGGCTTCATTTGGCTAAGGATTGTGACGCGAGTTTGACTATGAATTAGAAAGAAGAGATTGCCTTTATTAGTCAACAGAACAACAATCAGTTTCACGGAAGAGCTCAGTTCAACAGAAATTTCAATAATCCTGATAATCCTCAAGGAAATCAGGGTTCGAGGTTTCAACCGAGTTCTAGTGGGGGTTTCTAACAACAAGCTCTGGGGTATTTCCAAAAGCCCCAAGTTGAGGAAAAGAAGTCTAATCTAGAAAGTATGTTGGAGAAACTTATGGTGTCTCATACTCAGCTCATTACTACTGTTACTCAAACAAATGAGAAGCATGATCAAATGTTTCGAAATCAACAAGCCGCTATTCAGAATTTAGAGAAGCAGATTGGTCAGATTGCTAATCAGGGAAATGAGAGGAAACCGGGGGAGTTACAGAGTAACACATATACTAACTCGAAGAATGGTCACGTTAATTCTATCACCACCCATAGTGGTTTAGCATATGATCCACCGAAGAAGCCCGATGAGTATGATTTGTGGGTTCCGTTAGTAAAAGATAGTGAGCCGATGATTGTTAGTGAATCGGATGGGGAAAAGGAGCCGTAACAGGTGATTGAGAATGTTATAAAGGTACCGAAGATTGTTTCTTCTAAACCGATAGTCAAGGAGTATCAACCACCGCTCCCATTCTCGAGAAAGCAGAGATTAGAGAAGCTGGAGGCTGAAAAGTCCAAGTTCATGGACTTGATTAAAAAAGTTAACATAAATATACCTTTTATTGATGTGATTGCGGGTATGCCAAAGTATGCAAGGTTTCATAAGGATTTTCTCACTAATAGAAAGAAGCTGGAAAACGTGTCTTCAGTAAAGTTGAATGTCGCATGCTCGGCGGTAGTTGTAAATAAGCTTCTCGGGAAGCTTGAGGATCCTGGAAGCTTCACCATCCCTTGTTTACTTGGTAACCTAGATTCAATGAGGGCATTGGCGGATTTGGGGGCTAGCATAAATTTAATGCCTTATTCTATTTATCTAAAGCTAGACCCCAGGGAGTTAAAACCCACTCGTATGACTATTCAGCTCGCTGACCGCTATATTAAATTCTTCGCAGAATTATAGAGAATATGCTAGTTAAGACCGGGTCGTTGGTTTCCCTGGCTGATTTTGTGGTATTGGATATGGAAGTGGATGAAAGGATTCAACTTATTTTGGGTCGGCCATTTTTGAATACAGCTAGATGTATCATCGATGTTTATGGCCAACAGTTAACCCTTAGGATAGATGATTTGAGTGCAACATTCTCAATCGGCCATACTTTAAAATACCCTGCATATATCGATGATACATGTTATTTTCTTAACAATGTGGATGTCCAGTCTGAGTTTTTACAGGAATTTCCAGAGTTACAGGGTTCAGGAGAATGTTCGTTGGTGGAAATTGATGAGGAGTTGTAGGTTGAAGAGGTGGATATTTTGACCGCTTTGATGGAAAATGGCTATGAGCCGACTGAGGAAGAGTTCAAGGAACTCGATCGTGATGTTGATTACCGGAGCAAGTCTTCGATTGAAGAACCTACAGAGTTATAACTAAAGCCACTTCCAGACCATCTGGAATACGCTTATTTACAGGAGGAATCCAAGCTTCCAGTAACTATTTCTTCTTCTGTTACTGCAGGTCAAAAATCTGAGCTTGTAACCATGCTTAAGGCCCATAAACCGGCCATTGCGTGGAAGATTCATGATATTAAGGGTATTAGTCCCTCCTATTGCACCCATAAAATCCTAATGGAGAATAACTCCAAACATGTGGTGCAGCGCCAAAGGAGGTTGAACCCTCACATGCAAGATGTCATGAAGAAAGTGATCATAAAGCTTCTTGATGCAGGTCTTATTTACCCGATTTCCGACAGTCTGTGGATAAGCCCGGTACACTACGTACCTAAGAAGGGTGGTATGATTGTTACCACCAATGATAAAAACGAACTAATTTCCACTCGGACTGTCATGGGGTGGCGTGTTTGTATTGACTATCGAAAGTTGAACGATGCCACACGTAAAAACCATTTCCCGTTACCTTTCATGGACCAAATGATAGAGAGGTTAGCGGGAAATAGCTTGAACGGTTTTCTTGATAGTTTTTCGGGTTATTTCCAAATTCCTATCTCGCCTGGGGACCAAGAGAAAACCACTTTTACGTGCCCGTATAGCACATTCTCATACCGTCGCATGCCCTTTGGTCTTTGTAACACTCTAGCCACTTTTCAAAGGTGCATGATGGCCATATTCCATGATATGATAGAAGATTGCATGGAGGTGTTCATGGATGACTTTTCGGTCTTCGGTGACACTTTCGATTCATGCCTTCTTAATTTAGAAAGGATGTTGGTAAGGTGTGAAAAATCCAATCTTGTGCTCAACAAGGAAAAGTACCATTTCATGGTACAAGAGGGTATAGTCCTCAGGCACAAGATCTCTAAGAATGGTATTGAGGTGGATTCCGCGAAGGTACCTGCTATTAAAAACCTTCCATCTCCTACCGATGTCAAGGGTGTTCGGAGTTTTCTCGGGCACACCGGTTTTTACCGGCGATTGATTAAGGATTTTTCCAAAATCGCTAACCCGATGAATAAACTCCTCGAAAAGGACACACCTTGGGACTTCTTCGAAGAGTGTCAAAATACATTCGAACTTCTTGAGGAGAAACGCATCAATGCACCTATCATAATTGCTCCGAATTGGTCTCTTCTATTCGAGCTTATGTGTGATGCATCCGATTTTGCTGTTGACGCTATTTTGGGCCAAAGGGTTGAGAAACATTTCCAACCCATTTATTATGCAAGCAAGAACTTGCAAGGAGCATAGTTGAATTACACTACCACTGAGAAGGAGCTCTTTGAGGTGGTCATTTCATTCGATAAGTTCCGATCCTACTTAGTTTTGTCAAAGACTATTGTTTTTATGGACCATTCTGCTTTAAAGTACCTCTTCTCGAAACCGGATGCCAAACCTCGATTGCTTAGATGGATCTTTCTTTTGCAAGAATTCGATATCGAGATCCGAGATAAAAAGGGTGTCGAGAATCTTGCGGCTGACCACTTGTCTAGACTAGAGAATCCACATCTCAAAGTCCTTCATGAGTTGAGTATTCACGATGATTTTCCCGATGAGTATCTCATGAAGATCGACAAGGTGGACGAGCCATGGTATGTTGACATTGCCAATTATCTTGTTGGGAAATTCCTAGAGAAAATGTGGTCACATCAAAAGAGGAAGAAATTTTTCAGTCACCTTAAGCACTATTTCTGGAAGGATCCCTATCTTTTTCCTTGTTGTCCGGATGGAATCATTCGAAGGTGCGTTTCCGGTGAGGAATGCACTCGTATTTTGTTGAAGTGCCATTTTGGCCTGACAGGTGGGCATTTTGGTCCCCAAATCACGGGTAAGAAGGTGTATGAGGTTGGTTTTTATTGGCCTAGTATTTTGAAGGATGCCCATTCCATTTGTAAATCATGTGACGCTTGTCAACGGGCTGGAAAAGTCACCAAACATGACGAAATGCCTCAACAAAGCATCCAAGTATGTGAGGCGTTTGACATTTGGGGCATTGATTTTATGGGCCCGTTTTCTAAATCCCATAACTATCTCTAGATACTCATTGCAATTGATTATGTGTCTAAATGGGCGGAGGCAAACCTCTCCCTACTAACGATGCACGAGTTGTAATCACGTTCTTGATGGGGATTTTTGCCCGTTTTGGTACTCCGAAGGCTCTTATTAGTGATAGGGGCACCCACTTTTACAATGCGCAAATGGAAAGGTTTTGAAACGATA
The DNA here is from genome assembly GCF_046630445.1 of Rutidosis leptorrhynchoides. Taxonomy (NCBI): domain Eukaryota; kingdom Viridiplantae; phylum Streptophyta; class Magnoliopsida; order Asterales; family Asteraceae; genus Rutidosis; species Rutidosis leptorrhynchoides. The sequence continues at coordinate 194,420,286 of NC_092336.1, forward strand.
TGGAGTGATCCATAAAGTTTCTACCTCTTACCACCTACAAACTAGTGGGAAAGTTGAAAACACCAACCGATCTCTTAAACGAATTCTTGAAAAGACCGTTGATTCAAATCCTAAGGAATGGTCCAATAAACTCGATGATGCATTGTGGGCATTTCTTACTGCCTACAAGACTCCTATTGGGACCACTCCTTTTCGTTTGGTTTATGGCAAAGCATGTCATCTCCCTTTGGAGATCGAGCACAAAGCACATTGGGCTCTTAGGACATGCAATCTTGATTATCATGAGGCGGGTCGGTTTCGGTTGACCCAATTGAATGAATTAGATGAGTTGATGCAAGATTCCTATGAGAACTCGCTCATCTATAAGGAAAAAATGAAGAGGTGGCATGTCAATCAGATCAAAAGTCCAAAAGAATTTAAGGAATACGACCGTGTTCTTTTTTATAACTCGCGTTTCAAATTATCACCGGGAAAGCTCAAGTCCTGTTGGTCGGGACCATTCGTGGTTAGGAAAGTGTACCCATATGGTACGGTGGAATTGTTTAACTCAAATGGCGAAGGCTTTAAGGTGAATGGCCACCGGGTCAAACACTATGTGGATGGTCCCCTTGAAATCGAAGAAGAGGTTACCCTCGACTTCGATCCGAAAGACGATTAATTTTGAGGGACGAGTCGAGTGAACGACTCGAAAATAAAAATCACGGTTGTTGTATTTTATTGTGTATTTTGCTCAATTGTGTGTTTGAAAGATGAAAAAGGCAATATGATCATTGGGACATGCTAAGGGTTATTTGTTTGTTGAAAGTTTTGTGTGAATTTTGAAGTTTTTAACAGGAAATTCGTCCCAGACGTAAGCCGGGGCGCGGCTAAAAAGTCCACGGCGCGGTCTATAACTAAAATTTGGTACCGAGAGTTTTCAAGTTTTTTGGGGTTTTTCATAGTTATACGCCACGGCGCGGCCGATTATCCCGTGGCGCGGATTAATACACGAAAGTGGTATTTGATGGTATTTAATTTAAGGTTGCTTTTTAGTTATGAGCCGCGGCCTAGCTAGGGGACCTGCTGCGCGGGTCGCGTCTGAAGGTGATACCAGGTCCGTTTTTTATTAAAGGCAATTTAGGCCAAACCGACCCATTTTTTTTAAAACAGACTGGATTAAACCCTTTTTAGGGTATTTTTCAGCCACAACTTCACTCACTCATATACTTTACTCTTCCAATTTCTCTAAAGCATAAGAACCCTAATCTAAATTACTTTTGCTCAAAACAATTACTTGCAATCAATCTTCAATCCATGGCTAACAAGGTCTGATTTTACACTATTCTTTCTTTTTCTTGCCTAATTGCATGCTTAATTTGTGTTTTAACTTCGTATTAGGTTTTGAATTAGTGTGGGGTATTTGAAATTGGTCTTGTATGCTAGAATTAATTATGGGTTTGTGATGAATATGATTAGTATGTATTAAATTCATAATCTTTTTGTGTTTTTGATGCATATTTTTGATTCTATGGTTCATGCTAATTTAAAAATCCGAATTTCAGATTGTTAATTGTGGATTATTGGTTTAGGGTTTGAGTTTATGCTAATGAGAAGTAACTTTATGATAAGTGTGGGGTGGTGTCAATTTGGACGGGTCATTTTTGTGAACTTTTGATTGAATGGCATGTTTTAGGTTATCAATTGTTCAAGAATTTGTGAATTCTTAAGTTGATTATGTTTGATGTTCATGATGGTTCAAGTTGGTTAATGTTGGAACGTTTATATTGAAGTTGATTTTTAAGATTTGTGAAGGTTGTGACTAGTTTTGACTTGTATGATAAATCATGTTAAATTGTTATGATGAATATGGTGATTGGTGAATACGGGATGTTTTATTGGTTATAGCATGTTTATTTGGAAATAATTTAACAAGGAATGTGACAATGAAATTAAAAGCTAACTTTTATTTTTGCATTTGTTGTTGTTTGTTTGGTCTTTTTGTTACAGAGACAAAGAAATGCTCCCCGTATGAACGCTTCTCAACAACGGGAGCAAGAACGACTTGAGGAAATTCGAATGAATCCCGCTAATTGGTTGCAAGCGGTGCGGAATAATGATGATTATGCGGATAGATTTGAGTTGTTAAGAAAGTGTACTATTAGAGGTACTTTGTATTTGGATTGGGCCCCGCTAGAACAAGCGGAGAGACATTTAAAAGCTCATTTTCAAAGCGTGCTTTCATGCTTTAAACAACCCGGTAACATTTACATTCGAGCATGGAAGCAAGCCTTTACTTGCACTGATGATATCTATGGGGAGTTGGTTGTGGAGTTCTTTTCCACACTAAGTTTTAATCCTAGACGTGAACCGACGGATAAGGACTTCTTGAGTTTTCGATTAGGAGGTGTTAATTGGGAAATGAGTCGGAGGGATTTTACCCCTGCGTTAGATTTGTACCCTGATTTGGAAGAGTATGTTTTGAGGCAGTTTTTGAGGGAAACTAAGTTTTATGGTGCTGAGCAGTTTAATGCACAACAATATTGGTTGGAAATTAGTGGTTTACACCCTTTTGTTTCGAGTGAATCACAGGGTTCAGATATCAAAGATAGGGATGCGAGATTAATTCAGCAGTATTTGGGTTGTACATTTTTTGCGAGACTTAATGGATATGATAAGGTTACGAATCATGATTTGTGGTCGATTTATTAAATTAAACATGGGGAGTTTACCGATTTGGCGAATTTTATTTGTGCGTATTTTCGAAAGCACGCCCTTGAAAAATAACGCACCAAACCACTTCTTGGTGGTCATTAAGTTACGAAAATCGTGCGGTTCTTCAATATCATTTTTAGTCATTGTACGCCGGCTCGAGATACGATGAAACCTTTCGGGACACAGTTTTATATCAATGCTAATATTTTAATGTAGAAATCGAATAGGTCGATGTTGGTTGAGTATGTTGAACCACCTCGTCAGGAGGAGCGAGTGGTAGCGGAACACATCATGATGATGATGTCGCTGCTCGCTTAGAGGAGTGTTTCGGTCCGAAGTCGGATGAGCATGATGGTTCGGGTAATGGTCAGCCTTAGTCAGTTTTTGAGGAGGCTTGGAATAGTTTGGTTTCGAGGGTTGGTAACATTCAGATTGGGGTTATAAACACGTTTAATGATTTTCGGTCAGAACAGCGCTCACACGACGATCGCATGTGGCAAAGTCAACGGCGGGTGGAAGAAATCACGGCCAAAGGGTCCAGTGAGGAGGGCCTGCGCGCCCAATGATCATGTTGTATCTTTGTTTTAAAACTATTCCCTTTTGTTGGTTTTGTACTTGGATAATTTCTTATTTGGTTATGAACTCTTGAAACTTAATTAGGGGCAAGGCGTTTAGGCTACCGGGTGGTGCCACCTTGTTCCTGTTTATGATTTTTCTTTGTTTTTCTTTTAGTAGGTTGGTTGGTGAAATGAATTTTCAAGTCTGGCATTAAGTTCAGTAAAACTACTTGATTAATGATATTGGTGTGATGATCGGGAATGGACGATGTTCTTATACTGAAAGTCAGTTCAGCGACATCTGTCACTGGCATTCCGCGATCAGTGGTTAAAACTCGATAAGTTTTTATATTTTCTTTCTCACATTACCCTTTCGATTTTAATGTGTGGGGTGGGGATGTAAAATCTTTCGGGTTGGTTGTTAATTGAGTCATCATCATGTGAATTTTGAATCTAAAAAAGTCTTGACGTTTCACGGGTTTTGGTCGTAAAAAAAATGAAAATTTTAGGGGAAAAATAAAAAAAAATAGAAAAGTCAGTAGGAAAAAAAATAGAAAAAAATTGAAAATTCGGCCAAAACCTTATTTATGATAATTGGTTTAGATATGGCTTGGTATTTTGAACATTAAAAATGAGTGAAACATCACGTTTTACGTCATTTTTCGGGAATTTAAAATTTTTATGGCCTATTTCGTGATTTCAAAAGAAGCCAAAATTGTTCTACATGTTCATTTTCTTGGACATGAAATTCTACGAGTTCGGGGAACTCAATAGTAGGTCACCTGTAACAAAACGGGTGTAAAACGTGAGAGAGTGGTGATTGCATAGCTTGGTCGGAAACCGAACCTCGTGCCAGATCAAAACCTTAAGGGCGGTCTTCATTGTTCAGAACCAGGGTAATGTAAGCGCTTGACCACCGGATAACCCTTCGGATGTATCATTTTCATCCTGGTAAGGAAGTAAAGTCTTCCGAAAGTCGTTTCAAACCGAGTATCAATTGAAATAGATTGGCATTCCCGAGTGAGTCAGATCCACTCATTAAGGAAGTAAAGTATTCCAACCATTTCACTTGGTACGTATACCTCTTAAGCTGTATCATTTCATTACCCATCATATCACGTTGAGGTACTGTTAGAGGTGAAAGTCTTGAACTTTCAAAACATGTTCATTATTTTGAATGTGAAATCCTACATGAACATAAAAATTCATACGTAGGTCACTTGCACCAAGGCGGGTGCCAACCGTATGAATGGTGATTGGATCGTGTGGTCAAAACCAGGCCATACGCTAGATCGACAAATATAATTAGGGTGATCCTCATTATTTCTCCTAAAAAGGACAATGTTTCATCCGACCACTTAATATGACCACATAGGATGTATCCATTCCATCCTTAAGGAAGTTGAGTCTTCCGAACGACACACTTGCTGATTCATTTCAGAAGTTGTAGTCCAGACCAGTTGTAGGGTGACGAAAAATCTTGAAAAGTCATTGCTAAATTCGACTGGAAATCTACCAGGCCTCAACGTCAAACAGGGAAACTGGTAGTCAAAGCTTGTCTCAATGAGGGAGATTTGCTAGTCAAATGGGGAGCGCACCATGATACACAAAATGTCAGTGATCGATCAGATCCCCGGTGGATAACCTCCGGAAGGTAAGATATCAGCTTTTAAGCCTGATGAACCTCAATCTTTATGGTTGATATAACGGATTAGACGGTCACCTCATGACTATCGATGATATCTGGACGTAATGTGTATCCTCTTAAGCACATTATTTTTTTACCGACATCTCATGATGTTAGGTAATATGGGAGGCATTGACTTGACCAATCGCGGGGTAGCCCGTACGGTTCGTTGTTTCACCTTCTTGACTCATGGCTCCACTTGCTTCCTAGCTTATTTTGAAGACTTTATTATGAGGTTTGAGATTCTTTTGCTTTAAGATATGATATAAGTAGTTCAAGATGTTTCTTTTTCTTCTATATTACGAGTTATTATGGTTCGTTCATTGTTAAGAAGATCATTTAGTTACTTTTTCATCTATTTGCTCGAGGATTGTGTGAAGTTGATTTGGGAATGCAAGTGGGAGCCATGGTTAGTATATACTCCATATTCGTACCCACGCTAGTTGTTTATTTGGTTGTTGGTTTGTTGGTTTCTACACTTATTTTGAAGACACTATCATTTTGTTTCGAGTTAAGTTGCTTGAGGAGAAGCAAAACTCTAGTGTGGGATGGTTTCATATTACTTAATTTGCACATGTTTATTCGCCTAATATCAGTCGCATTTTGGTCCATTGGATACGAATTGGAGCTATTTTATGAGATATTTGATGGATTTGAGTTTCGAGAGTCGAGAACATCATTGGTATGAATTTCGTAGGCTTGTGTATTATTTTTCTATCATTGTTACCTCGGTATGCGGTTTTGAAGTCGATTTCGTTGGAGTTTTTCCAATTTATTGAAGAATTCAGCATCATGTATAGACCGCGGCGCGGGTTAAAAGAGAAAAGCAAGGTCGACAGATTAAATTAAGGTTGGAGTCTGAGAGAATGTTAAGCCGCGGCGCAGCTGTGCCACCCGCAGCACGAGAAATAATTGAATTATCAGGCCGACAGATTTAATAAAAGATGGATTCATGTTATGCATTAAGCCGCGGAGCGGGTCGTTACTCTAGCTGATTTTATGGTATAAAAAGGGAATTAAACCCTAACTTTTACAACACTTTTTTTCCTGGACGTTTTATAGCGTCTTTTGGGAGATTTTAGGTGATTTTTGGGGAATCCCAACATCAACCAAACAATTCAATCATTTTGGAAACGGTTATCAATTCTTTCATCATTCAAGATCACCATTTTCATTAGGTTTATTTCTTTGTGAACACAATGAATTCTCCTACTTGTTTATTTATGATTTTGTCTTTAGCCATGATTGTTGACTAAACCTTTAATGCTTGTCTAAATTAATAACTAAGGTTTAGGATGTTATGATTTATGATTTATGAACTCATGCATGTTTATTTCAATAGTTTGAATAAAAGATCGATTCTTATGTTTGTTTAACTTGATGATTTCAATTGATTAGTGTATTTGTTTGATAAAGAGAACTCTTGTCAATTTAATATATTGATTTACAATCGGTTTGTCTTAATTCATTGTTTGCTAACTGTACCAAGGTGGTAAATTGAATTCAAACGGATAGACATCATAGGAATGAATTGTGTAGAGCGAACGCAAAGGCAATTGTTATTCGAATCTTTGATTTAGTTAATTAATTGGTCACAAACGAAAAGGTCTTAGGTACTAGGAAACCCTACTTCTAGTAATTCTAGTTTGAGTACTTGCTAAAGCGAACTCTTGGCGGGTCGACCGAGTAATTTGCATGCAATTGAGTTATTTATCGGGTTAAAATACAAAACATTCATTACCGAGGGTAAAAGATCTAGACGAGCATTTCCTTTCTATTTGATATCAAAACTATCTTAATTGCTTTCTTGTTTTCATTTTCAAAATCTAAAAACCAAAAATATTGTTTTTACTATTGATCTACTCTTGATTTGGCTAATCGTTAAATAGACACAAACCCAAATTATTTCGTACTTTCTATTTTCTTAGATTAACTTTAGTTTATTTTCAGTAGTTACAATCTTAATTCTCACGTGTAAGCTGTTCTTGGAACGATCTCGGATTTACCAACTTTATACTATTGCATGATCGGGTACACTGCACGTTAGTGTGTAGTAATCTTTTGAACCGGTATTTTTCATTATAAATTATAGACGCGATTTTACACATCAAAACATAAAAATATACTTAATATATTATTAAGTGTAACAACCCTGCTATTTCCGTTAAGCTTCGTTAACTGCCCGTTAAGTTATTTAACGGAACTTACTTGAATTTTGTGTATTTAATCTAATTAAATGCATACTTGAGTTCATGATGAACTACTATATTTAATATATGATTATATTAGCCGGAAAACCTATTTCATGTTTTGAAATACCGTGGAAAAGATACGGTTTTGAAAACTGCAAAAGAGGTCCCATGAGACTGTGAAACGTTCGATTTTTGATAAAATAATTATTTTTAATAATTATTAACTTTAAGAAAAACATATTTAATTTATTATATATTTAATGAATCAAACTTGGTGGGATGCGTTTTAACGACCGGTTAACTTTCCGGGAACTCGGTACGGTTACCGGCAACTAGAAACGAACCACACTTAGTGTACTAGCAAGCCAAAGTATAATGTAATTTAATTTTAATAATTATTTTATATAATTATTATGTTTTAAAAATACTTTCAACTTATTAGAATTTATATAAATTAAAAACGCGAGAAATTAATGTTTATCGATCCGGTTTGCATTTTCGGCTAACGACACTTAATGGGTACACTTAGGAAACTTGTCTAGCAACATTTGTGAGCCCATGGACTCTCTTATGGACCCTTTGGCCGAATTCGCATCACCCCACCCATTTATGTGATTAATTTTAGCTCATGTGTGATTAACTAGTGATTAACTTGTGATTTAAGCCCTAACCTAATTAAGGAAATAAGTATATAAAGCCTTTAAATCACAATTCCTTCCACCCTAACCCCTATACACGACTCAAATCAGCCCCCAACACCCTCCAAGTCATCGATCATCATCATACACATAATCCCCATCAATTTTGCTCGTTTGCTCTTGCAATCAACACGAACGTTGTTGCTTTTATCGTCCTCTACACATTGATATAAGAAATTTGATCTCTAGAGGTATAAAAATACAAACCCTAATCTTATTGAATCAGATTTTTATCAATTATGTAGTGTACATGGATCTAGTGCTCAATTGATTGTGATTGCGTGCGTTATTAGTCGTTATTTTGCGCGATTGATGTGTTTTGATTGAACCACGAATTGATTTTCTATGAATCTGATGAGAAGAATTTATTTACTATTAATGTAATGTATCTAGATGGATAGATCTTGAAAAATTAATAAATTTGGACTTTGGAATTGCATGATTTCATTACCGGATGTGCTAGTTATGATTAATTGAAGTTTTTGCTAGGGTTTTGGATGCAATACGAATTTTCTGGTGTTAAACTTTATGAATGGGTTATTGAATTGCTAACTTGGATTCCTTTTTAGAAATCACTCAAGTTAGACTCAGGAATCATGTTAAATGGTTATATTTAGCTCTCGGTATGATTAAACGAAAAATGGTGACTTGTATTGCTCCGAAACTGATTTCATATGCACTCTAAATGACTTAACATGAACTAGAAATCGTTTGAGACTTTTATATTCTGGAATATTGTTATTTAGATGTTCATGAACATATTTCATTTGTATGATAGCTTCTGAAACCATGGTTTGCTATGTGTTATATGCATCACCATATGACATGTCTAGATGTTGTCCAAAACAGGAGGTCTGACTTTAAGGAATAAACTCTACGAAATGGAAACATGAAAGCCATTGGTTATTTTATCACTGAAAATTTGTAATGTCTAGAGCCATTTCCAATTGTCCGTTTATTTATTTCTATTTTCTAAATTAATTGAGAATTTTTCAAAAACTACTGCGCGTGCTGAAACTGATTTGGTATACCTTAACTAGACCTTATCTGAAACCCAACTTGTAACATCGTACAATGGCATGGCTAGGCTTTTTAGAAACTTTTATGAGTCTAGTTATGATCTGGAGTTTGCCATGTTACCATGACTTATGTGTTGTGATTTATGTTCGTTGTTTGCAAGGTGTGCATGAATTCTATGTTATACGATGAACTGTGAGCGTGTACTTAACAAACCGTGAACTAAAACATGTTAGTTGACCTAGGTTGACATTTTGACCAAGATTTCATGACCTACTACTATGGTTGAATTTGGTTGACCACTTTGACCAAGTTTGACTTTTGGTTTGTCTTCGATTGACTTTTGTTGACTTGCATGAACTAGTTGACTTTTACTTACATGTTGAGTCAGTCTGAGCACTAGGACTACACGTACACTATGGGTTGATATAGTGTGACTTATATATTTACTTAAGGTAATCTAATTGATTAGGTTGCATTATACTAGTGTGATCGTCCGGCAACCGTACTGTCTTACTAAGCTTTTATTGTGCTTTTCAAGGTGAGTCTACAGTCCCATTTTCATTAATATTTTTGGGATGAGATAACATACTATTTCAATTTGTTTTACATATTAGGCACGAGTAAATTAAACGAATATACATATGAGTTCAGATCAAAAATCCCTTAGCTTGATTATATTAATTACTTTACGTAAGTCGGCTTATAGGGACGGTACCGTTAGGTTTGACAAACCTCCCCCCAACACACGGGGGTGCTTATGTAGCTGTAACTTGTACACTTGATCGGTGTATGCTTAGAAAGGTAAAAGGAAGACGCGTAGCAAATGAACTATCTGCAGGTTAAAGTCCTATAATCAAGTGCTCATGACAAATGTATACTTTTAAGAAGCTTACAAAGAAATCTCGTGGCCTAACTTACGATAAATGTTAACAAAGAGTTATTACGTTGAATACAGTTTTTCAGGATGAGCTTTATACTACTTAAACATGTGGTTTACGAACTAGAAACTAGACATGGTAATGTCTACAAATATTTGAAACAAAGCCTTTTTGATGTCCTACTCTGTGAAACATGACATCGCTGATTAGAAACAGTTTAACACTTGACATTTGTTGTATGCAAACTTTTGACATTAAACCTTGGTGGTTTAAACTGCTAAACGCTTACTGATTCCTGAATACTAATTTTTGGATACCGATTACCGATAAACAATTTTGATAAATGTTTTTTGATAAATGATTTATGGAAACTGTTTTCTCAAACATATGATGAACTGTTACTTAAACATGTAGATTCACTCAACTTTATGTTGACCCGTTTTGCATGTTTTATCTCAGGAATTAATTGCTTCCGCTGTAGAACTTTGCTGTTACATAGAATTCAGGCCAAGCACTAGGACCAGAGTTAACATTCCATTAATGGATTTTTACGGGGTGTTATAGTTGGCATCAGAGCTTTGGCTATAGGGGACTAGGATGCATTAGTGTGTCTAACTATAGGGTGCATTAGTGGATCTAGTCTATAGCTGTATACTTTGGATAACTATTATACACCATGCTTACACTGTTTGCTTCACTATGCAACATGTAGGGCTACACATTACATCACATACATATACACCCTATACCCATATGATATGGACTTGGACTAAATACTATATCATGAATCGCATACGTACACGTGACACGAGACTTAATTGAATTAAGTTGACTACGCTATCTTGAACTTATGGTGTAATGTCGAATGGAAATATGAGATAGCATAATATAATGACCGGGATTACATTACGGTAACTCATATAGAAGTTTCGACATCGCAAAATAAGGAATCAGGAGCGAGTCAAGTAGGTTACTTGGATAAATACCATTTAGAACATAAACCGTATAATTTCAAATATGAGTAGAAATTTACACCGTGAGAATTAATTGTTATTATAACCAATAAGGAGCGTGTAATCACGTCACAATTCATCACTACTCGACACTGTATGTCACCACCGATCACTACTCGACACTTGAAGATACTGCTTGGAACATACCCATCATCTCATACCACTACCCCTTACTACTGATCGTTGCTAACTACTACTCAACGCCGCCCCTCACTGCTAGTCTCGACCGATCACTACTTCTCACTGCTTGTCGTTACCAGTTACTACTTAATGCTACCCATTACTACTCACCACTGCTAAATACTACTCATCACTACTAGCACCTCTACGATTCACTACTAGCTATTATGCATCACGACTCATTTCTGATATATATTTAGAGGATGAATTCCCTGTAACAGCCCGCGCAATCCGTAGTAGATATTTTCTATTTGACTTCTGACTTACCTATCATTCAGCCACCCGCGGTTTCACGATTTTACTTTCCAATACGCGTTTACCGGAAGAGGTATCCACACCTTCCCTCATAAAGGTCATTCCATTCTTCTCCCCCACCGATGTAGGACAAGTCTGATAACTCACCCTACTTTCAACATTAACTTCAGTGAAGTTCGTCACGAGTTTGTTCTTGCTCATCAATCATAATGTTTATATACTGTCAACACCGGTACTGATAGAAGCTTTATTGCTAGAAAATTCTATCACAACAATTAGAATCCAATATCTTACTTAGACAAAGTGTACTCTATAGAACTATTAAATTGGGAAGTTTTGACCACGTAGTTGGAACGGACTGGTTATCTGACGACAAAACCAAGACTGTTGTGACCAGAAGGCTATTCGAATTCCTTTCACAGATAGCGAATCAATGATGGTGTACGGAGAGAAGATTAGTACACCGTTATGTTATATTAAATTGCTCGAAGGTCCTGAAGTACATGAGATAAGGATATCTCGCAATTCTGGCACATGTGAGTGATGTTGAATCAACAAATAAGGAACCCGAGATGTCCCAATCGTTAGAAATTTTCCTTAACGTCCTTCCGAAAGAGATACATGGCCTTCCACCTCACCGGGAAGATGAATTTCAGATTGATCTACTGCCAGGAGTGACCCAGTGGCTCGCGCACCGTATAGACCTACACCCTAGAGCTACAATAGTTGTTGGCCATGAATGCAAAGCTGAAGAGTTCAGAGTTTGAGCTCCGGTTCTTTTTGTTAAGAAGAAGGATGGATCTATGAGACTTTGTATTGATTACAGAGAACTGAATAAGCTGACTATCAAGAATTGATATTCGTTACCGAGAATCGATGATCTGTTTGATTAGCTCCAAGGATCTGGATGTTACTCTACGATTGGCCCGAGTACAAGTTATCATAGGATGAGAGTAAAAGAGACTGATATACTGAAGAAAACGTTCAGGACACGCTACAGACATCATGAATATACAGTAATGCCATTTGGTTTGACGAACGTACTGGCAGTGTTCATGGATCTCATGAACCGTGTGTGTAAGCCATACCTAGACAAGTTTGTTATTGTGTACATTGATGATATTTTGGTATATTCAAAGAACGAGAAGGAACATGAGTAACATCTCTATTTGATACTTGAGATGCTCAGGAAAGAGCAGTTGTACGCGAAATTTTCGAAGTGTGACTTCTGGCTGCAAGAAGTTCAATTTTTAGGTCATATCGTAGGTATCAATGGTATTCAAGTTGATCTTACGAAGATAGAAACGGTCAAGAAGTGGGAGACTCCTAAGTCGCCAACGCAGATTCGGAAATTCTTAGGTCTTGCCGGTTATTATAGGAGATTCATTGAGGAATTTTCTACTATTGCCCGACCGTTAACAGCATTGACTCACACAGGTAAGAAGTATGAGCGGACTGAGCAACATGAGTCTGCATTTCAGTTGTTAAAATAGAAATTGACTATTGCTTTGATTTTGTCTTTACCCGAAGGGAATGAAGATTTCGTGATTTACTGTGATGCTTCACGACAGGGTTTTGGTTGCGTGTTGATGCAACCGAAGAAAGTGATTGCCTATGGATCACGATAGTTGAAGATTCATGAGTAGAATTATACGACACATGATAAGGAACTTGGTGATGTGGTCTTTGCACTGAAGATGTGGAGACACTACTTGTATGGTACTAAGTTTACGATTTTCACCGATCATAAGAGCTTACAGCATATCTTCGGTTAGAAATAGCTAAACATGAGGCAGAGATGTTAGGTAGAACTACTGAATGACTACGACTGCCAGATTCGCTATCATCTTGGCAAGGCTAATGTGGTTGCAGATGCCTTAAGTAGGAAAGAGAAGGCTAAACTCCTTCGAGTTAGAGCGCTGAATATGACTGTCCGAACGAACCTTACTTCTCAGATACGTGATGCACAACTTGAAGCATTGAAAGAAGGGAACATTGTTACTGAGTCACTTAGAGGATTGGACAAGAAATTTGCCATCCGAGAAGATGAAACCCGATACTTTATAGACAGAATCTGGGTACTGAAATTTGGCGGATTAAGGGAACTAGTGCTAGATGAGGCACACAAGACAAGATATTCTATTCACCATGGATCAGATAAGATGTATCATGATCTTAAGGCGCCGTACTGGTTGCCTAATATGAAAGCCGACTTTGCTACATATGTTGGTAAGTGCTCGACATGTGCTAAGGTCAAGGAAGAACATCAGAAACTGTCAGGACTGCTGACACAGCCAGAGATTCTCCAGTGGAAATGGGAATGTATTGCTATGAACTTCATTACCAAGTTATCCAATACTATGGGATGTTACGATACTATTTGGGTTATTGTTGATCGTCTCACAAAGTTAGCTCATTTTCAACCGATTAAGGAAATGGATAAGATGGAGAAGTTGGCACATATTTACATAAAAGAAGGGGTTTCCCGACATGGAGTGCTGATATCTATTATTTTCGACAGAGACAGCAAATTTATATCTAGATTCTGGCAAACATTGCAGAATACAATGGGAACCCATTTAGATATGAGTACGGTGTATCACCCACAAACTGATGGCCAGAGCAAAAGAACCATCCAAACATTGGAAGACATGCTAAGGGCATGTGTCATTGACTTTGGAAACGGATGGGATAAGCATATATATATATATATATATATATTTGAAGCACTTTATGGCAGATAATGCAGGTCTCCCGTATGTTCGACTGAACTAGGGGATAGTCAACTGACAGGTACTGAGATCATACACGAAACAACTGAGAAGGTTGTACAAATACAAGAGAGACTGAAAATGGCTCGAAGTTGTCAAAAGAGTTATGCCGAAGTTAGAAGGTGAGATTTGGAATTTCAGGTTAGAGACAAAGTCATGCTTAAGGTATCACCCTAGAAGGGTGTGGTGCATTTTTGTAAATGAGGCAAGCTAAGTCCAAGATACCTTGGACCATTCAAGATAACTGAAAGGATTGGACCGGTAGCGTACATACTAAACTACTGCAAGAACTCAGCGAAATACATGACACCTTTCACGTTTCTAACTTAAAGAAATGCTTATCGGACACAGGTCTAGTGATTCCTTTAGAAGAAATACAAGTTGATACCAAGCTTCATTTTTTTGAAGAACCCATTGAGATCATGGACCGTAAGGTCAGACGCATAAAGCAGAACAACATACCGATTGTTAAAGTTCGGAGGAACGCACACAGAGGACCAGAATTCACGTGGGAACGTGAAGACCAGATGAAACAAAAGTATTTGCAATTGTTTCTGGACGAAATAACTCCAGCCGACATGCACTAAATTTCAGGACGAAATTTCATTAACGGGGGGATAATGTAACAACCCTGCTATTTCTGTTAAGCTTCGTTAACTGCCCGTTAATTTATTTAACGGAACTTACTTGAATTTTATGTAATTAATCTAATTAAATGCATACTTGAGTTCATGATGAACTAAAACTAATCTTATTGAATCTGATTTTGATCAATTATGAAGTGTACATGGGTCTAGTGCTCAATTGATTGTGATTGCGTGCGTTTTTAGTCGTTATTTTGCGCGATTGATGTGTTTTGATTGAACCACGAATTAATTTGCTATGAATCTGATTAGATGAGTTTATTTACTATTAATTTTATGTATCTAGATGGATAGATCTCGAAAAATTAATAAACTTGGACTTTGAAATTGCATGATTTCGTTATCGGATGTGCTGGTTATGATTAATTGAAGTTTTTGCTAGGGTTTTGCATGCAATACGAATTTTCTGGTGTTTATGCTTTATGAATGAGTTATTGAATTGCTAGCCATTGGATTCCTTGTTAATAATCACTCAAGTTAGACTTAAGAATCATGTTTAAATGGTTATGTATAACTCTAGGTATGATTAAATGAAAAATGGTGACTTGTATTGCTCCGAAACTGATTTCATATACACTCTAAATGACCTAACATGAACTAGAAATTGTTTGAGACTTTGATATTCTGGAATATTGTTATTTAGATGTTCATGAACATATTTCATTTGTATGATAGCTTCTGAAACCATTGTTTGCTATGTGTTATATGCATCACCAACTGACATGTCTAGATGTTGTCCAAAACAGAAGGTTTGACTTTAAAGAATAAACTGTACGAAATGGCTACATGAAAGCCTTTGATTATTTTATCACTGAAAATTTGGAATTTCTAGATCCATCTCCAATTGGCCATTCATTAATTGCTATTTTCTAAATTAAATGAGAAGTTTTCAAAAACTGCTGCGCGTGCTGAAACTGATTTGGTAAACCTTAACTAGACCTTATCAATCGAAAATCAGATTTCAAACTTTTTCACTTTTTGAACTGTTTTTGGCGATTTTAGATTTTAAAGTGATTTGATGAATTCTGTAAATGTAGATAGTTTTGTCATCGTCTAGTGGATGTTTGTTCCAATTTTCAGAAGCTAAATCGTTATATCGAGTTCTAATTTTGAATTTTTCAGTCCGAAAAAGTTAGGTTTCAACTTGAACTCGTTTTGATTGATTCAGTGCGTTATTTGAAAAACTGTAATTGAAGAAGTGTTAGGAAACTTACAACGAAGCTTTCTGCAATTTTTTAGAGTCTAAATCGAAGATTTTGAGCGCCATCGCCGTAGCACCGCCGTTAACCACCACCTTCCGGTCACCGGAATCTGAACAAACTTCATCCTCACTTAGAACACCATCGGTCGAGTGTGTTACCCTCCATCGACCGTTTTTCATCCTTAACCGACCGTTTGTCATCACCATCCACGACCGACTGTCTCTGTTTCGGTCTTGTCAAACGACCGAGTGTCCAAAACTCACACGGTCGAGTGTATAATACCAAAATTTACAAATCGTACCGTTATGCTGCCCGATTTTCTTTAGATTTTAGGATTCATGTGGCTTAATTGATTTGTGTAACAACCCAAACCAATAACGAACCAAATACGCGAAACAAAATTTTTTTTTATATAACAGTGGAGTGCGCCACGTGCACCACCTCAAGGTGCGCGGCGCGCACAGGTCTGTTTTCAGTTCTGTCCTATTTTGCAATTTTTCAAATAAAGATCTCCCACTTCCTGACATATTTAGACGAAACGCTTTTCACAACATGTCATAATAGTTAAAACTCACACGATTCAATAATAAAATGAGTTTTACAAAACAGGGCCCACGTCGGCCGTTTTACGAGTTTCATACAAAACACGAGTTTCGACCAAATTAGTTTAAATTCCAAACGACACTAAGAGCATGGTGTTTGGGATTAAACTACCCAAATCTCGGTCAAACTCCAAAAGCTATCACATCCAAAAGCGTCCCCTATCAAACAACAAGCGAAAATCTCTAATCCAACCGTACGCCCTTACCCTTATCAACGTCCGAGCCTATAAAAAGATAAACAACGAGAGGGTAAGCTAAAGCTTAGTGAATGCAATAATTATACATATACATATATAACTTACTTACTTGCAAACACTTACAACAAATTCGCATACATACTAGCAACATAATTAGCATACCCTTATAATGTATAACGCTAAATCCTCGATAACATAAGCTAGTATAACAATATCATATAACGCAACAACACAATACGTTACAACACAATACATAAGCATTGATGTTCACAACATCCATTAGTATTCGAATCTGATAATGCTAAAAACGAACATATATTTCATAGCATTATTCCTCAAGAAAGACAAGCTTTTAGTTACAATTGTTCTATTTACAAGTGATATTCGTTTAAATAATAAAAGGTGAAGACAAAAGACAGATTCGACGAATTGAAGACGCAAACGACCAAAAAGCTCAAAAGTACAAAAGACAATCAAAGAGGTTCCAATTATTGATAAGAAACGTCTCGAAATTACAAGAGTACAAGATTCAAAATGCAAAGTACAAGATATTAAATTGTACGCAAGGACGTTCGAAAATCCGGAACCGGGACTAGAGTCAACTCTCAACGCTCGACGCAACGGACTAAAAATTACAAGTCAACTATGCACATAAATATAATATAATATTTAAATAATTCTTATAATTATTTATATATTATAATAAATAATAAAAACCGTCGGCAAGAAAGACTCCAAAGGGACTGAGCTGTAATTTCATTCTCCGCGACTCGCGGAGTTTGAAGAGTATTTCACCGCGAGTCGCGGAGCCCCAAAAGTCGAATTTTCCTATAAAAGCAACCGAATTCTGATCGCAAATCATCATCTTTTTTTTTCTCCTCATTCATACGATATATTTATATTTATAATTTATATTTTAATTTTAATTTTAATTATAATTCTAATAATAAGGGTATGTTAGCGAATATTGTAAGGGTGTAAGTCGAAATTCTGTCCGTGTAACGCCACGCTATTTTTAATCATTGTAAGTTATGTTCAACCTTTTTACATTAATGTCTCGTAGCTAAGTTATTATTATGCTTATTTAAAACGAAGTAATCATGATGTTGGGCTAATTACTAAAATTGGGTAATTGGGCTTTGTACCATAATTGGGGTTTGGACAAAAGAACGACACTTGTGGAAATTAGACTATGGGCTATTAATGGGCTTTATATTTGTTTAACTAAATGATAGTTTGTTAATGTTAATATAAAGATTTACAATTGGGCGTCCCTATAAATTACCATATACACTCGATCGGACACGATGGGCGGGGTATTTATACCAACGAATAATCGTTCATTTAACCGGACACGGGAATGAATTAATAGCCACTAGAATAATTAAAACAGGGGTGAAATTATGTACAAGGACACTTGGTATAATTGATAACAAAATATTAAAACCTTGGGTTACACTCAGTCGACATCCTGGTGTAATTATTAAACAAAGTATTAAAATCTTGTTACAGTTTAAGTCCCCAATTAGTTGGAATATTTAACTTCGGGTATAAGGATAATTTGACGAGGACACTCGCATTTTATATTTATGACTGATGGACTGTTATGGACAAAAACCAGACGGACATATTAAATAATCCAGGACAAAGGACAATTAACCCATGGGCATAAAACAAAAATCAACACGTCAAACATCATGATTACGGAAGTTTAAATAAGCATAATTCTTTTATTTCATATTTAATTTCCTTTATTTTATATTTAATTGCACTTCTAAATATCGCATTTTTATTATTATTGTATTTAATTGCACTTTTAATTATCGTACTTTTTAATTATCGCAAGTTTATTTTATCGCACTTTTATTATTCGCAATTTCATTATCGTTATTTACTTTATGCTTTAATTTAAGTCTTGTATTCATTTTTAATATTTTACATTTGGTTTTAACTGCGACTAAAGTTTTAAAATCGACAAACCGGTCATTAAACGGTAAAAACCCCCCTTTATAATAATAATATTACTTATATATATATATATATTTGTATTTTTATAAAAGTAAACTAATATAGCGTTAAGCTTTGTTTAAAGATTTTCCCTGTGGAACGAACCGGACTTACTAAGAACTACACTACTGTACGATTAGCTACACTGCCTATAAGTGTTGTAGCAAGGTTTAAGTATATCCATTCTATAAATAAATAAATATCTTGTGTAAAATTGTATCGTATTTAATAGTATTTCCTGCAAAAATTTAATAGTATTTTATACCACTCCGCTACCGCATCAAGTATTTTTGGCGCTGCTGCCGGGGAACTTTCTAAACGCCGGAAGCGCAACGCTAATATATAAAATAAAAAAAAAGAGAGAGATTTTTAGTTTACTTCTATTAAAAGTCGCTTTTGTAAAAATACGTTTTAAATATTCGAAAATATAAAAAGAAAAACAAAAATATAAGTATTTTTAAGATTTTGTTAAATATTTAAGTTTTATAAAGTTTCTTTATTTTTATTTTATAAAAACATAAGTTTTATTTAAGTATTTTGTTTTTATTTAAAAACATAAAAAAATATATATATATATATAAATCTAGTTTTAAGCATTTTATTTATTAAAATTATAAAGTAGTTCTATTTTATTTAAGTTTTTAAAATATAAGTTTTTATACACATATTTTTTTTTAACAGAAAAAATTAAAAACAAAAAAAAAAAATAAATAAAGAAAAACGCGTCGAATTTAAATAACCTGTCAGCTGAATTTTGGAACCCCGCGACTCGCGGGGTTTGAAGCTTTGAATACCGCAAGTCGCGGAGCTGCTCTGACACGCTGACAGAACCCTAATTTCACATTAATTACGGATTATATTATAATTATTAATATAAAACCCTAATTAGGTTTTAATTAAGTATTAATTTTAGTTTTTATTATTATTTTGTTTAATTAGTTTAATTAAAATATTAAATTAATAGTTTTATTAATTAAATAATATAAAATAATATTTTTATAAAAATTGTACTTTTTACAACTTTTTGTATATTTTTATATTTTGTCCCTTTTTAATCGTTGTAGCATAATATTTGTATTTTTAGCTCATATTTAGTTTTAAACTTAGTTTTTGCTATAGTTATTTTTACTCCTAGATTTTTAGGCTTTGTCGTAAAATTCCTTAAGTGCTTTTTCTTTAGACTGAGATTTAGGTGCTTTAGAATTTTGCGACGCCTTTTTAAGTTTTAGTTTCTTTTTAAGTTATTTCCATTTGGGATTTAGTTTTTCCTGTAAGCTTTAATATTTTTAGACGACTTTTACCTATGTATCAATTATCATTCCAATTAGTAATTTCAATTTGCGATTATAATTTTAAGTTAGTTGTAGTAATAAGGTTAGGTTAGTCAAGTATTTTTAAGTTTTATAAGTTTCTTTTATTTTTTCGTCACCTTTTATTTTTCAACCATTTTTCTTTTTCGACCTTTTTCGACGAACTCTTTTTCTTTCTTATTTCTCGCTATTCTAGTTTTAGGACATAGATTTTTATTCTACTTCTTATCTAAATTTCTTAAAATTACGAAAATTTATTTTGAGTGGTTAAATTGATAGACATCAAAATTTTCTGGTTCGTAGTAATAGTTGGATTTGTACGTGGACCGGGTTATTGGAGCCAAACAGTCCTCAATTATATTGAGACCAAACGAATCCTGCCCCTCTGCTGCATCTTTTGGCTATTCGAAACGTGGGCAAAATCAGAAAAGTCTATTGATTGGATAACTTATTATAATTTTTCTTTCCTTTTTAAAACTAATAGGATATTCAGTGAATGCACCGAGCAAGACGTTCACCACCTTTTGTACGTTCACCACCTGTAACTAGATCAAGACATTTAGCAAATATAACCGCCGTTGATTTTTCTTTAGAATTGTCATCCAGTAGACCAAGTACTTCAGTTCAAATTTCCGATAATCCATTTTTTGAACCCGACCTCACAATTGAGAATCCGGAAAATATTCAGGAACGGTTCGTAGATCCTGAACCATTAAACTTTCCCCCGGAGCCACCAATCATTCAAACAGAGATTGTTGAGGAACGAACCATTAAATCAGAATCATCTAGTGATACCGATTCAACAAATTCAATTATGGAGAATCTGGAACCTTTAAGTATGGAAGACCGAATGAGAGCTAAACGCACTAGCCAAGGTCACGCAATTACTCATCCAGACATTAATGCGCCAGATTATGAAATCAAAGGACAAATTCTACACATGGTGACTAATCAATGCCAATTTAGTGGTGCGCCGAAGAAAGATCCAAATGAACATCTACGTACCTTTAATAGGATCTGCACACTATTTAAAATCCGAGAAGTGGAGGATGAACAGATATATCTCATGTTATTTCCCTGGACTTTAAAGGGAGAAGCCAAAGATTGGTTGGAATCGTTACCTGAAGGGGCGATCGATACATGGGACGTTTTAGTTGACAAATTTCTTAAACAATTCTTTCCTGCATCTAAAGCCGTAAGACTTCAAGCAGAAATTGTTACGTTCACACAGAAACCAAATGAAACTCTATATGAGGCGTGGACTAGATATGGAAAGTTGTTAAGAGGATGTCCGCAACATGGTTTAGACACCTGTCAAATAGTACAAATATTCTACCAAGGATGCGACATCACTACAAGAAAAGACATAGATATAGCAGCTGGTGGTTCTATTATGAAGAAAACCGAAACTGATGCTTACAAAATTATTGATAATACTGCTTCCCACTCACATGAGTGGCACCAAGAAAAAGACATCGTTAGATCATCTAAAGCAGCTAGAGCCGATTCTAGCCATGACTTAGATTCCATTTCCGCAAAGATAGATGCTGTGGAGAGACGAATGGAAAAGATGACTAAAGATATTCACTCAATACGAATTAGTTGTGAGCAGTGTGGAGGACCACATTTGACAAAAGATTGTCTCAGTATTGAATTAACAATGGAACAAAGAGAGAATATTTCATACATAAACTAAAGGCCTGGAAATAATTATCAGAATAATTATCAACCGCCAAGACCGATTTACAATCAAAACCAGAATTATAACAGAAATATTCCATACAACAACCAACAAGGTCCTAGCAATCAAAAAGTATCCAATAATACTTATAATCAGCAAAGACCTAATTTTCAAAACAAACCACCACAACAAACCGATGATAAAAAGCCAAATTTAGAAGATATGATGATGAAGCTAGTTGAAACTCAAACGCAGTTTTTCACATCTCAGAAACAAACCAATGAACAAAATGCTCAAGCATTTAGAAATCAACAAGCTTCTATTCAAAATCTGGAACAAGAAGTGAGTAACCTAGCAAGGTTAATAGGTGAAAGAAAACCGGGAAGTCTACCTAGTGATACAAATGCTAACCCCCGGAGTGAAACAGCTAAAGCCATTACCACAAGAAGTGGCACAACACTTAAACCACCTGAAATACCTGTAACTTCTGATGAAGCCATTCCTACTCCACAAGAACCACAACCTGATCAAGATAAGGAAAAAGAACCGGAAGTTGAAAAGGTTAATGAAGATAACACAGTTAAGGATAAACCTTATGTTAAACCATACCAACCACCACTTCCTTACCCGAGTAAAATGAAGAAAGAGAAACTTGAAGCCGAGCAATCCAAATTCTTGGATATGTTTAAACAGATAAATGTAAATCTTACTTTCATTGATGTGATTTCAGGAATGCCTAGATATGCTAAATTCTTGAAAGATCTAATTTCAAATAGAAAGAAAATGGAAGAACTCTCGGCTGTTACTATGAATGCTAATTGTTCAGCAGTGCTGTTGAATAAGATACCAGAAAAATTATCTGATCCAGGAAGTTTCACAATTCCATGTTTTCTGGGTAGTCTTAGTTCAATAGAAGCATTGACAGACTTAGGTGCTAGTATAAATCTAATGCCGTATTCACTATACACTAAACTAGACCTTGGAGAATTGAAACCAACCAGAATAAGCATACAACTAGCCGATAGATCAATAAAATATCCTAGAGGGATAATGGAGAACATGCTAGTTAAAGTTGGTACTTTAGTATTTCCAGTAGATTTTGTTGTTTTGGACATGGAAGAAGATTCTCAAGTTCCTCTCATATTAGGAATACCATTCTTAAACACGGCTAAAGCAATGATAGACGTGTTCGGTAAGAAACTGATCCTAAGTATAGACGATGAGAGTGTTACCTTTTCAGTTGATAGAGCAATGCAACAACCACAATCTGCAGATGATACATGTTATTATATTCAAATTATAGATGCACATGCAGAATTATTAGAAGAATTTCCAGAATTACAAGGAACAGGAGAATGTTCTTTAGGAGAAGGTAATGAACCAATTGATGAAGCTGAAATGTTAGCTACACTTATAGTTAATGGATATGAACCAATAACAGAAGAAATTCAAATGCTAAAAGAAGAAGACAGATATCGATACAAATCATTGATAGAAGAACCTCCAAAATTAGAGTTAAAGCCACTTCCAAACCATTTGGAATACGCTTATTTACATGGTGAATCTGAATTACCTGTAATAATATCGTCTTCTCTTACTGAAAATGAGAAATCACAACTCATTTCTGTGTTGAAAGCTCATAAACCAGCCATTGCATGGAAGATTCATGATATTAAAGGAATAAGTCCTTCGTATTGCACACATAAAATCCTTATGGAAGAAGGTCATAAAACGTATGTGCAACGCCAACGAAGACTAAATCCTAATATGCAAGATGTAGTTAAGAAAGAGATTATTAAACTGCTAGATACAGGTTTAATTTATCCAATCTCTGATAGTCCATGGGTAAGCCCAGTTCAATGCGTGCCTAAGAAGGGTGGCATGACTGTCATCACAAATGAAAAAGATGAGCTTATTCCTACTAGGACTGTAACAGGATGGCGTGTGTGTATTGATTATAGAAAATTAAATGACGCCACCAGAAAAGATCACTTTCCCTTACCTTTCATAGATCAAATGTTGGAAAGATTAGCCGGAAATAGTTACTATTGTTTTCTAGATGGATTTTCCGGATATTTTCAAATTCCAATAGCACCCGAAGATCAAGAGAAAACCACATTCACGTGCCCTTATGGTACTTTTGCTTACAAACGCATGCCATTTGGACTTTGTAACGCCCCTGCAACCTTTCAAAGGTGTATGATGGCGATTTTTCACGACATGATAGAAGAATGCATGGAAGTATTCATGGATGACTTTTCAGTCTTCGGTGATACATTTAAATCATGTTTAGTTAATCTGGAACGAATGCTAATTAGATGCGAAAAATCAAATCTAGTACTTAATTGGGAGAAATGCCATTTCATGGTTAAAGAAGGCATCGTTCTTGGACATAAAATTTCAAAAGAAGGAATTGAAGTGGATAGAGCTAAAGTAGATGTAATTGCTAAACTTCCACATCCCACCAATGTTAGAGGAGTTAGGAGTTTTCTAGGGCATGCCGGTTTTTACCGACGTTTCATAAAAGATTTTTCAAAAATTGCCACTCCTATGAATAAACTCCTAGAAAAGGATGCTCCATTCATCTTTTCAGATGAGTGTATCAAATCTTTTAATATTCTTAAAGAGAAACTCACTAATGCGCCGATCATGATAACACCAAATTGGAATCTACTATTTGAACTAATGTGCGATGCAAGTGATTTTGCAATGGGAGCCGTTTTAGGACAAAGGATTGAAAAACGATTTCAACCTATATATTATGCTAGTAAGACATTACAAGGAGCACAAACGAACTATACAACTACTGAAAAAGAACTCCTTGTTATTGTCTTTGCTTTTGACAAATTTCGATCATATCTCGTTCTAGCAAAAACGGTGGTCTATACCGACCATTCTGCTCTTAGATACCTATTTTCAAAACAAGATGCTAAACCAAGATTAATCCGTTGGATCTTACTCTTACAAGAGTTTGATATTGAAATCCGAGATAAAAGAGGAGCAGAAAATCTCGCCGCTGATCATCTTTCTCGTCTTGAAAATCCCGATTTAGAAGTTCTAAATGAATCAGCCATAAAAGACAACTTTCCTGATGAATATCTATTGAAAATAGATTATAAAGAAATCCCATGGTTTGCAGACTATGCAAACTACTTAGTTTGTGGATTCCTTGAAAAAGGATTATCGTACCAAAGACGAAAGAAATTCTTCAGTGATATAAAACACTATTTTTGGGAAGATCCACATCTGTTTAAAAGTTGTCCCGATGGAATAATACGCCGATGTGTATTTGGAGATGAAGCTAGTAAAATATTAAACCATTGTCACACAGGACCAACAGGAGGGCATTATGGGCCTCAACTAACAGCAAGAAAAGTTTATGATGCTGGATTCTATTGGCCTACAATTTACAAAGACGCACACCTTCTTTGCAAATCCTGTGATGCTTGTCAAAGGACCGGAAAAATAAGTCAACGTGATGAAATGCCACAAAATGTCATTCAAGTATGTGAAGTATTTGACATTTGGGGTATTGACTTTATGGGTCCATTTCCAAAATCTCATAATAATCTATATATACTCGTAGCCATTGATTAAGTATCTAAATGGGCGGAAGCACAAGCTCTCCCAACTAACGATGCACGAGTTGTAGTCAACTTTTTAAAACGTCTTTTTGCAAGGTTTGGAACACCGAAAGCTTTAATAAGTGATCGGGGTACTCATTTCTGTAATAATCAACTTGAGAAAGTTCTTAAAAGATATGGAGTAACTCATAAAATCTCCACCGTATATCATCCACAAACAAGTGGACAAGTTGAAAATACCAACCGAGCTTTAAAACGTATTCTAGAGAAAACCGTAGGATCAAATCCGAAGGAATGGTCCATTAAATTGGAGGATGCACTCTGGGCTTTTAGAACAGCCTACAAAACTCCAATTGGAACCACACCTTTTAGACTTGTTTATGGAAAAACATGTCATCTTCCAGTAGAAATTGAACACAAAGCATTTTGGGCTTTGAAGACATGTAATCTTGATTTACATGAAGCCGGACGTCTACGATTAAGTCAACTAAACGAATTAGAAGAATTAAGAAATGAAGCATACAAAAATTCGTTAATCTATAAAGAAAGAACGAAGAAATGGCATGATAAAAGAATCAGAAGTTCAAAAGAATTTAAAGAAGGAGACAGAGTTCTTCTTTTCAATTCACGATTCAAGCTATTTCCTGGAAAATTGAAATCAAGATGGTCTGGACCATTCATAGTCAAAAGAGTTTTCCCATACGGAACGATAGAATTAATAAATTCAAATGGGATTGAATTTAAAGTTAATGGTCACAGAGTTAAACATTACATACATGGTCCGATGGAAGTCGACAACGAAGTTAATCACAATTTCGACACCACGGCTAACTAAGTGTGGGGAGAATCAAGTCTTTAAAGGATAATATGTATTTCTGATAGAGTTAGATTGTCTGTTTTTGTGTAGTTCTCGAAAATGGAACCCGAATGGTCTTTCCCTAGCAGACCCTAAAGAACTAGTCTTCTCCCCCCATTCTGAATTTTTATTTTTTTTTAGGTTTTTACAAAATGAAGACTGCCTGTGAACTAAACCATGGTCTAATGCTACACGCTTTGATCACTAAAAGAAATAATGACATACTACCAAGTGAAATAGTATCAGTAATCAGAGAAAGAATGGACGGAGTTAGAAAAGAATCCAGATGCGAAGATAATAAGTTACAATTTGGTAAAGGAAAATCAAAATCCGTAGCGAAAAGAAGAGCACGACACCTAGAAAGATGTCACAAATGCGGAAAATGGTCACATGGAGGTAAATGTTCAAATAATCAAACCTATTCAAATACCGAATTTGTTACTTTATGCAGAGACGGACCGTTCATATGTTTAGAAGAAAAGACACTAAATGCTCGAGGTTACGCCTATGTAGCCATGGAAAACCAATTAAACCGACTATCTTATGAATGGGATAGATCATATAACTAAGAAATCTATTCCACAGGTATGTCTGTACAGTTTTTATTTTTATTTTTATTTTTAACCTTTTGATAATAAACGCTAATTTGTTCGCTAAAAAGTATTAAATTGGTATTGAATAAAATTAGGTTTGGCGACCGAAATTATTGATATCATTCAAAAAAAATTATTACATCACTGCGAAATTTAACGTTTATTCTTAAGGTATAAATATCCTTAAACAATCAACCAAAAATATTTCAAAAATTCGTCATGAGTTAAATTAGGTTTTGGAACCGAAATTACTTTACCGAAAAGAGGGGCGCATATTTTTGATAATATTTGATTGATTAAAGTGGGATAAAAAGCCAAAAAGATTTTTAATTTTATTTTTACCATGTTTTTAAAATTAATATTTAAATCTTAAATTAATATTGTAAACTTTGTAAAAAAAAAAAAAATATATTTTTAAAATTGTAAATATTTGAAAAATTAATATAAGTTTGGTATGAATTTATAATATAAATTTTTAAATTAAGTTTGGTGTGAATTTTTAATTTTTAAAAAAATATAAATTTTTAATTTTATGCATTTCGAATTTTAAGTTTGGTGTGAATTTTTAATATAAATTTTGAATTTTATATTTAAGTTGTGTGAATTTAAAAACAAAAATTTACTTTATCTCATTAAGTTAAAAATATGATTTTTAAAATTCGTCGTAAGTTGAAGACTAGGTCTTTGAACCGAAATTGCTTTACCCGAGAGAGGGACGAGAACTTTTATTATCATTATTTTTAATCTCATTGAATTAAAGTATGCCAAAAACATTAAAAAAAACCCCAAAAATCTTAGCTTTTAAAACAATCGCTACAAAAAGACAAATTTTAAAATTTTGTCGAGGGACGGACTAGGACATCGATCCGAAACGACCTCGTCCTAAATAACAAGGGAAACAAAATTTTAAAATTAAGTACTTAATTGTTTCATAAGTTAATGATTATAAAAAATATATATATATATATAGCAAACTCCGCGACTCGCGGAGTTTGAAGGCTTAAATGCCGCGAGTCGCAGGAGTACCGGATTACAGAAAAAAAATAAAGAGCTGCAACAGCTCAGTTTCACACTCCACAACTCAAACAAACTGCGAAAAAAACCCACGAAAAACCCGAAAAAAAACCCCCAAAATCACAATTTTTAACCGTTAATCACCAAATCTTTTACTAAAATCATGTTGAGAAGGATGCTATCTAGGAATTACTCAAGAAAAACGGTAAATTTCTACACCTAAACACCATTTAATCCAAAATTAGTGTTCTTGAGCAATTTTTTTCCCCAATTTGATTTTGATGCTTTTTAGTGTAATTAGGCTTAAATTGTTTATGTATTATGCTTGTATAACCTAGATTGATGCTATTTAACATGATTAGAAGCCTTAAACTTCAAATTTTGAATAATCTAGGGTTTGTGTTCTTGAGCAATTTGGGGCTTTTTGATATAAACAGGTTATGGCCGATTTTTGTCATGAATTGTTGCTAAATTAAGTAGTGTAACATGTTTAGGTAGTTAAATGATCCAAACTTTGAGCCTAAACATGATTTTGAGAATTAAAGTGGACTTTTTCAAGTCTAAAATTCATGAACTTGATTTTTGAAAGATAATGCCATTTGAAACTTGTTTAATTGCTAGTAATGATTATTTTGACATGTTATTTGAGTTGAATGCTTATGAACTTGGCGAACATTTTCGTATATGCTTATTTGAAAAAGTGTAGATTTGATAAAAATGTGAAAATAAGCTTAAGTTTAAAATGTCATTGTAATTATTTTGATTGATGATTTTACTGACACTAATGCATATTTGGATGCACAAAAATTGTGTTTGATGTGTTTTGCAGACTGAAAGGGGTGAATCTTCATCCCAAGCCCGTAATGCTCCTACTGAGAATGCGGAACAACAGGAGGTGGATAACTACTACAAGCAGGATATACCTCATCCAGTCATGACCTTTTCCGATATGCACTTGGAAGAGTTGCACCCGAACCTGAGATTTGACAGACTTTGGATAGATTATCCAAAATATCAAAGGGGTTTGCATACTCTTCATTCTAAGGTTGTTGAGGTACCGAGGGTCATAGAATGGGGACCCTTAGAAGCTGTAGAATTGGCCGGGCCAATTAGGGAATTACTTGTACAGAGGTATGGTAATTCTACTTTTAATGACTGGGTACGTTTATTCACCATGCGTAGACCTGTATATAAAGTATGGTGTGAAGAATTGTTGTGTAGTATAGAGTTGAATGATCGGGTAGCTAGTTTAATCGATCGTTCTTTTATTAGATTTTTGTTAGGCGGTTCGATGCGCCACATGTCTTTACTAGACATGGCTCAGGCTTTACGTATATATACGCCTGAGGAGTTAGCATCTGCCGATTGTAGAGGGTTGATACTAAACTGTAGAAAGATAGATGAAAATTTTGATACACACGGTGTGTGGAGTCAAATGACAAGCCATCCCCGTTTCAAAGGGGGAAATTACTCTTATTTGGATATAGATAGAGCCGAATTAAGAGTGATACATAGGTTTTTAGCTAATTCGATTACACAAAGGGGTAAGAACAAGGAAAAAGTAAATGAACAGGATTTGTTTTACCATATGTGTATTCGAGACCCACAAAGCGCTGTAAGTATACCGTATTGTGTGGGTTATTATTTATCAGCTATGGTTCGGGGGATGCGACCGCATAGCATAATAGGAGGTGGTATTTTTATTACTTTGATTGGTGAATATCTCGGTGTGGATATAAGTCGGGGGGGATTATTAGTAGAAGAACCAGAACCCCGCGATACTATAGGTTTAAATGTATACCATGGTGCGAAAGTTTTGAAGAGGCGAAATAACGTCGCAGTACGATACCATGGTAGACATCCACAGGTGGAGAGAAACCAACAGCAAGGTAATGTAGGAGGGGGGAATGAGATGCAAGAAATGCAAAGGTTTATAGCTTCTCAGGAATACGAAAATGCTAGACAGAGAGCATTTGAAGATTGGCAAGTTCATCAGAACCAAATCATAGCTCATTGCCAACATATAGGTAGAAACTATATTCCTACACCGAAACCCATCTTCCCTCCCTGGTCTATAGAGATGCAGCCACCATATCCTACGTATAACCCTGCCGAAGCATTCTATAGCACCTATGGTTATGCCTGGAACCCCTATTGGTACCAGTATCATCCCTAGTATACTTATTTTTTTTTTTTTTTGTAATTTGTAATGATTGATACGTTTAATACTTTTGTTAATATTGTAATAGTTTTTATAATTGTCTAACTTTTATTCTTAGATTTTAATAATTTTTGAATGTGGGGTAATAAACCAAACTTCAAAAATATGTATATATGGTTGCAGTTTATCTTATGTACACAACATGGTAAAATAACGCATTTTCAAAGACTGGCATTAAGTTCAGCAAAAGCAACTAATTTTGACGACAAGATGCAAAATATATGTGAAATAACAACAAGACGGAATGAACAAATGATGTGCACCATTTATCATTCAGCAAACAAACGCTAATATATTTGGAAACTTTGGTAAAAATTTAATCATTTTCACACAAATCACCCTCAATAATTTAAATTATTCCTGATTTCTTGCAAATGAGGGCATTGCAAGATCTTAAGTGTGGGAAGGGGTTAAATTCTTTCGGATTTTAAAATTTTTTACTTTATACACTTGGTTACCATTAAAAATACTAGTAAAGCAGTAGTTGTATTAGAATCTAGTGCTCTCTGATAAAAAAGAACAGCCCTAGTCTTATATACTAACTACCCAATTCTAGTAAAAATTTTCAAAATTTTCAATTAAATGAACTCAAAATCATGTTTATACATATTTATGAACGATAAAACTAGGTTTTAACACCGAAATTATTGTAACCTCGGAAAGGACATAAATTGAGAAACAAATCAAAATGTTAAAATTCATTTAAGAACGGAATAGAGGAGAACAAAAAGGCAAATAAAAGAAAATAAAAGCCAAGTGTGGGAAAACTTTACCAAGTTATTCAAAACATATATCACATATTTTTGTACAAACAATTGAAAATACTTTTGTTTTGGACGATAATCAACTGTTTTACCCGAGGAAAGAAAAGAAGAGATGGATCTACACGATGAATCAATTCCATCATTAAAAGGAAGTAAAGTCTTCCGAAAAAGAAACGCGCTTCTTGATTTAGGTCATGAAGTTGTCGTCCAGACCAGCTGTAGGTTGACGAAAAATCTAGAAAAGTCATCACTAAAATCAGCAGGAAATCCACGGACCTCAGCATTAAACAGGGTCGCCAAGTGGTCAGATTTATCCTAACCATGAGAAGGATTTATCTCGTACAATGGGGGGGCACCATGCAAATTAGCTGGATAAGACTAATGAATCAGATCCCCAGAAAGGATAATCTCCTTAAAGATTAAAAATCAGCTTTTAAGACTGATATTACTCAATCCTTGAGATTGACCTTAAAGATTGAGAATTCAAACTCATGGAATTCAATGATATCTAAACTCGAGCTTGAACGAGAAAATATTTTGA
Organism: Rutidosis leptorrhynchoides; assembly: GCF_046630445.1. Lineage (NCBI taxonomy): Eukaryota > Viridiplantae > Streptophyta > Magnoliopsida > Asterales > Asteraceae > Rutidosis > Rutidosis leptorrhynchoides. Next base: position 194,451,444 of record NC_092336.1, read on the forward strand.
TCAAAATTACAAACCGATTTGTTTTCTGAAAACCCTATTTTCAATGCATTCATTACCATTGAACGTAAAATCCTAGGAATTCACCTGGAATTCATTAGGTCACCTGAACTAAATCGGGTGTCAACCGTAAGAACGGTGGTTGCATAGTGGTAAAAGACAGGACCTTGTGCCATACCGAAAAAAAAAATTATTATAAGGGTGAGCTTTACTATTGCTCCTACCAAGGATAGTAATTGAGTCCGACACGTTATAGACCATAATTAAAAGCATATCAGGGGACATTGCCTTAACAGTTGCTTGTTCAACGCTTTCCTTTCAACCGGACGGTAGTTTATCGAAAGGTAATATACGGGACAAGTAAACTGGACGTGTTGCTTTCCAAATACAAGGTTAGCAAGTGGATGACAGAAAACCGCAAGTTTTGAGCTAAAATTTTCAAATCTGAAACCCACCAAACCCACAAAAATATTTTGCAAACACCGGTAAAGGGTTATTCCGGAAAACTTATCTAGGGTAAAAACTAGATTTAATTTTCAAAAGATCAAATGTTTTCATAAAGATCCAATTTCCTTAATGAATCTAAATTTTTATAGTCATGTGGGACTGTAAACCATATCATTACTACCATTGTTTATACCGCCGTATAGAAATCACTGATGTACAAAGTGTGAAGAATAAAGAAGTGATTCTAGTATTTCAAGACGATATTGCTTGAGGACAAGCAACGCTCAAGTGTGGGAATCTAAAAACGAACATATATTTCATAGCATTATTCCTCAAGAAAGACAAGCTTTTAGTTACAATTGTTCTATTTACAAGTGATATTCGTTTAAATAATAAAAGGTGAAGACAAAAGACAGATTCGACGAATTGAAGACGCAAACGACCAAAAAGCTCAAAAGTAAAAAAGACAATCAAAGAGGTTCCAATTATTGATAAGAAACGTCTCGAAATTACAAGAGTACAAGATTCAAAATGCAAAGTACAAGATATTAAATTGTACGCAAGGACGTTCGAAAATCCGGAACCGGGACTAGAGTCAACTCTCAACTCTCGACGCAACGGACTAAAAATTACAAGTCAACTATGCACATAAATATAATATAATATTTAAATAATTCTTATAATTATTTATATATTATAATAAATAATAAAAATCGTCGGCAAGAAAGACTCCAAAGGGACTGAGCTGTAATTTCATTCTCCGCGACTCGCGGAGTTTGAAGAGTATTTCACCGCGAGTCGCGGAGCCCCAAAAGTCGAATTTTCCTATAAAAGCAACCGAATTCTGATCGCAAATCATCATCTTTTTTTTTTCTCCTCATTCATACGATATATTTATATTTATAATTTATATTTCAATTTTAATTTTAATTATAATTCTAATAATAAGGGTATGTTAGCGAATATTGTAAGGGTGTAAGTCGAAATTCTGTCCGTGTAACGCCACGCTATTTTTAATCATTGTAAGTTATGTTCAACCTTTTTACATTAATGTCTCGTAGCTAAGTTATTATTATGCTTATTTAAAACGAAGTAATCATGATGTTGGGCTAATTACTAAAATTGGGTAATTGGGCTTTGTACCATAATTGGGGTTTGGACAAAAGAACGACACTTGTGGAAATTAGACTATGGGCTATTAATGGGCTTTATATTTGTTTAACTAAATGATAGTTTGTTAATGTTAATATAAAGATTTACAATTGGGCGTCCCTATAAATTACCATATACACTCGATCGGACACGATGGGCGGGGTATTTATACCAACGAATAATCGTTCATTTAACCGGACACGGGAATGGATTAATAGCCACTAGAATAATTAAAACAGGGGTGAAATTATGTACAAGGACACTTGGTATAATTGATAACAAAATATTAAAACCTTGGGTTACACTCAGTCGACATCCTGGTGTAATTATTAAACAAAGTATTAAAATCTTGTTACAGTTTAAGTCCCCAATTAGTTGGAATATTTAACTTCGGGTATAAGGATAATTTGACGAGGACACTCGCATTTTATATTTATGACTGATGGACTGTTATGGACAAAAACCAGACGGACATATTAAATAATCCAGGACAAAGGACAATTAACCCATGGGCATAAAACAAAAATCAACACGTCAAACATCATGATTACGGAAGTTTAAATAAGCATAATTCTTTTATTTCATATTTAATTTCCTTTATTTTATACATAATTGCACTTCTAAATATCGCATTTTTATTATTATTGTATTTAATTGCACTTTTAATTATCGTACTTTTTAATTATCGCAAGTTTATTTTATCGCACTTTTATTATTCGCAATTTCATTATCGTTATTTACTTTATGCTTTAATTTAAGTCTTGTATTCATTTTTAATATTTTACATTTGGTTTTAACTGCGACTAAAGTTTTAAAATCGACAAACCGGTCATTAAACGGTAAAAACCCCCCTTTATAATAATAATATTACTTATATATATATATATTTGTATTTTTATAAAAGTAAACTAATATAGCGTTAAGCTTTGTTTAAAGATTTTCCCTGTGGAACGAACCGGACTTACTAAAAACTACACTACTGTACGATTAGGTACACTGCCTATAAGTGTTGTAGCAAGGTTTAAGTATATCCATTCTATAAATAAATAAATATCTTGTGTAAAATTGTATCGTATTTAATAGTATTTCCTGCAAAAATTTAATAGTATTTTATACCACTCCGCTACCGCATCAGAATCCCAAGGCTAGCTCAACGAATGGTATCATCAACATCGAACTTAATTCCCGTTCGTCCTAATAAATGTGGTATCGTCAACATCGAACTTAAACCCACATATGAGGTATCGTCAACATCGAACTTAAACCCTCATCGAATTTCATTACAATAGCGGTATGGCTTCGTCAACATCGAACTTTAAATCCATACATGAGGTATTGTCAACATCGAACTTAAACCCTCATCAAAACGAACTAACAATATACTCTAGGATATGGTATCGTCAACATCGAACTTTAACCCATACCCCACAAGTAAATAAATCATATACATACATATATAATTATTCCACTCACCTCAACGAGTTGGTGATGATTTTATACTTCCGAATGCTTCAAAGCCGAGTACCTAATACAATAAGTACTCAATCAACACACAAACTTGTTAGGCTAAACACCAACAATTCACTCAAGTGCATTTAATGACTTAAATGCATTAAATGCCCCATTTTCACCAAAACCGCCCCTTAAGGGTCAAGACCATCGTCAATCACTTAAAAGCTAGTGATTAAGGTCTATCAACACTAACTATAACACAATTAGGGTAATTCATACCCATAATCCCCAACTATGTCAATCATTAACCCCTTTGACTCATTTAAAGTCAACACACCCATTTCGGGTCATCCACTAACCCAACTAACACCCATTTACCAATTAGCTAGGTGTGCTAGTAATTAACTAACCAATTAGGACTCATAAACATCAATTAACACTTTGAAACCCTAGGTTAGTTACCATTGAGTCTTCATGACTCCATCTTACCCAAGAACACTCAAAATCAACAAATATGGGTTTTATGTTCTTCATTTACCCAAACCCTAACCCTATACAAAATCAAAGTGCGGAAATCAAGATTAGAGCTTACCACTACAACCACAACGTAGCTAGTGAGTAGATGAACGACTTTAATACACGCACTTTGGCCCGAGAACAACTTCTTCCTCTTGGATTTAAGCTTTCTCACTCAAGAAATCACACTCTCTCTCCAAAGTTAAAGTGAAGAAGATAAGGTTGTTGAAGATGGAGTGAATGATACCCCAAGATCTGACCTACTGGCCTCCAACTTGTCCACAAGTGAAATTACCAAAATGCCCATCAAAATATCTGAATAAAACAAACAGAACCCAGCTACAGTAAGGAGTGCGCCAGGCGCACCCCTAAGTGTGCGCTGAGCGCACCCAGCCCAGTTCGTTCTCTGACCTCTGTTTTAATATACAAAGTCACCCACACTTCATGTACCATAATTACATTGCTGTACAATTATTTTTAGGGTCTTACAACTCTCCCCCACTTGAATCGGAGCGCGTCCTCGCGATCCAAGCCGCATGACAAGAGGGAAGATAAACCAACACAAACTCTTCGGGCTCCCAAGTAAATTCGGAACCTTTACTACGACGCCATTGAACTTTAAAAGTTCTCACTTCTTTATTTCTCAACCTTTTGACCTTCTCATCGAGTATGGCAATCGGTTCCTCAATATATTCTAACTTATTGTTTAGCTCAATCTCGTCTAACGGTACCCAAGATGAATCATCCGCAAGACACTTGCGGAGATGGGAAACATGAAATGTATTATGGATCCCCGCAAGCTCTTCGGGTAATTCTAAATGATACGCGACTTCACCAACACGAGCTAAAACCTTAAATGGCCCAATAAACCGAGGAGCTAACTTTCCCCGTTTTCGAAACCGAATAACACCTTTCCATGGAGAAACCTTAAGCATCACCATGTCACCTTCTTGAAATTCGATCATTCGTCTACGCTTGTCGGCATACGACTTTTGTCTATCTTGAGCCTTTTTCAAATGATCCCGAATCATATCAATCTTGCTATTCGTTTCTAAGACCAAATCGGTACTCCCGATTTCTTTTTGACCAATCTCACCCCAACAAATCGGAGTTCGACACCTTCGCCCATAAAGCATCTCATAAGGTGGCATCCCGATACTAGTATGATAACTATTATTGTACGAGAATTCCACCAAAGGTAAGTGCTCATCCCAACTACCACCGAAATCAAAAATACACGCCCGTAGCATATCCTCCAAAGTTTGATTCGTACGTTCGGTTTGACCGTCCGTTTGAGGATGATACGCCGTGCTCAATTTCAATTGTGTGCCCATATCTTCATGAAACTTTTCCCAAAACCGAGATGTAAAACAGGTATCTCGATCCAAAATAATAGATATAGGAACCCCATGTCGAGCGACTACCTCTTTGATAAACAATTTAGCCAAAGTCTCAGATGATATCGCTTCCCGAATGGGAAGAAACAGGGCACTTTTCGTCAACTGATCAACTATCACCCAAATCGAATCAAATTGGGTTCTCGCCGTCTTTGGTAATTTTGTAATGAAATCCATGGTAATGTGCTCCCATTTCCATTTCGGGATTTCTAACGGTTGTAACTTACCATACGGCTTTTGGTTTTCGGCTTTAACTTGCAAACACGTGACACATTGCTCAACATACTTAACAACATCACGTTTCATGCCCGGCCACCAATACTCTTTCCTTAAATTAAGATACATTTTCGTCGCGCCCGGATGAATGGAATACTTTGACTTATGTGCTTCATCAAGTAGCACTCGTCGATAATCCCCCATTTTAGGCACCCACACTCTTCCTTGAAAAGACAACAAACCACGCGAACCCATAGTAATGAATTCTGATTGCCCCACAATTCGTTCTGCATGCTTGTTGTGAACGTAAGCTTCAATTTGAATCACACCAAGTTTTTCAAGAAAATCGTTAGTAATATTCATACGTAACAATCCTAATCGTAACGCCGGGTGGTGACTCTTTCGACTTAACGCATCCGCGACCACATTCGCCTTGCCCGAATGATAAAGTATTTCATAATCATAATCTTTCACCACATCCATCCATCTACGTTGACGATAATTCAAATCTCTTTGATCAAAAAGATGTTTCAAACTCTTGTGATCCGAATAAATCGTACACTTGACACCATACAAGTAATGGCGCCAAATTTTCAACGCATGAACAACCGCCGCCAACTCAAGATCATGATTCGGATATCTCGTTTCGTGTTCCTTTAATTGTTGAGAGGCATAAGCGATGACTTTACCCCTTTGCATTAGAACACACCCGAGCCCATTTAAAGAAGCATCACAATAAACCGTCATGTCTTCCACACCTTTCGGCAACACTAACACTGGAGCTTGACATAACTTCTCTTTTAACAATTGAAAAGCAATTTCTTGCTCGTTCTCCCAATTAAATCTTGCGTTCTTTCTTGTCAATTTCGTCAATGGAGAAGCGATCTTAGAAAAGTCTTGGATAAACCGACGATAATAACCGGCCAATTCGAGAAAACTTCGGATTTCCATAGGCGTAGTCGGTCGCCCCCAACTCTTTACCGTCTCTATCTTCCCCGGATCTACTTGAATACCGTCTTTGTTCACGATGTGGCCAAGGAATTGAACTTCCCTTAGCCAAAATTCACATTTGGAGAATTTAGCATATAACTTCTCCTTCCGCAACATCTTTAACACACTCCGCAAATGATGTTCATGTTCCTGCATACTCTTCGAATAGACAAGTATGTCGTTAATGAACACAATTACCGACTTGTCCAACATAGGTTGGCACACTCGGTTCATAAGATCCATGAATGCCGCCGGTGCATTCGTAAGACCAAAAGGCATTACCACAAACTCAAAATGCCCATAACACGTTCGAAAAGCCATTTTCTCGATATCTTCCTCCCGGACCCGCATTTGGTGATAGCCGGACTGTAGGTCGATTTTGGAGAAATACGTTGCACCCTGGAGTTGGTCAAACAAATCGTCGATCCTAGGCAAAGGATAACGATTCTTGATCGTCACTTTGTTCAACTCCCGATAATCGATGCACATCCGCATGCTACCATCTTTCTTCTTTACGAATAAAACCGGAGCACCCCATGGCGAAGCACTCGGTTGAATGAAACCCTTTTTAAGCAACTCTTGGGTTTGATTTAACAACTCTTGCATTTCCGTCGGTGCTAAACGATAAGGAGTTTTAGCAATGGGGGTAGCCCCCGGAACCAACTCAATGCGAAATTCAACTTGTCTTTCCGCCGGAACACCCAGTAACTCATCCGAAAAAACGTCTTCAAATTCATTCACCACCGGAATTTCACGAATGGATGGTGGCTCATCTCAAGTATCAACAACATGGGCTAGAAAAGCCATGCCACCACTAACAAGGAAACGACGTGCCCTTGCAAAAGTGCATATCGGCACAAGTGTTCTCCGCTTATCCCCATGAATAATTAACTCTCCCCCACTTGGGGTTTTTACCCGAATAAACTTATCATGGCATGCAATATCGGCTCTATTATGATCGAGCAAATCCATACCAACGATGATATCAAAATGACTCAAAGTCATCGGAAAGAGATCGATTTTAAAATTTTTGGCACCAAACACAACGTTACAATTTTTACACACATCAACCACTAGCGCTGTCTTGCCATCCGCTATTTCAACTTCTACAGGACGACTTAACTTAACTAGCGGTTTATTTAACTTAGGCACGAATCTTGGAGAAACAAACGATAAATTGGCACCACTATCAAATAGGATTCGTGCCGGATTAGAGTTAACCATGAAAGTACCTGAAACGACTTCGTTGGATTGCTTGGCCTCCTCATTCGTCATCAAATAGTTGCAACCCCTAGCCGTGCCCGTCGCTTTCTCCAACCATTTAAATGATCGGTGTTCAAGTCGGGGAACTCCGACTTTCGGTGTCCTTCCTTGTTGCAATTAAAACAAGTGAGCTTATTTGTTGAAGGAGGCTTTGTACAATCCCGAGCCAAATGACCTCGTACCCCACAATTGTATCAAGTAGGGATAAAGTTCCTGAAACCTCCCTTCTTCACACTATTTATGCTTTCGGAACCCTTCTTGTTCTTGTTCTTCTTGTTGGAAAAGTTAGAATGACTAGAACCTTCAAACTTTCTTTTAGAAAAAGTGAAATCGCTTTTTCTTGGAACCTCCGGCTCAAAACCCCGAGCCAATTCAAATAACTCTTCAAAAGACTTAGCCACTCCTCGACTAATCTTACCCTTATACTCATCATTCATGGTACGGTAGAAATCTTTCATTAGCTTGGGATCGTCACCAACATATTTCGGACAAAAACGAGTCTTTGCCAAGAAGGTCTACTTGAGAGTGACCAAGTCCATTGAACCTTGTTGCAAATTGTGCAACTCGTCCCGGATTCTATCAAGATCGGAAGAAGTTCGGTATTCTTGGAAAAATTTCTTCTTAAACTCCTCCCATGTCAAGCTCATGCATTGCTCTTCAATATATAATTTGATTTTATCGTCCCACCACAACTTGCCTTCTTCGCACAACATGCTAGACCCATACCTCGTCTTCTTCTCGGGAGGACATTCCGCGGTACGGAAAGCTCCCTCGATATTGGAAATCCAACAAGTGCTTTTCAATGGATCCCTCACCCCATTAAACATCAGAGGTTGAGTATCCTTGAAATTTTTGTAGTGGAAGACCCGCCTTCCACCCCAACCATTACCTTCACCCCCTTCGCCTCGAGGATAAATGTTTCTAGCTTCCAAAGCCTCCTCTATTGCGGCTTTCATTCGTTCATTTATCATTTCGGTCACTTGTCCATCAACCGAATCTTGGAAAACCTTTCAAAAATCGTCAAGAAAATCCTTTTTTAGCCTTTTAAAGATGGCCTCGACCTTGGTCGTGAGTTCAACGTCCTCACTCGTACTTCCGTCATTGGTGTCGTGTCCATTTCTCATCTTCATTCTATAAAACGAAGTAAATTAAGCAACAAAACTAAAGGACTTAACACATATGTATATACATCTACACCACACTACCCCATCTTGCTCAACAATCGTCGTACATCGCTTGTTTGACACGATTTGAACCCGTAACAATGGTAGCTAATCATTGTTATGCGAGCACGTCGCATTAACTTGCTAGTACAACGCCTATCTCGCTTGATGATCGCTAAAACAACACAAAACAATTAGCGCAAGGTTAGTTCACATAAACCTAAACACTAATCAACTCCCGGTCCGACCCGTCTCCTACAAGTCCCGCATAAAGCGCGTACACAAATAAGTCTAAGTCTAGGCACCTATCTCAAGTCACCAAAATCCCTTAGACCATGCTCTGATACCACTTGTAACAACCCAAACCAATAACCAACCAAATACGCGAAACAAAATTTTTTTTATATAACAGTGGAGTGCGTCACGCGCACCACCTCAGGGTGCGCGGCGCGCACAGGTCTGTTTTCAGTTCTGTCCGGTTTTGCAATTTTTCAAATAAAGATCTCCCACTTCCCGACATATTCAAACGAAACGCTTTTCACAACATGTCATAATAGTTAAAACTCACACGATTCAATAATAAAATGAGTTTTAAAAAACGGGGCCCACGTCGGCCGTTTTACGAGTTTCATACAAAACACGAGTTTCGACCACATTAGTTTAAATTCCAAACGACACTAAGAGCATGGTGTTTGGGGTTAAACTACCCAAATCTCGGTCAAACTCCAAAAGCTATCACATCCAAAAGCGTCCCCTATCAAACAACAAGCGAAAATCTCTAATCCAACCGTACGCCCTTACCCTTATCAACGCCCGAGCCTATAAAAAGATAAACAACGAGAGGGTAAGCTAAAGCTTAGTAAATGCAATAATTATACATATACATATATAACTTACTTACTTGCAAACACTTACAACAAATCCGCATACATACTAGCAACATAATTAGCATACCCTTATAATGTATAACGCTAAATCCTCGATAACATAAGCTAGTATAACAATATCGTATAACGCAACAACACAATACGTTACAACACAATACATAAGCATTGATGTTCACAACATCCATTAGTATTCGAATCCCAAGTCTAGCTTAACGAATGGTATCGTCAACATCGAACTTAATTCCCATTCATCCTAATAAATGTGGTATCGTCAACATCGAACTTAAACCCACATATGAGGTATCGACAACATCGAACTTAAACCCTCATCGAATTTCATTACAATAGCGGTATGGCTTCGTCAACATCAAACTTTAAATCCATACATGAGGTATCGTCAACATCGAACTTAAACCCTCATCAAAACGGACCAACAATATACTCTAGGATATGGTATCGTCAACATCGAACTTTAACTCATACCCCACAAGTAAATAAATCATATACATACATATATAATTATTCCACTCACCTCAATGATTTGGTGATGATTTTATACTTCCGAATGCTTCAAAGCCGAGTACCTAATACAATAAGTACTCAATCAACAAACAAACTTGTTGGGCTAAACACCAACAATTCACTCAAGTGCATTTAATGACTTAAATGCATTAAATGCCCCATTTTCACCAAAACCGCCCCTTAAGGGTCAAGACCATCGTCAATCACTTAAAAGCTAGTGATTAAGGTCTATCAACACTAACTATAACACAATTAGGGTAATTCATACCCATAATCCCCAACTAGGTCAATCATTAACCTCTTTGACTCATTTAAAGTCAACACACCCATTTCGGGTCATCCACTAACCCAACTAACACCCATTTAACAATTAGCTAGGTGTGCTAGTAATTAACTAACCAATTAGGACTCATAAACATCAATTAACACTTTGAAACCCTAGGTTAGTTACCATTGAGTCTTCATGACTCCATCTTACCCAAGAACACTCAAAATCAACAAATATGGGTTTTATGTTCTTCATTTACCCAAACCCTAACCCTACACAAAATCAAAGTGAGGAAATCAAGATTAGAGCTTACCACTACAACCACAACGTAGCTAGTGAGTAGATGAACGACTTTAATACCCGCACTTTGGCCCGAGAACAACTTCTTCCTCTTGGATTTAAGCTTTCTCACTCAAGAAATCACACTCTCTCTCCAAAGTTAAAGTGAAGAAGATAAGGTTGTTGAAAATGGAGTGAATGATACCCCAAGATCTGACCTACTGGCCTCCAACTCGTCCACAAGTGAAATTACCAAAATTCCCATCAAAATATCTGAATAAAACAAACAGAACCCGGCTACAGTGAGGAGTGCGCCAGGCGCACCCCTAAGTGTGCGCTGAGCGCACCAGCCCAGTTCGTTCTCTGACCTCTGTTTTAATATACAAAGTCACCCACACTTCATGTACCACAATTATGTGAACCATATGGTCAAGTGGTGGACTCGTACGTTGCTTTTAAACGTTCAAAACAAGGCCAACGGTTTGGGTTCGTTCGATTTGCGGAGGTGAAGAATGTCGAAGTGTTTGCCAAAAACCTTTCTTCGATTACGGTAGACAATCATTGATTGTTCGCAAGGGTGGCTCGCTTCCAGAAAAATAAGGATGCTCCTAGGGTTAATTCTTACGTTCCATATGATGCTAAATCAGAGTTCCCTAAGTTATATTCTAAGGTTAATAGTTCAGAACCCATAAAGGTGAATTCCCAGTTATCTTACGCTAGTACTGTAAGAGGCATGAATAATGGAGTTACTGGGAATAAGTTTAATGAGAGTTCGGTTGAATTGCAAGATAAAGACTTGATACAAATATCGAATCCCATGGAGTCGGTGCTTATTAAAATAAGGGATGTGGGTACGTACAATGGGTAGCATTAAAACGGTGTTTAAGGAGGAAGGTTTCGATGATGTGGTTATTCACCATGTAGGTGGCATGTGGTTGTGGTGCATTTTTAATTCGGTAGATGCATGCATGGCTTTCAAGATGAACAAATTCTTCAAATCCTTATATGCATTTATTCGCCCTTTGTCAAAAAATTTCGTGCTTGAGGAAAGGTTGGTGTGGATAAACATTAACGGGTTACCTTTATGTGCTTGGAAAGAAAGTGCGTTTAAAAAAGTTGCGAGCATGGGTCATTGCGTTTTCATTGATAACGATAAACATGGAGCGCTAAGTACCTGGAGAGTGTGTGTGGCAACTAGGAGGACTGGTATTATTTCATAGGTAGTTAAGGTTAAGATTAATGGTGTCTTCTTTGATGCGTTTATACAGGAAGAATTCCCAAAACTTATGAATGTAGAAGGTGATTCCGATTCGGAATATAGCTCAGACGATGAAGGGTCGACTATTCCGTCGATTTGTGTGGAAGAAGGACTTGAAGGTAAGGATAACCCGGGTGTTTAGAACGTGGTTAATGAACTACCAGTGGTGCACAATAATGGTGAGGATGAGGACATTACTCAGGCAAAAGAAAATAACGAAGGTTCTCAGGATGGTGAGGAGCTGCAAAGGGAGGATGGGAATAATGATGCAAAAAACAAAGTGCAGAAGGATTTCACAGGTCTATTCCATAATGAAATTGAATCTGTTACTAAAGCCGCAGTCGATATGGGTTTTGAAGAGGTGAAAATCAAGAGTTTAATCACTTAACTCATTGATCAAATTGGTGTTCATTTGAATAACAAATGAGGCTCTTATCCGTGAATATTAGAGGTTGCAAGAAAAGGAGAAAGCGGGTGTGGATTCGGGATATGTGTTTCGCTAATAGTATATATTTTCTTGGGATTCAAGAATCTAAGATGGCTAGTCTCGACGTTTTTCGTTTAAAAACGATGTGGGGAACTATGCATTCGATTATGCATGCACTTTATCGAGAGGTTTGTCGGGTAGAATAATCTCTATTTGGGATCCGAACTACTTTATTAAAGATAGAATAAGAATATGGTGTGACGACAATTATGTTATTGTGAAAGGTAAATGGATTACTTCGGATGCCACATTATTTATGGTAAATATATATGGGCCACATAATGCACATCGAAAAAAAGACTTATGGGATAGATTAAAAGTTTTCATGGCGACTCATGATCGGGAATATGTGTTTTTTGGCGATTTTAATGAAGTCAGGGAAGAAGCGGAAAGGTTTGGATCCTTATTTAATGCCGATGAAGCTAATGTTTTTATTCAATTTTTGGGTGATACGGGTCTTTTAGATGTACCACTAGGTGGTAGGAGATTTACGTGGATTAACAAATCGGTTTCTAAAATGAGCCGCATTGATCGGGTCCTTGTATCATCTAATGTGCAAAATTGGTTCATGGATCTCAAGCTAGTCGTTTTAACTAAGGGTTGGTCGGATCATCTACCTTTGATATTTCATAACGCTAAGCTTGATTTTGGACCGATTCCCTTTAAATGTTTCAACTCATGGTTAGATAATGGTGATTTCATTAGTGTTGTCAAGGAGGCTGTCGGATCAGAATAATATGGATCTTTTTGATAAGATGAAAGGGATTAAATTTAAAATTAAAGAATGGGTAAAGGAGTATAGGAGTAACAATGTTGAAAGGAAAATGGTGGCAACTGAGCGGGTAGACGTGATCGAAAAATTAATAGAAGATGGTCTCGCAAGTGACAATGATCAGTTGGAAAGAACTCATCTTATGCAGAAAATCGATTCAATACAAAATATTGAAGATGCAGATGTGGCACAAAAGGTTAAAGTTAAATGGGATGCGGAAGGGGATGAAAATTCGAATTTTTTTTTTCATAGTCTTTTGAAACAACGTAGAAATACGCAGATGATCAAAGGACTATCAATTAATGAAGAATGGGTGACTAATCCTTCGGTTATTAAAGAGGCATTTTACTCATTTTATTCCTTGAAATTCATGCGAGTTCCAGTTGATGGTGATCCCCCAGATTTCGTGGTTGACCTCAGAATTAATGAACTCGAACAAAATGTTTTAGACACAGTTGTTTTGGAACAGGAGATCCGTGATGCTGTTTGAGATTGCGGAAGTAATAAAGCTCCCGGTCCGAATGGGTTCAACTTTGCGTTTATTAAAAAGTTTTGTGATATTTTAAAAGATGACTTTGTTAGCACTGTGATGCAAGCGTTTGGTTCTTGTAGAATGTCGAGGAGTTCGGGATCGGTGTTTATAAAATTAATCCCTAAGGTACCATCACCTTCTCGTATACCGGACTTTCATCCTGTCTCACTTATCGGAGGTGTTTACAAGATTATTACCAAGATTTTGACTACGAGACTTAGTAAGATTATCGACAAGGTGATTTGTAAGGAACAATCGGCTTTCATTCGTGGAAGACAAATCCTTGATGGCCCAATTATTCTTAATGAGACGATAGAATAGTATAAGAAGAGCAAAAAGAAATTATTGATTTTTAAAGTGGATTTCATAAAGGCATACGACACCGTAAACTGGGATTTTCTCAATTATATGTTGGAAAAGTTGGGATTCGGCCAAGTATGGAGGGGTTGAATTCACATGGTTTTGAATTCGGCTCGCACCTCCATTTTAGTTAATGGTAGTCCTACCAATGAGTTTCCAATAAAGCGGAGCCTCCGTCAAGGAGACCCATTGAGTCCTTTCTTGTTCTTAATAGTTATGGAAGGGTTAAATTATCTCATGAAAGAAAGTGTTCAATCGGGAACTATAAAAGGAGTAGGCTTCAGTACAGGTGCGAAGTTATCTCACTTATATTACGCTGATGATGTGGTTTTTGAATCGGAATGGTGTATTCAAGCTTAGATAACATTATGGGAGTGCTAGACAGATTCCATAAATGTTCTGGTTTACTGATTAATGTCGCTAAGTCTCATATCTATGGAGTTGGAACTTCGCAAGAGGAGGTCGAATTATTCTCAAACCACATTGGATGCTCTGTTGGTGCGCATCCTTTTTCATATTTAGGGTTACCGGTGGGTGTGAATATGAACAGTATTTTGAGTTGGAAACCTCTACATGATAGATTTATCAAAAGGTTGGCGGGTTGGAAGGTTAACTTATTCTCAATTGGAGGTCGTCTCACTCTTATCAAATGTAAAGACTCGTCCTAATCCATCCGGAAGAAGTCCATTTCGATTATAAACGATTCACATCAGTTGATTACATCGCGAGGTACTTGACCTCTATATGGTACATTTTACAAACATTGCATTCATTTTTGAAAAGACAATCTTTCATTACATCGAAAGTTGACGGCAGGCATACCATTTCATAATATATCTAACTATAATTGACTTAATAATAATCTTGATGAACGCAACGACTCGAATGCAATGTCTTTTAAAATATGTCATGAATGACTCCAAGTAATATCTCTAAGATGAGCAAATGCACAGCGGAAGATTTCTTTCATACCTGAGAATAAACATGCTTTCAAGTGTCAACCAAAAGGTTGGTGAGTTCATTAGTTTATCATAATTAATCATTTCATAATTTTAATAGACCACAAGATTTCATATTTCTCATAAACATACGTCCCATGCATAGAGACAAAAATATCATTCATATGGATTGAACACCTGGTAACCGACATTCACAAGATGCATATAAGAATATCCCCATCATTATGGGATCCTCCTTCGGACATGATATAAATTTCGAAGTACTAAAGCATCCGGTACTTTGGATGGGGCTTGTTGGGCCCGATAGATCTATATTTAGGATTCGCGTCAATTAGGGTGTCTGTTCCCTAATTCTTAGATTACCAGACTTAATAAAAAGGGGCATATTCGATTTCAATAATTCAACCATAGCATGTAGTTTTCAGTACTTGTGTCTATTTCGTAAAGCATTTATAAAATCAGCGCATGTATTCTCAGTCCCAAAAATATATATTGCAAAAGCATTTAAAAAAAGGAGCAAATGAAACTCAAAGTAATCTATTTTGTAGTAAAAATACATATGACGATATTGAACAATGCAGGGTTGGCCTTGGATTCACGAACCTATATCATTTGTATATATATTAAAACATATAATAGAAATCTCATAATTTTATTTATTTATATATATTATTTATATATGTTTCGTAGTTATATAATATTTATACTAAATTTTATTAAAAAAACATATACTTTATTTTATATCTTAAATTATATGTTATATATATATATATATATTTATTTTTGTATATGTATATAAAGTGATTAATATAGTTATATTAATATCTATGTATAATTAGTATTATATTATAAATACCTAATTTGTTGTATATACGTTTTTATATAAGAAATGTTAATATGTTTTATATATAGTTATATGGAATATTAATATAATTATAGTATGTGTAATAACTATGTTTTATGTACAAAATATTTATTTGTTTAAAAATGATAGTTTTGCTATTAATGGTTTACTAATAATAATAATAATAATAATAATAATAATAATAATAATAATAATAATAATAATAATAATAATAATAATAATAATAATAATAATAATAATAATAATAATAATAATAATAATAATAATAATAATAATAATAATAATAATACTAACTCTTTCAAAAGTGATACTAATACTAATATTAATGATAATAAAATTAGTTTGTGTTATTTTTGTAGTAATGATAATAATGATATTCCTAATCATAATAATATATGTATTAATATCACTAATACTAATAATACTAACACTAATAATGTTTAATGATGTTACCTGGAAATAAAATGATAATAATCTTAGTATTATTCATAATTGTAATTATATTTATAATAATAACTAACATCTATTTTATCATTACTAATAATAACAATTCTAATACTTGTAATAATAATAATAATAACTTGTATTATGATAGTAATAATAATGGTTATCTTAACAATAATAACATTAACTAATAATAATAACAACAACAACAATAATAATAATAATAATAATAATAATAATAATAATAATAATAATAATAATAATAATAATAATAATAATAAACATAATAGTAATAACTAATAGTAATAATAAATAAATAAAAAATATAAGAGTGTATACCCCTTTTTATAGCTTTTTCCAAAAAGAATGCCCTGAGCGGGACTCGAACCAGCGACCTCTCGCTAAATCGCTAACACCCATTACCATCCAAACCAATCCGTTTTTCTGTTACACTACCCAATTTATTTTATTTAACCCGTGTTTGTTTTCTACTTCTTCTTCTCTTAAGCAGCTAGTCGACCAGAGGCAATACCAAACTAACATCAAGCTAATTATTTAGTTTTAGGACTTTCACACAAAACATACACGATTTATATGAATCTTTGGCTATCTTGAAAACAAGAAAAGCATAAAAAAAATAAAACTCTGCTGCTGCTACTTCACGGTTTAAAAAAAAAAATTGGTTTCGAGATTAAGGCTGTTTTGGCTTATGATTCCGACACGAATTTATTTGCAAATCACCCATAGAAACTATAGAAATTATCAATTAAACTTAAAACACTCGAACGATTTCGAATTTGAGAAATTACAATTTAGTTGACTTTTGAATTCAAAGTTTGACTCCTCAAATTCGAATTTGATTTTGCGAATTGGCACCTGAAAATTTGAGGAAATATTCATGAAATGATTTAAAACACTTCTGCATTTTTAGATTTCTAAAATAGGCTCGATTTCGATTTATGAGAAAAAGGTTATACGACAGAAAAAAAATGCTTCACTCCCCTGTACCAAAAAGAAGCAGCCGTATTTGATTTGTGATGAAGAATGATTGATTATAGATGAATTATTAAGGGGAAAAAAAATATATTGATTTACTGAATCATTTGGTCGACCATATATCACAAGCAAACAGCAGATTTGAGAAAAAAATCAAAATAGGTTAGGACAAATGAACAAACTACGCATGATGTTTCTATTTCCAATTTCATATATACGAATTATTTATGAATTTTATTAATAATTAATAATTAAAAATTATAGTTATATTAATAATAGTAATCTAAATAAAATTAATACTGATTTTTCCTAAAATATATATATATATGTGTGTAAATAACTGCATATATATATTTGCATATATCAGTCTATGTATTTAATAAATATATAACTGTATTTATCAATATAATTTATCTATATTTGTGTGTGTATATATATATATATATATATATATATATATATATATATATATATATATATATATATATATGTATAACTACTATATTTATATCAACATATTAAATATATGAAGGGACGTTCTAACAACACAAACATAAATACATAATATTAATATTTAGTTTAATGAAATTAATATAACTATTATATCTTAACTTGTTTCAAATGACCATCGAGCGTTACAATTGTTTATTACATGAATTTGAAACCAAATATATGTATCTCCCAATATACTGTTTTTATATATAAATATATATAATTTAAGTACTAATCACATATTTTTAAACCAATAGATTTGATATTATTATATTTTAACAAATAATATTCATATATATATATATATATATATATATATATATATATATATATATATATATATATATATATATATATATGTCTATTTATAACTATTTGTTCGTGAATCGTTGGAAGTGGTCAAAGGTTAAATGATTTACATGAACACAGTTCAAAAGTTTTTGAGACTTAACATTACAGACTTTGCTTATCGTCTTGGAAACATATAAAGATTAAGTTTAAATTTGGTCGGAAATTCCCGGGTCATCACAGTACCTACCCGTTAAAGAAATTTCGTCCCGAAATTTGAGTGAGGTGGTCATGGCTAACAATAAAAATGTTTTCATGACGAATATGAGTTGATAAAATAAAATTTTATCACCATTGCTTAATATAGGTAAGATAATTCGATTAGTCGAAGAGCACGAATGAAGCTATCACAAAAGAGTGAAATGAATAAATGAAGTTTCGTTTTAACTTCTTGACGTTGTCTTGGTTGAATTCCGGAATTCAGGGGATTCAAAAGAAAATCTTGGAAATCTGAGAGATTAGATTCTTCGGCGAATAAGGAGATTAAAATCTCTATAATTAAATACGGTGATCTGCCTCGATTACTCTGTCTGATATTTCTATTATAAATTAAACTTTTTTCATTCCATTATTTTCACCATTCCTATACCTTATTTCTTAATTCTTATATCCAAAAGATTGTGAAAATGCTTAATCCAGTTTTAATCCTTGTCCTTAACCTTACTATCGTAACAATCATTCTCCTTTTCCAACTTCCACCCGAGGAATCTGCTTACTTCTACTTTGCTCTTGGGTTATAGTGCTTTTAATTCTCCCGTGTCTCTATGTTGCGATAAACATTGATATATACGGTTTGTAATTTATGCATTGTTATCGAGCTTTATATCTCCCCTTATATTTCAATGTCCCCATTTCCGTTCCTATAATCATTGTCATCCACAGTTAATACTCCCTCCTATTTGCTGCAATTTATACTCTAATTTCTATTTCAGAGCTTTGTCCCTTCGTTTCTTCTTCTGGCGATTTGGCATCTCTTGCAATGGTCCAGAATTCGCAGTTATAAGTTTCAAAATGAACATTGTTAATGTTCTAAATAAGAAGGAACGTAATAGCACGATTTAATTTGTCAAATTACCAGATTCGCGGAGAATAGAACTATCAAGAATATATTTTCTTGATATGTTCAAAAGTTAAACAGAATGAAAGAGTTATGTAACATGACACATGATGATGTTATAATCTGTGAATCATCATGTTCCATTTAGAAACTCAGCATGACTTACTGTAATATAATCACGTTGATCAAGTGTCATTATATTATACTAACTCATGCATCAGTTCCCAACATTACTTCAATAACATTCATATTTTAAACTCGAAAGTTTACAAAATATAGAAACAAACAGTTACTATATGATGTAACACTGATAGCACTAATAGATTAATGATTTCAGATAAGAATAGTTATGAGAATATATTGAGAAATATCGAGGATATTTAAAATGAAAGATACGATAATATCTTTGAATATCTAAGATCAGAGGATGACGAAAACTATTGTCCGCAAGAGTTTAGAGTAAGGAGCAAGATATTCGCTAAAGACTTCAGCAGGCATTGAATCATTTGGATTCTTTGAAGTCAAACTTATTCTTTGTGATTTGTCCACGGTTTCCTTCATAGTTTTGCATAATCCGCTTTTCGGTACTAAATTTTCTATTGAGTGTTTCCAATACTCCATTCTTTATCATCATACTTTCGACAGTTAAGGTCGTGTACATTTTTTGCTACTGTATTCAGCTTTTTCAGAATTTTTGGTATTGATTTGTAGACTGGGTGCTTTTCAGAATTTCAGAATGGAAGATCATAATTCTAAGAGATAAATGTTATATGTTTACATATAACTGTTGATGTAGACATGCTGCAAGATTTCAAAATACTGATTGCTGATTCTCGGTATTTGGTACGGAAATTCTCGTTATCAGATGCAGATGAGTAGATGATAGGATTTCAATGAATATAATAACTTTTCATAAGGTCAAAGATCAATGATGTTGCTGGTAAGTTTAATGCTAATGTAGTTTGATATAAACGGTTTTCTAGTATTGATGACAAAAGGCAACTTTTATATCAGGGTTATAATAAGCTAAACCGAGTGAAAAGTTGAAGTTGACTTATTGGAGCTGTGACAAAATTTACTACCTTCAAAAGGGATTGTGAAGTTATTTTGAGTCATAATAATGCTAAAGGATATAACACAGATACATGTTAAACGTTTACTCAGGTTTCGAGTATTTTCAGGTGCATAGCTATATGCATCACTCTTTCCTTCCATAAATGATGTGCGATTGGTTCATCCTCTCGATTGAAATGTTTCAAGAATCATGAAAGGTTTGAACGCAGATTGAAATCGTCAAGATACAAATGAGGTTTAAAATGAGATCAAGTGGCAACTTGAAGATTTGTTTAATTTCATATGTTATAATCAATATTTTAATTCATTTTTAATTGTCCAATCTTGATAGACCGCATTCGATAGTCCACAGTTAACAGTCCAATAATTCATATATAGTTTAATATATATAATAATTGAATTACTTAAAATGTATCGTGACCCGTGTATATGTCTCAGACTCGATCACAACTCAAACTATATATATTATTATAGAATCAACCTCAACCCTGTATAGCTAACTCCCGCATTACTGCATATAGAGTGTCCATGGTTATTCCAAATAATATATATAGATGGGTCGATATGATATGTCAAAACCTTGTATACGTGTCCCGATATTTAAAGTGCATAAAATAAATAACAGAAATTAAATGACGATAAATAAAGTGCGTAAAGTAAATAACAGAAATTAAATGACGATAAATAAAATTGCGATAATTAAATTGCGATAAATAAACTGCGATAAATAAATTGCGATAAATAAATTGTGATAAGTAAATGTAATATGGAATTAACAGGTAACTAGGAACAGTTAGCTAGGATTTTGTTAGCGTGAATTCTTAACAAATTTTCTCATAGTTAATTTGTCTGTTTCTAACAAATTTTATTTTGTCAAATGTTTTCTTCATTATGCCACTTGTTGGATTCTGATAGGTCAAAATCCAAATATGAAATTGAATGAAAATGGTTATTCTGCGGTGAACGGATACGTATATCTGTGGGTGTAAGTAGGATAGTAAATGACTGTTGAATCAGATTCGAAGAATATACACTGTAACTTATTAATGTGAAATCTAAGTATTCCTCGGGTATTACCTACCCGTTAAAATATTTTCACCATTAACAGTTTGTACGATAGAATTTTTAATTACACTCTTTATGAATATATATATATATATATATATATATATATATATATATATATATATATATATATATATATATATATATATATATATATATATATAATTTTTAATTACACTCTTTATGAAAATATATATATATATATATATATATATATATATATATATATATATATATATATATATATATATATATATATATATATATATATTTTCTTCAGATATAATCATGGATTTAATGAGTTAATGTGATATTAACTCATTTGATTTACCGTTAGAACTAGAATATATAATCTCTAAAACATTGAAGATTATATAATCATCATGTCGAACGAAGATAAATGATGTAGAACGATTCACAGAACGATGATTATGCTCGAGATACATAATGAGATGTTGAGGCGTGTGATATTGAAACTTGAGTTGTTGGTGGTACTGGTATTGATGTTGGTGATACTGTTGGTGCCGGTGATGTTGCTGAAGCTGATACATTTTGTACCATTTTTCCCAAGGCTACAACTCGGGCGCGAAGCTCGTTGACTTCTTCCATTACTCCAGGATGATTGTCGGTCGGAACGAGAGGATGAAAAAGGTTTAGAATTGTGAATAGAATATAATCGTGACGAGCTACCCTGGAAATAAGCGAGAAAATGGTGTCTCGAACAGGTTCGCCGGTAAGTGCTTCAGGTTTTTCACCAAGAGGGCAATTTGGTTGGTGGAAAGGATCGCCTTCTTCGCGTCTCCATTGATTAAGTCGACTACGAACCCATCAGATGAATTAGGGATGACTGATTGATTGATTCATTCTGGTGACACTGCTTCCGGAGCTTTGGTGAATATTCATGTCGGAATAGTTATCGGAATAACTATCGGAATAGCTATCGGAATCTGAGGGACTCGAACTGGTTGAGGGATTCATCTCGTACGATCAGATGAAGAATTTTCGGTAAGAAAATAGACTACAGGATGTAAATTACTACCCTGCAATACATAGTTTACATATGCATATATAATACTAGAATCTCATAAGTTACGGAGGATTCTACGGAAGCTGTCACGCAAGGTAACAATAACAGATACGCTAAGATATGAATTTATCTATACACTGTCTATGCAATAGAGGCAGTAAGACGTGTCTAGACTTTAAGGATGATAAGCGAATAATTTTTGACACTAATGATAAGCAAAACTTTTGACATGCAGACACGGTCGAAGTCCAGACTCACTAATGCATCCTAACGACTTATCAGTTATACACACTAATGTAAACCTGGTTCGCTAAGACCACCGCTCTGATACTGTAACACCCTGATTTTTATATATATATATATATATATCACAGCAGAAGACTGAATTACATAAATACCCTTAGATAACATTTACAAACCATAGTTATCAATTTAGCTTAGTTAACGTTATTACAATATTCCAAAATGTTGGTGTTACGTGAAACCATTATAAAACCAGAAAATATCAGAGTTAAGCACATAGTCAAACATGTCTTCAACCCAACAGCAACACCCATCCTAACCAGCAGTACCTAAACCTGCAAGGGGTGGAAATGTGGGGGGAATTAGCACACAGCTAAGTGAATGGATACTATCTAACAGACCAAGCATAAGCAACTGAACATGCAAGAGATCACAGATATGCTAACGTCCTGAACTAGCATATAATAACTGACAATATGAGGATCGGCGGCTTGTACGAGCACACGACGTAGTTGATCAAGCTACAGTCTACCGATAGTCCGCTTTACTGATTTCACAGCATAACCGTCCAGACGCAACACATGCGTCCTTCTATGCTTGTAACAACCCAACCCGATATACAATCGACCACGTGAAATTTACCAAAATAAAAAAAATTCTTTGTTCAGCAGGTGGCGCGGCGCGCCATAACCTTGCGCGGCGCGCCAAAGTGGCCTGTCCAAAAAGTCTTGAAATGCTAAAATGTTTGACCACTTCCCGACGTATTTAGACAAAACGCTATTCACAACATATTCATATATGAAAAACTAACTTGTTCCATTCATAAAATAAGTTTTACGAGACCGGACCCACATCGGCCGTTTTACGACTTTCGTACGAAAATACAAGTTTTCAACCACATGATTTGTAATACAAAATAAAGGCCGAGCATGGCGATTGGGGATACGCTACCCAATCCTAATCAATCCAAAAGCAAGCCTTCTAAAGCAACTACGCAAGTCCACTAGTCCCCGCTTACCCGAGCCTCCGCATCCATGCAATCTATAAAAAAAATCAACAACGAGAGGGTAAGCTAACGCTTAGTGAATGCAATACTTATACATATACATATGTAATTTACCTACACGCATCCACTTACAATACCATGCAAACAAAATGCATAAACGAGCTAGCAACACCAAACATACGACTAGCAACAACGTTAGTATATAAATCGCCACAATAATATACTAAATCACAATAATGCATAAATATAACAAACCGTTCCCCGCTATGGCACTACCGACTTGTAGACGACCAATAACGTCGAGTCTCACTCGTATGTTGTCACCGACTTGTGACTCATCAAAGGGTGTCACCGACTTGTGAACTACCCACCAATATCTATGGGTCACCGACTTGTGAACGCCATGTGACATCACCGACTTTTGAAGCGCCACTAAGTGTCACCGACTTGTGAACACTATAGGGTGTCACCGACTTGTGAATCACCCAAGGGTATCACCGACTTGTGAACCCCCATCAATACATATGGGTCACCGACTTGTGAACCTCCATGTGGCATCACCGACTTGTGAAGCACCACCTAGTGTCACCGGCTTGTGAACACTATGAAGTGTCACCGACTCGTGAATCACTTCCCCGACTTATGGTGACACCGACTTGTGAAACACCAACCAACTACTAAGGGTCACCGCCCCGTGAACCACTATGAGGTGTCACCGACTTGTGAATAACCTGTCGAGACACTACCGACTTGTAGTTCCCATCCCATCATACCAATAAATATGTCACCATCTTGTGACATAACGCCCACTACTCACGATGTGGCACCAAAGGCCCACATCTCGTACGAGTAAATAAACCACATACATACATGTATAAATATTCCACTCACCTCGATTACTTGAAGAAGTGCAACTCGCAAACTTGAACTCCTTCCACCGACTTCACGTATATCACCTACGCAAATCATACATGCAAATAAGCTACAACTTAAGCCTATTCGACTTAACACATCACAAGTGTAATTTCGACTATATACACTTGACCAACTTTGACTAAGTCAAATCTCACCCGAACCACTCATAATCACAATCGAATAGTGATTATGTCCCACTAATACATTTTGCACAAGGTTTGATCAACCAAT
Organism: Rutidosis leptorrhynchoides; assembly: GCF_046630445.1. NCBI lineage: Eukaryota > Viridiplantae > Streptophyta > Magnoliopsida > Asterales > Asteraceae > Rutidosis > Rutidosis leptorrhynchoides. Next base: position 194,476,124 of record NC_092336.1, read on the forward strand.
CCCCCATTTGGACTCACGACCCGCTCAAATTGACATAAAGTGCAATCTACGCCTTTTTGCACTTTTAACGATACTCGAAAGTCCAAAACTAACGAGACCATTTCCCGCGTTCCCGAAATACCTAAATACACCTCTTTTAGGCTTTAAATGCATTTTAGACCAACATTTACACAAAAACCCATTTTGACCTAAAACTAGTCAAAACACCCAATTTGTGAACTTACACCCCAAATCACTAATAATCCAAGTTAGCTAGTGATTTCATCAATAAAATTAGTTTACAAACTAACAATATCATCATCCAATCCTAAACCCACCAACATCAACAATAACTAGTTACAATTACCCATTTCACCTCCTAAAAGAGTTTTATAACTAACTAGTTCAAAACCCTAAACTTGAATATCAAATTACAAAGATGAAGTTCGGAGTTTGAACTTACCAATACCGCCAAAATGATGCCGTTGACGAGTAGAACAACTTTAATACCCAAGGTTTGACCCGAAACACCCTTCTTCTTCTCCAATTGGAGCTCTCTCTCTCTCTAAAACTCTCCTCTCACTCTAGGGTTTGAAGATGAGAGTGTTTGATGAGTGAAAATGAGCTCCAATGGAGCTCTAGATCAGTTTTGATGACCCCAAACCGACCCTAATTGAAAAGACCAAAGTACCCCTCATTTAAACCTTTTAAAAAGGCTGAAAATTGCCTCTGCAGCAATCGGCGCGCCGCGCCAGAAGGTGGAGCGCCGCTCCAAATAACTGGAAATTGTGTCCCAAAACAGGTTTCAGCAACTTGTTTTGGCCATAACTTTTTGACCGTAACTCCGTTTTCGATGAATCAAATATCGTTGGAAACGTAATAAGATATTCTATCCAATGGTAAGGCTTTGAAACATCAACTCAAACTTTATTTGGGGTTGAAAAGATACGTACACACCTTGTACCTCAAACAACATCCAGTTTTCTTCGACATTCGAGCAAGCAACACGTACATGCTTCGTACACTTCATATACGCATCGTACACCATGAATACATTATGTACAATAAATATTAGGGTCTTACAACTCTCCCCCACTTAAATTGGATCGCGTCCTCGCGATCTAAACCTCATCGCGAACAAAAACAACACACTTTCCTCGAGTCTTCGAGTTCTCACACAATCTCGGACCCCTTTGATGCCGCCATTGTAGTGACCCGAACTTTTCCATGTTTATATATATTAATTGAGATTGATATTTACATGATTAAATGTTTCCAACATGTTAAGCAATCAAACTTGTTAAGACTTGATTAATTGAAATATGTTTCATATAGACAATTGACCACCCAAGTTGACCGGTGATTCACGAACGTTAAAACTTGTAAAAACTATATGATGACATATATATGGATATATATATATAGTTAACATGATACTATGATAAGTAAACATATCATTAAGTATATTAACAATGAACTACATATGTAAAAACAAGACTACTAACTTAATGATTTTTAAACGAGACATATATGTAACGATTATCGTTGTAAAGACATTTAATGTATATATATCATATTAAGAGATATTCATACATGATAATATCATGATAATATAATAATTTAAAATCTCATTTGATATTATAAACATTGGGTTAACAACATTTAACAAGATCGTTAACCTAAAGGTTTCAAAACAACACTTACATGTAACGACTAACGATGACTTAACGACTCAGTTAAAATGTATATACATGTAGTGTTTTAATATGTATTTATACACTTTTGAAAGACTTCAATACACTTATCCAAATACTTCTACTTAACAAAAATGCTTACAATTACATCCTCGTTCAGTTTCATCAACAATTCTACTCGTATGCACCCGTATTCGTACTCGTACAATACACAGCTTTTAGATGTATGTACTATTAGTATATACACTCCAATGATCAGCTCTTAGCAGCCCATGTGAGTCACCTAACACATGTGGGAACCATCATTTGGCAACTAGCATGAAATATCTCATAAAATTACAAAAATATGAGTAATCATTCATGACTTATTTACATGAAAACAAAATTACATATCCTTTATATCTAATCCATACACCAACGACCAAAAACACCTACAAACACTTTCATTCTTCAATTTTCTTCATCTAATTGATCTCTCTCAAGTTCTATCTTCAAGTTCTAAGTGTTCTTCATAAATTCTACAAGTTCTAGTTACATAAAATCAAGAATACTTTCAAGTTTGCTAGCTCACTTCCAATCTTGTAAGGTGATCATCCAACCTCAATAAATCTTTGTTTCTTACAGTAGGTTATCATTCTAATACAAGGTAATAATCATATTCAAACTTTGGTTCAATTTCTATAACTATAACAATCTTATTTCAAGTGATGATCTTACTTGAATTTGTTTTCGTGTCATGATTCTGCTTCAAGAACTTCGAGCCATCCAAGGATCCGTTGAAGCTAGATCCATTTTTCTCTTTTCCAATAGGTTTATCCAAGGAACTTAAGGTAGTAATGATGTTCATAACATCATTCGATTCATATATATAAAGCTATCTTATTCGAAGGTTTAAACTTGTAATCACTAGAACATAGTTTAGTTAATTCTAAACTTGTTCGCAAACAAAAGTTAATCCTTCTAACTTGACTTTTAAAATCAACTTAACACATATTCTATATCTATATGATATGCTAACTTAATGATTTAAAACCTGGAAACACGAAAAACACCGTAAAACCAGATTTACGCCGTCGTAGTAACACCGCGGGCTGTTTTGGGTTAGTTAATTAAAAACTATGATAAACTTTGATTTAAAAGTTGTTATTCTGAGAAAATTATTTTTATTATGAACATAAAACTATATCCAAAAATTATGGTTAAACTCAAAGTGGAAGTATGTTTTCTAAAATGGTCATCTAGACGTCGTTCTTTCGACTGAAATGACTATCTTTACAAAAACGACTTGTAACTTATTTTTCCGACTATAAACCTATACTTTTTCTGTTTAGATTCATAAAATAGAGTTCAATATGAAACCATAGCAATTTGATTCACTCAAAACGGATTTAAAATGAAGAAGTTATGGGTAAAACAAGATTGGATAATTTTTCTCATTTTAGCTACGTGAAAATTGGTAACAAATCTATTCCAACCATAACTTAATCAACTTGCATTGTATATTATGTAATCTTGAGATACCATAGACACGTATACAATGTTTCGACCTATAATGTCGACACATCTATATATATTTCGGAACAACCATAGACACTCTATATGTGAATGTTGGAGTTAGCTATACAGGGTTGAGGTTGATTCTAAAATATATATAGTTTGAGTTGTGATCAATACTGAGATACGTATACACTGGGTCGTGGATTGATTCAAGATAATATTTATCGATTTATTTCTGTACATCTAACTGTGGACAACTAGTTGTAGGTTACTAACGAGGACAGCTGACTTAATAAACTTAAAACATCAAAATATATTAAAAGTGTTGTAAATATATTTTGAACATACTTTGATATATATGTATATATTGTTATAGGTTCGTGAATCAACCAGTGGCCAAGTCTTACTTCCCGACGAAGTAAAAATCTGTGAAAGTGAGTTATAGTCCCACTTTTAAAATCTAATATTTTTGGGATGAGAATACATGCAGGTTTTATAAATGATTTACAAAATAGACACAAGTACGTGAAACTACATTCTATGGTTGAATTATCGAAATCGAATATGCCCCTTTTTATTAAGTCTGGTAATCTAAGAATTAGGGAACAGACACCCTAATTGATGCGAATCCTAAAGATAGATCTATTGGGACTAACAAACCCCATCCAAAGTACCGGATGCTTTAGTACTTCGAAATTTATATCATATCCGAAGGGTGTCCCGGAATGATGGGGATATTCTTATATATGCATCTTGTTAATGTCGGTTACCAGGTGTTCACCATATGAATGATTTTTATCTCTATGTATGGGATGTGTATTGAAATATGAAATCTTGTGGTCTATTATTATGATTTGATATATATAGGTTAAACCTATAACTCACCAACATTTTTGTTGACGTTTTAAGCATGTTTATTCTCAGGTGATTATTAAGAGCTTCCGCTGTCGCATACTTAAATAAGGACGAGATTTGGAGTCCATGCTTGTATGATATTGTGTAAAAACTGCATTCAAGAAACTTATTTTATTGTAACATATTTGTATTGTAAACCATTATGTAATGGTCGTGTGTAAACAGGATATTTTAGATTATCATTATTTGATAATCTACGTAAAGCTTTTTAAACCTTTATTGATGAAATAAAGGTTATGGTTTGTTTTAAAATGAATGCAGTCTTTGAAAAACGTCTCATATAGAGGTCAAAACCTCGCAACGAAATCAATTAATATGGAACGTTTTTAATCAATAAGAACGGGACATTTCAGTTGGTATTCGAGCGTTGGTCTTAGAGAACCAGAATTTTGCATTAGTGTGTCTTATCGAGTTTGTTAGGATGCATTAGTGAGTCTGGACTTCGACCGTGTTTACTTGAAAAATGATTGCTTAACAAATTTTGTTGGAAACTATATATTTTTAACATGTGAATATTATGTGATATATTAATCTCTTAACGCGTTTGATATTATGTGATAGATGTCTACCTCTAGAACAAGTCCCATTGACTCACCTAATAATAATGAAGAGTCAAATGTAAACTGGAATGATTCGTGGACTGATTCACAAGTTCCCGAAGAGGAACCGGAAGAAGAGTCGGAACCGGAAGAGGAATCGGAACCGGAAGAGGAATCGGAACCGGAAGAAGAATCGGAACCGGATGAAGAAATTGAACCGGTGGGGGAAATAATAAAACGGTTAAGTAAAAGAAAATCCTCAACCAACCGACTAAGGTTAATTATGGTCAATGGTGTTTCCGCCAAGGAAGCAAAATATTGGGAGGATTACCAATTCTCCGATGAATCGGATTCCGACGAGAATTCCGATGATGTTATAGAAATTACCCCAACTGAATTTAAAAAGGCAAAAGAAAATAATAAGGGAAAGGGTATAAAAATAGAGAAATCTAATTCCAACCCCGATGAACTTTATATGTATCGTCAACCCCCGAAGTCCTTAAGTTGTAACAATGACCCGGGAACCTCTAAACCACCAGGTTTTTCTAAACCAATGTGGAAAACGACGGCTCGTATTAGGGGAACATCATATATCCCTAGAAATTGGCAAAACGAACCAAAACCGAAGAAGAAGAAACGAGCGAGTCGGAATAAGATAGTTGTATTCGTGTGGTGTAATATATGTAATATAGTGTGCTTATGCTTTATGATATATGTAAAAATTGCTTGTATTAATAAGTATTTTTTTTATGAATCTAACTCTTGTCTATTTTACAGTTTAAAAACACAAAATGGATAGACAACCCAATATTTTAAGAGACCTACCCGGAGACATGATTGATGAAATCTTGTCTAGAGTCGGTCAGAATTCCTCGGCACAACTATTTAAGGCGAGATCAGTTTGTAAGACATTCGAAGAACGTTCCAAGAATGTCTTGGTTTATAAGAGACTTTGGTTTGAAAGATGGGGGATATCACATTGGGAAACCCATAAGTTACGATGTGTTTACTTTGACGCATATATTGCGGGGAACCCAAATGCTATTTTACGCAATGGGTTAAGAAATTAGTTTGACTCAATATATCCGAATATTGGACTTCGTGATTTAGAAAAAGCGGCTAACATGCAACATAAAGAAGCATGTTATGCTTACGGATTAGTAATGTTCGCTTCTCACCAAAGTGAGAACAAGAACATCGGGCTACAACTATTAAACAAAACGTTTCCACAAGTGACGGAGTCGGTAATTAGGGTAAGAAATGAGGTTTTTAGATTGTTGCGGGACTGTTGGACATTACGTAACCCTCGTCCCTTTGACGACGTTACAACACGCTGTCTTATCAACGGCCATAACGGTTATGTTCCACAAGACCAAGGATGGGAAGTAATCCTAGTAAAACCAGAATGCATGACTTGTTTTTGGACGTATGAATTACGTGTCTTTATTGCCTTTGCTGAACGACTTGTGTACTAGCTAGAATTATCTTCACAACCATCTTGTATCAAATTTATTGTGTGCTATATTTCATGCTATATGTAAAATAAGCGGTATTGTAAGTTTGTAAAATATTGTGTAAAAGTTTGAACGCGAAATATTATTATAATCAGTTTTTCATATAGAATTGTAGTAGTTGAATTGTATATTAGCTACTAAGTATGAACTTAACGGGTAGGTACTACCCGAATTTAAACTTATAAAACGCTAATATGAAGAAAAAGCTTTTATAAATGAGTTCATATTATGCTACGAAATACTATTAACTACTCTTAATATTCTGTATGATTAACTTGTTCCATTTGACTATTTTGAAGGAAATGGCACCGACTACTCGACACACCGTGAATATGAATGAAGAGGAATTTCGTACTTTTCTAGCTTCAAACATAGCCGCAGTACAGGCTGCGCTACATACCAACAATAACCTTGGATCTAGCAGTACAGGAAATCGTGTAGGATGCACCTACAAAGAATTCACTGCCTGCAAACCTTTGGAATTTGATGGAACCGAAGGACCGATCGGATTGAAACGGTGGACCGAGAAGGTCGAATCGGTGTTTGCCATAAGTAAGTGTACTGAAGAGGACAAAGTGAAGTACGCTACGCATACCTTCACAGGTTCTGCGTTAACATGGTGGAATACCTATCTAGAGCAAGTGGGACAAGACGATGCGTACGCACTACCGTGGTCAGCATTCAAGCACTTGATGAACGAGAAGTACCGTCCCAGAACTGAGGTCAATAAGCTCAAGACAGAACTTAGAGGGTTACGAACCCAGGGATTTGATATTACCACGTACGAAAGACGATTCACAGAATTGTGCCTATTGTGTCCGGGAGCATTCGAAGATGAGGAAGAGAAGATCGACGCGTTTGTGAAAGGATTACCGGAAAGAATCCAAGAAGATATAAGTTCACACGAGCCCGCCTCCATACAACAGGCATGTAGAATGGCTCACAAACTAGTGAACCAGATTGAAGAAAGAATTAAAGAACAGACTGCTGAAGAGGCCAATGTGAAGCAAGTCAAAAGAAAGTGGGAGGAAAACGGTGATAAGAATCACCAATACAACAACAATAATTACAACAATAATCGCAACAATTATCCCAACAATCGCAACATCAATCGCAACTACAACAAACGGCCCAACAACAACAACAACAACAACAGCAACTACAATAATCATCCCAACAACAATAATAACCGCAACAACAACAACAACAACAATCAGAAGCAGCTATGCCAAAGGTGTGAAAAGTATCACTCGGGGTTCTGCACCAAATTTTGCAACAAGTGTAAAAGAAATGGTCATAGAGCGGCGAAGTGTGAGGTCTACGGACCAGGGGTTAATAGAACGAAAGGAACAAATGGTGTCGGAACGAGTAATGGCGGAGCAAGTAGTGTCGGAGCAAGTTATGCCAATGTAGTTTGTTATAAATGTGGAAAACCGGGCCACATTATTAGAAATTGCCCGAACCAGGAGAACACGAATGGACAAGGCCGCGGAAGAGTTTTCAATATTAATGCGACAGAGGCACAGGAAGACCCGGAGCTTGTTACGGGTACGTTTCTTATTGACAATAAATCTGCTTACGTTTTATTTGATTCGGGTGCGGATAGAAGCTATATGAGTAGAGATTTTTGTGCTAAATTAAGTTGTCCATTGACGCCTTTGGATAGTAAATTTTTACTCGAATTAGCAAATGGTAAATTAATTTCAGCAGATAATATATGTCGGAATCGAGAAATTAAACTGGTTAGCGAAACATTTAAGATTGATTTGATACCAGTAGAGTTAGGGAGTTTTGATGTGATAATCGGTATGGACTGGTTGAAAGAAGTGAAAGCAGAGATCGTTTGTTACAAAAATGCAATACGCATTATACGAGAAAAAGGAAAACCCTTAATGGTGTACGGAGAAAAGGGCAACACGAAGCTACATCTTATTAGTAGTTTGAAGGCACAAAAACTAATAAGAAAAGGTTGCTATGCTGTTCTAGCACACGTCGAGAAAGTACAAACTGAAGAAAAGAGCATCAATGATGTTCCCATTGCAAAAGAATTTCCCGATGTATTTCCGAAAGAATTACCGGGATTACCCCCACATCGATCCGTTGAATTTCAAATAGATCTTGTACCAGGAGCTGCACCAATAGCTCGTGCTCCTTACAGACTCGCACCCAGCGAGATGAAAGAACTGCAAAGCCAATTACAAGAACTTTTAGAGCGTGGTTTCATTCGACCAAGCACATCACCGTGGGGAGCTCCTATTTTGTTTGTCAAGAAGAAAGATGGTACATTCAGGTTGTGTATCGACTACCGAGAGTTGAACAAACTTACCATCAAGAACCGCTACCCACTACCGAGAATCGATGACTTATTTGATCAACTACAAGGCTCGTCTGTTTATTCAAAGATTGACTTACGTTCCGGGTATCATCAAATGCGGGTGAAAGAAGATGATATTCCAAAGACTGCTTTCAGAACACGTTACGGTCATTACGAGTTTATGGTCATGCCGTTTGGTTTAACTAATGCACCAGCTGTGTTCATGGACCTTATGAACCGAGTGTGTGGACCATACCTTGACAAGTTTGTCATTGTTTTCATTGATGACATACTTATTTACTCAAAGAATGACCAAGAACACGGTGAACATTTGAGAAAGGTGTTAGAAGTATTGAGAAAGGAAGAATTGTACACTAAGTTTTCAAAGTGTGCATTTTGGTTGGAAGAAGTTCAATTCCTCGGTCACATAGTGAACAAAGAAGGTATTAAGGTGGATCCGGCAAAGATAGAAACTGTTGAAAAGTGGGAAACCCCGAAAACTCCGAAACACATACGCCAGTTTTTAGGACTAGCTGGTTACTACAGAAGGTTCATCCAAGACTTTTCCAGAATAGCAAAACCCTTGACTGCATTAACGCATAAAGGGAAGAAATTTGAATGGAATGATGAACAAGAGAAAGCGTTTCAGTTATTGAAGAAAAAGCTAACTACGGCACCTGTATTGTCATTGCCTGAAGGGAATGATGATTTTGTGATTTATTGTGACGCATCAAAGCAAGGTCTCGGTTGTGTATTAATGCAACGAATGAAGGTGATTGCTTATGCGTCTAGACAATTGAAGATTCACGAACAAAATTATACGACGCATGATTTGGAATTAGGCGCGGTTGTTTTTGCATTAAAGACTTGGAGGCACTACTTATATGGGGTCAAAAGTATTATATATACCGACCACAAAAGTCTTCAACACATATTTAATCAGAAACAACTGAATATGAGGCAACGTAGGTGGATTGAATTATTGAATGATTACGACTTTGAGATTCGTTACCACCCGGGGAAGGCAAATGTGGTAGCCGATGCCTTGAGCAGGAAGGACAGAGAACCCATTCGAGTAAAATCTATGAATATAATGATTCATAATAACCTTACTACTCAAATAAAGGAGGCGCAACAAGGAGTTTTAAAAGAGGGAAATTTAAAGGATGAAATACCCAAAGGATCGGAGAAGCATCTTAATATTCGGGAAGACCGAACCCGGTATAGGGCTGAAAGGATTTGGGTACCAAAATTTGGAGATATGAGAGAAATGGTACTTAGAGAAGCTCATAAAACCAGATACTCAATACATCCTGGAACGGGGAAGATGTACAAGGATCTCAAGAAACATTTTTGGTGGCCGGGTATGAAAGCCGATGTTGCTAAATATGTAGGAGAATGTTTGACGTGTTCCAAGGTGAAAGCTGAGCATCATAAACCATCAGGTCTACTTCAACAACCCGAAATCCCGGAATGGAAATGGGAAAACATTACCATGGATTTCATTACTAAATTGCCAAGGACTGCAAGTGGTTTTGATACTATTTGGGTAATAGTTGATCGTCTCACCAAATCAGCACACTTCCTGCCAATAAGAGAAGATGACAAGATGGAGAAGTTAGCACGACTGTATTTAAAGGAAGTCGTCTCCAGACATGGAATACCAATCTCTATTATCTCTGATAGGGATGGCAGATTTATTTCAAGATTCTGGCAGACATTACAGCAAGCATTAGGAACTCGTCTAGACATGAGTACTGCCTATCATCCACAAACTGATGGGCAGAGCGAAAGGACGATACAAACGCTTGAAGACATGCTACGAGCATGTGTTATTGATTTCGGAAACAGTTGGGATCGACATCTACCGTTAGCAGAATTTTCCTACAACAACAGCTACCATTCAAGCATTGAGATGGCGCCGTTTGAAGCACTTTATGGTAGAAAGTGAAGGTCTCCGATTTGTTGGAGTGAAGTGGGGGATAGACAGATTACGGGTCCGGAGATTATACAAGAAACTACCGAGAAGATCATCCAAATTCAACAACGGTTGAAAACCGCCCAAAGTCGACAAAAGAGCTACGCTGACATTAAAAGAAAAGATATAGAATTTGAAATTGGAGAGATGGTCATGCTTAAATTTGCACCTTGGAAAGGCATTGTTCGATTTGGTAAACGAGGGAAATTAAATCCAAGGTATATTGGACCATTCAAGATTATTGATCGTGTCGGACCAGTAGCTTACCGACTTGAGTTACCTCAACAACTCGCGGCTGTACATAACACTTTCCACGTCTCGAATTTGAAGAAATGTTTTACTAAAGAAGATCTCACTATTCCGTTAGATGAAATCCAAATCAACGAAAAACTTCAATTCATCGAAGAACCCGTCGAAATAATGGATCGTGAGGTTAAAAGACTTAAGCAAAACAAGATACCAATTGTTAAGGTTCGATGGAATGCTCGTAGAGGACCTGAGTTCACATGGGAGCGTGAAGATCAGATGAAGAAGAAATACCCGCATCTATTTCCAGAAGATTCGTCAACACCTTCAACAGCTTAAAATTTCGGGACGAAATTTATTTAACGGGTAGGTACTGTAGTGACCCGAACTTTTCCATGTTTATATATATTAATTGAGATTGATATTTACATGATTAAATGTTTCCAACATGTTAAGCAATCAAACTTGTTAAGACTTGATTAATTGAAATATGTTTCATATAGACAATTGACCACCCAAGTTGACCGGTGATTCACGAACGTTAAAACTTGTAAAAACTATATGATGACATATATATGGATATATATATATATATATATATAGTTAACATGATACTATGATAAGTAAACATATCATTAAGTATATTAACAATGAACTACATATGTAAAAACAAGACTACTAACTTAATGATTTTTAAACGAGACATATATGTAACGATTATCGTTGTAAAGACATTTAATGTATATATATCATATTAAGAGATATTCATACATGATAATATTATGATAATATAATAATTTAAAATCTCATTTGATATTATAAACATTGGGTTAACAATATTTAACAAGATCGTTAACCTAAAGGTTTCAAAACAACACTTACATGTAACGACTAACGATGACTTAACGACTCAGTTAAAATGTATATACATGTAGTGTTTTAATATGTATTTATACACTTTTTAAAGACTTCAATACACTTATCAAAATACTTCTACTTAACAAAAATGCTTACAATTACATCCTCGTTCAGTTTCATCAACAATTCTACTCGTATGCACCCGTATTCGTACTCGTACAATACACATCTTTTAGATGTATGTACTATTGGTATATACACTCCAATGATCAGATCTTAGCAGCCCATGTGAGTCACCTAACACATGTGGGAACCATCATTTGGCAACTAGCATGAAATATCTCATAAAATTACAAAAATATGAGTAATCATTCATGACTTATTTACATGAAAATAAAATTACATATCCTTTATATCTAATCCATACACCAACGACCAAAAACACCTACAAACACTTTCATTCTTCAATTTTCTTCATCTAATTGATCTCTCTCAAGTTCTATCTTCAAGTTCTAAGTGTTCTTCATAAATTCTACAAGTTCTAGTTACATAAAATCAAGAATACTTTCAAGTTTGCTAGCTCACTTCCAATCTTGTAAGGTGATCATCCAACCTCAAGAAATCTTTGTTTCTTACAGTAGGTTATCATTCTAATACAAGGTAATAATCATATTCAAACTTTGGTTCAATTTCTATAACTATAACAATCTTATTTCAAGTGATGATCTTACTTGAATTTGTTTTCGTGTCATGATTCTGCTTCAAGAACTTCGAGCCATCCAAGGATCCGTTGAAGCTAGATCCATTTTTCTCTTTTCCAGTAGGTTTATCCAAGGAACTTAAGGTAGTAATGATGTTCATAACATTATTCGATTCATATATATAAAGCTATCTTATTCGAAGGTTTAAACTTGTAATCACTAGAACATAGTTTAGTTAATTCTAAACTTGTTCGCAAACAAAAGTTAATCCTTCTAACTTGACTTTTAAAATCAACTTAACACATGTTCTATATCTATATGATATGCTAACTTAATGATTTAAAACCTGGAAACATGAAAAACACCGTAAAACCAGATTTACGCCGTCGTAGTAACGCCGCGGGCTGTTTTGGGTTAGTTAATTATAAACTATGATAAACTTTGATTTAAAAGTTGTTATTCTGAGAAAATTATTTTTATTATGAACATAAAACTATATCCAAAAATTATGGTTAAACTCAAAGTGGAAGTATGTTTTCTAAAATGGTCATCTAGACGTCGTTCTTTCGACTAAAATGACTACCTTTACAAAAATGACTTGTAACTTATTTTTCCGACTATAAAGCTATACTTTTTCTGTTTAGATTCATAAAATAGAGTTCAATATGAAACCATAGCAATTTGATTCACTCAAAACGGATTTAAAATGAAGAAGTTATGGGTAAAACAAGATTGGATAATTTTTCTCATTTTAGCTACGTGAAAATTGGTAACAATTCTATTCCAACCATAACTTAATCAACTTGTATTGTATATTATGTAATCTTGAGATACCATAGACACGTATATAATATTTCAACCTATCATGTCGACACATCTATATATATTTCGGAACAACCATAGACACTCTATATGTGAATGTTGGAGTTAGCTATACAGGGTTGAGGTTGATTCTAAAATATATATAGTTTGAGTTGTGATCAATACTGAGATACGTATACACTGGGTCGTGGATTGATTCAAGATAATATTTATCGATTTATTTCTGTACATCTAACTGTGGACAACTAGTTGTAGGTTACTAACGAGGACAGCTGACTTAATAAACTTAAAACATCAAAATATATTAAAAGTGTTGTAAATATATTTTGAACATACTTTGATATATATGTATATATTGTTATAGGTTCGTGAATCAACCAGTGGCCAAGTCTTACTTTCCGACGAAGTAAAAATCTGTGAAAGTGAGTTATAGTCCCACTTTTAAAATCTAATATTTTTGGGATGAGAATACATGCAGGTTTTATAAATGATTTACAAAATAGACACAAGTACGTGAAACTACATTCTATGGTTGAATTATCGAAATCGAATATGCCCCTTTTTATTAAGTCTGGTAATCTAAGAATTAGGGAACAGACACCCTAATTGACGCGAATCCTAAAGATAGATCTATTGGGCCTAACAAACCCCATCCAAAGTACCGGATGCTTTAGTACTTCGAAATTTATATCATATCCGAAGGGTGTCCCGGAATGATGGGGATATTCTTATATATGCATCTTGTTAATGTCGGTTACCAGGTGTTCACCATATGAATGATTTTTATCTCTATGTATGGGATGTGTATTGAAATATGAAATCTTGTGGTCTATTATTATGATTTGATATATATAGGTTAAACCTATAACTCACCAACATTTTTGTTGACGTTTTAAGCATGTTTATTCTCAGGTGATTATTAAGAGCTTCCGCTGTCGCATACTTAAATAAGGACGAGATTTGGAGTCCATGCTTGTATGATATTGTGTAAAAACTGCATTCAAGAAACTTATTTTATTGTAACATATTTGTATTGTAAACCATTATGTAATGGTCGTGTGTAAACAGGATATATTAGATTATCATTATTTGATAATCTACGTAAAGCATTTTAAACCTTTATTGATGAAATAAAGGTTATGGTTTGTTTTAAAATGAATGCAGTCTTTGAAAAACGTCTCATATAGAGGTCAAAACCTCGCAACGAAATCAATTAATATGGAACGTTTTTAATCAATAAGAACGGGACATTTCAGCCATTGCATCCTATCGATCACGCCTTACCACCATGCAACGTTCCAATCGCACAACTATCCTTCAGGATTTCCTTGGCGTACTCCAACTCACAACTTAGAGTTCTAACGCCCACCGCCAATACTCTAGAGAGTTCGTTCCCGAACGCACTCTACACTAACACGCCGCTACATGAGACAGTCCAAACTAACACTCTACGCCCCTAGTTGGCTCCCCAAACGAGACAACTTTCGGCAAATGGCTCAAACACGCCTACCAAACCGAAGAAACATCGTACCCTCCGGGTACATACTCCCCCACTTAGGGTTTTAACCCTACCTTATCATCGTCAAGGCGATAATATCTTGTGAAATTTCAACATTCCACACACACATGACCGGCACCAACGTTGGTCATACTCAAAATTTTCCGCGAACTTACCTCAAGATACTCGAAACTCGACCTTTTGAATCGGTCAAACGTCGACGCCCGCTAATCTTCACAATAAACCATCTTCGTACCTTCGGGTTTTCTCGTCGGTACCCAAGTACAAAATAATCACAACACCGGAGTGAAGCATTCCACTTGCAGGTATACGGAGGGCACCTGACGTAGTGTTATGCAACTCCCATTACTACCACTGAGTCTAAATCACTCGACCCTTTCGGGTCCCTCCTCGGTGTCATATGACACTTGACTATTCGAAGTCACACAAATCCAATGGACATTACGGCTCAACGCCTACAACTTTCTAGTGACGCCTGCTTGTCACTATCCGCCTAGGCCGCAAAGCAAGCCTAGCAATCCTTTCACTTACAATGGTGATGCTTGGTGCCACCAAGACTTACACCCCAACTCGTATCCTCTCAACCGTTAACACGGTTACTTACACACACCAAAGATAGTCAACAATCGTGACTCTTCTAGCACACCTACATGATCAACGTAAGCGCCTCTCGAACGGCATGCCATCCTACGCTAACCCTTATGGAGAACAATACAAGTAACCCTCTAATCATCCCATGGTTACCCCCGACTTGGTTAAGCCTCCAACACCAACCCAATTAACCCGACTCGGTCAAGTCAAATACACTATGTCGACCCGCCTCGGTCAACACCTAACAACAATCGATTAACCCTACTTGGTTAAGTCAACACACACGGTCAACCCGACTTGGTTAAGTCCTAACAACAATTGATTAACCCGTCTTGATTAGTCAAACGCACTCGGTCAACCCGACTCGGTCAACACTCCTAACAATTTATCGATTAACCCGACTCGGTTAGTCAAACTATCTCGGTCAACCCAACTCGGTCAAACCCCTAAAAAAACAATTTGAGTAACCCGGCTTAGTTAGTCAAATACACTTGGTCAACCCGACTCGGTCAACACCTAACAACAATTGATTAACCCGACCTGGTTAATCAAACCACAATGGACTAACTCGACCTAGCTAGTCACTACAACACATGGATAAACTCAATCATTACCCAAATCACCCGCACATAGATAGTACTAAAATCGAATAGTACCTGAATCAAGCATCTCCAGATTTTCGCGCCCCGTCACTATTCCACTCGGGACATTCCGACTTCCGGTGTCCCTCCTTCCGGCACTTAAAACATGTGACCTTGCTCGACGGACAATCACGAGACTTATGCCCCGTTTGTCCACAATTATAACACGCGAATTTAGAACCACCCGTGTCACTCATCTTTACGCTTCCGACACCTTCGGTAACGCTTTTACTCTTCTTGTTCGAAAACGCCGTCGCTTCGAACTTCCATTTACTAACATCGGACACACTTGGCTTCGACACCTCCGGTTCGAAACCCCGAGCCAACTCAAACAACTCTTTAAAAGACTTAGCCATTCCCCGACTAATCTTACCCTTAAATTCGTTATTCAGTGTACGGTAGAAATCTTTCATCAACTTGTGATCGTCACCAACGTACTCTGGACAAAAACGAGTCTTTGCTAAAAAGGTAGACTTGAGAGTAACCAAGTCCATCGAACCCTGTCGCAAATTGTGTAACTCGTCCCGGATTCTATCAAGATCGGAAGAAGTTCGGTATTCATCAAAGAACTCCTTTTTGAACTCATCCCATGACAAGCTCATACATTGTTCCTCGCCATACAATTGAATATTGTCATCCCACCACAACTTGGCTTCTTCACGTAACATACTAGAACCGTACCTCGTTTTCTTCTCGGGAGGACATTCACTAGTACGGAAAGCCCCCTCGATGTCGGAAACCCAACATGTACTCTTCAACGGATCTCTTACCCCATTAAACATAGGAGGTTGTGCATCCTTGAAGTTTTTGTAATGGAAGTCCCGCCTCCCATTTCCTTCACTCCCTTCACCTCGGGGATAAATATTTCTAGCATCAAGCGCTTCCTCGATTGCGACCTTCACCCTTTCATCAATTAGATCGGTTATTTTCCCATCAACCGATTCCCGGAAAACCTTTCTAACATCCTCGAGAAACTCCGCTTTTTGACGTTTAAAGATGGCCTCAACCTTAGCCGTGAACTCAACGTCTTCGTCTTGATCTTCGTTGGCTTGTTTGCTCCTTGTCGTCATTCTAAGAAATGAACTCGGTTAGGAGCACAACATGAATAACTTAATCAATCGTTCACAAACATATAATATGCCACCGTTCGTACATCCCATCTAGTTCAACACTTGTTGTACATCACTTGCATGACTTGGCTTGCAACCGTAATAATGGTCGCGAAGCATTATTACGCTCACACGCCATGCCGAACTCATGAATACAACAATCATCTCGCTAGATGTTCAACACAACACAACATGATTAGTAACACATAATCAACACATAGTTAAAGCACCTATTCTCAAAGGCACTAACTAGAAACCCGAACCGACCCGTAATCCTACAAGTCCCGCATAATAGCACACACAAAAGTCTAAGTCTAGGCGCCTATCTCAAGTCACCTAAATCCCTTAGACCATGCTCTGATACCACTTGTAACAACCCAACCCGATATACAATCGACCACGTGAAATTTACCAAAATAAAAAAAAATTCTTTGTTCAGCAGGTGGCGCGGCGCGCCATAACCTTGCGCGGCGCGCCAAAGTGGCATGTCCAAAAAGTCTTGAAATGCTAAAATGTTTGACCACTTCCCGACGTATTTAGACAAAACGTTATTCACAACATATTCATATATGAAAAACTAACTTGTTCCATTCATAAAATAAGTTTTACGAGACCGGGCCCACATCGGCCGTTTTACGACTTTCGTACGAAAATACAAGTTTTCAACCACATGATTTGTAATACAAAATAAAGGCCGAGCATGGCGATTGGGGATACGCTACCCAATCCTAATCAATCCAAAAGCAAGCCTTCTAAAGCAACTACGCAAGTCCACTAGTCCCCGCTTACCCGAGCCTCCGCATCCATGCAATCTATAAAAAAATCAACAACGAGAGGGTAAGCTAACGCTTAGTGAATGCAATACTTATACATATACATATGTAATTTACCTACACGCATCCACTTACAATACCATGCAAACAAAATGCATAAACGAGCTAGCAACACCAAACATACGACTAGCAACAACGTTAGTATATAAATCGCCATAATAATATACTAAATCACAATAATGCATAAATATAACAAACCGTTCCCCGCTATGGCACTACCGACTTGTAGACGACCAATAACGTCGAGTCTCACTCGTATGTTGTCACCGACTTGTGACTCATCAAAGGGTGTCACCGACTTGTGAACTACCCACCAATATCTATGGGTCACCGACTTGTGAACGCCATGTGACATCACCGACTTGTGAAGCGCCACTAAGTGTCACCGACTTGTGAACACTATAGGGTGTCACCGACTTGTGAATCACCCAAGGGTATCACCGACTTGTGAACCCCCGTCAATACATATGGGTCACCGACTTGTGAACCTCCATGTGGCATCACCGACTTGTGAAGCACCACCTAGTGTCACCGGCTTGTGAACACTATGAAGTATCACCGACTCGTGAATCACTTCCCCGACTTATGGTGACACCGACTTGTGAAACACCAACCAACTACTAAGGGTCACCGCCCCGTGAACCACTATGAGGTGTCACCGACTTGTGAATAACCTGTCGAGACACTACCGACTTGTAGTTCCCATCCCATCATACCAATAAATATGTCACCATCTTGTGACATAACGCCCACTACTCACGATGTGGCACCAAAGGCCCACATCGCGTACGAGTAAATAAACCACATACATACATGTATAAATATTCCACTCACCTCGATTACTTGAAGAAGTGCAACTCGCAAACTTGAACTCCTTCCACCGACTTCACGTATATCACCTACGCAAATCATACATGCAAATAAGCTACAACTTAAGCCTATTCGACTTAACACATCACAAGTGTAATTTCGACTATATACACTTGACCAACTGTGACTAAGTCAAATCTCACCCGAACCACTCATAATCACAATTGAATAGTGATTATGTCCCACTAATACATTTTGCACAAGGTTTGATCAACCAATCCCCCATTTGGACTCACGACCCGCCCAAATTGACATAAAGTGCAATCTACGCCTTTTTGCACTTTTAACGATACTCGAAAGTTCAAAACTAACGAGACCATTTCCCGCGTTCCCGAAATACCTAAATACACCTCTTTTAGGCTTTAATTGCATTTTAGACCAACATTTACACAAAAACCCATTTTGACCTAAAACTAGTCAAAACACCCAATTTGTGAACTTACACCCCAAATCACTAATAATCCAAGTTAGCTAGTGATTTCATCAATAAAATTAGTTTACAAACTAACAATATCATCATCCAATCCTAAACCCACCAACATCAACAATAACTAGTTACAATTACCCATTTCACCTCCTAAAAGAGTTTTATAACTAACTAGTTCAAAACCCTAAACTTGAATATCAGATTACAAAGATGAAGTTCGGAGTTTGAACTTACCAATACCGCCAAAATGATGCCGTTGACGAGTAGAACAACTTTAATACCCGAGGTTTGACCCGAAACACCCTTCTTCTTCTCCAATTGGAGCTCTCTCTCTCTAAAACTCTCCTCTCACTCTAGGGTTTGAAGATGAGAGTGTTTGATGAGTGAAAATGAGCTCCAATGGAGCTCTAGATCAGTTTTGATGACCCCAAACCGACCCTAATTGAAAAGACCAAAGTACCCCTCATTTAAACCTTTTAAAAAGGCTGAAAATTGCCTCTGCAGCAATCGGAGCGCCGCGCCAGAAGGTGGAGCGCCGCTCCAAATAACTGGAAATTGTGGTCGAGCCCAAAACAGGCTTCAGCAACTTGTTTTGGCCATAACTTTTTGACCGTAACTCCGTTTTTGATGAATCAAATATCGTTGGAAACGTAATAAGATATTCTATCCAATGGTAAGGCTTTGAAACATCAACTCAAACTTTATTTGGGGTTGAAAAGATACGTACACACCTTGTACCTCAAACAACGTCCAGTTTTCTTCGACATTCGAGCAAGCAACACGTACATGCTTCGTACACTTCATATACGCATCGTACACCATGAATACATTATGTACAATAAATATTTGGGTCTTACAATGCTATACTGAACAATCAGTAACTCATGACCCGACCAGGCTACCACAGTCGACCTCACATCAACCCTACCTTGCCGCCTCGGTGGGTTCCCAACCTTGCCGCCTCGGTTGGTGTCCAACTAATAGTGTGCACATAAGACACAGATAAATAGACATGCAATCGTCCTAACTAGCATGGCAATATCTAACTACGCATGGTAATCATAATGAACATAATCATAGTAATAAAGAGTCTGAACAAGTAGCGTGTCAGCTACTTAATACTCTATCCGGAGATAGACCCACTCACCGATTACCCGCAACTGAAGGTTCTCAGAGGTCTAATCTTTCTGAGCCTTCACCTTTTTATTTATCACCTGTGAATCATCACATAATATCTCAAGTTAGTATTATATCCAAGTATTAATACACAACTTTACATTCAACGGAAAATATTCACATAACAGGCAAGGTTTTCGAGCAACATGGGGTTCTCGAGTAAATTCGAGTTTTTAGAGCAAATCGAGTTTTTCGAGCGAATTCGAGTTTTTCGAGCAAATCGAGTTTTTCGAGCAGTAACATGTTTTCGAACATATTCGAGTTTTTCGAGCAGTTTCGATTTTTCGAACATATTCGAGTTTTTCGAGCATCAACATGTTTTCGAGCAGAAGGTTCTCGAGCACTGTTTTCGAGCGAGTTTCAAGCACTGTTTTCGAGCGAGTTTTTCGAGCAGCTTCTTCTTCACCATCAGCTTCACTGATTTGGTGATTTTAAGCCAAAAAAACTCGATTTCAAGGTTTATAGTCCAAATTCAAGCATAAGGAAACATACTAATTATGCATAAACACTTTTCCTAACTATAAACATCAAAATCTATCATTTACAATCAAGATTTGAGATTAATTCATCCCAAAATACCTATTTTATCATAAACTCAAGTTCTAAAACACAATTCATTGTTTTTGACAGGTTCTAACCTCAAAACCACTTGAAAAACTTCATATAAACTATATAGCAACTATTACCAACATCAATTAAACATAACAAACACAAATCATGAAGATTCAAGCTTAATTTCATCAAAAACCCACTTTATACCCAAACCCATTTCTATAAGAATTAAATCACGAATCTAAGCAAACAAACCTGGATAAATGATCACAAGGATGATAAGATTCAGATCCTAAAGCCTCTTAATTCAATTTGTGACTTGGATTAGATTAGGGTTTGAGAGTGAAAGAGTTTGGTACGTTCTAGTTTTGAGAATTCTCTAGAAATGAGAAGAAGAAAGCAGTTTACACTATTAAGATGGAATTAAAACCCATACCCCACAACACATGGGTATTTATCAGTTATCTAATATCTTTCGCACTTAATTTGGCAATCCTAACGGAGTCCAAATTTAACAAACAAACCATCTCTGTGACCCTTGTCACAAACTGGTCTTAACCAACTAATCAATTAATAATAAATATATTATTAAAATAAAAGCATATTTTAACCACAAATATAAACCTAAGGGCAATTAAGTAATCTTACTTCTAACCCTGGTTTCAGTCTGTCCTCGGAATCTGGTCTTGGTCAATCAGATGAGGGTAACGGGTTTTCATCAACTCTTCTGTCTCCCACGTCAAGTTAGACCCTAAACTGTGCTTCTATTCTACCAAAACCATCGGGATTTCTTTCCTTCTTAATTTAGTAACCTTTCTGTCGACCACTCGGATAGGTTCCTCAACCAACTTGTTACTCAAATCAACTTTCAAATCTACTAGCGGTACGATTTATGTCTTGCCATCGACTTTACACTTACGCAAATAACACACATTGAAGGTATTATGAATACCAGCTAGCTCAGAAGGAAGATCTAACACAACTGTCTGGTCATTAATCCTCTGAATAATCTTGAACGGTCCAATAAATCTCGGAGCTAACTTTCCTCGCTTACCAAACCTGATAACACCCTTCCACGGCGAAACTTTCAAGTAAACACGATCAACTACCTCAAAGTTACTGGACGACTACATGGATCAGCATACATCTTTTGTCTATCCCTGGCAGCTTTTAACTTTTCTCGCGCGATAGCAATTTTTTCGGCTGTCATTTGAACAATCTCGGGACCAGCAAACTGTTTCTCTCCAGCTTCTAACCAACAAGTCAGAGTTCTACAACGACGGTCGTACAACATTTCGTAAGGCGGCATCCCTATGCTCGAATGATAAGAATTATTATACGCGAATTCAACCAACGGCAAATGTGTATCCCACGAACCACCATATTCTAATACACATGCTCTCAACATATCCTCTAGCGTCTGTATCGTTCGTTCACTCTGACCATCTGTCTGAGGATGATAAGCAGTACTCAGATTCACACGTGTACCCAGATTCTGTTGTAGACTATTCCAGAAGTTCGACACAAATCTAGAATCTCTGTCTGACACGATCGATAATGGCACACCATGCCGACTAATTATCTCTTTCACATATAAATCAGCAAGTTCGCTTAATGACGCTGTCTCACGAGTAGCAAGAAAATGAGCACTCTTGGTCAAACGATCAACTACTACCCAAATCATATCGTGTTTTCTCTGAGTTCTAGGTAATTTTGTCACAAAATCCATCGTGATATGCTCCCATTTCCACTCTGGAATCTGTAACTGACGCAACAAACCATACGGTTTCTGGTGTTCTGCCTTCTCTTGCGCGCAAATATGACACTTTTCAATAAAACGAGCGATGTCTGACTTCATGGTCGGCCACCAATACATAGATTTAAGGTCATGATACATCTTATTACTGCCTGGATGTACTATCAATCTAGATTTATGAGCTTTAGTTATGATCAAATCCCTCAAGTCTCCAAGCATAGGCACCCAAATACGGTTATTTAAAGTCTTAAGTCCACGAGAATCATCAATTAGGTCAAATTTTCGTTTAGTCATAAGTTCAGATTTAATATGTTCATCCTTCAAAGCACAGGCTTGAACTGTTCGTAGTTGATCAATCAAATCTGAAGTTATACTCAAACGCAAAAATTTCACACTCTCATCAGACTTTTTACGACTTAACGCATCTGCTACGACATTTGCTTTACCCGGATGGTACTTTATTTCACAATCATAGTCTTTGATAAGTTCTATCCACCGTCTCTGTCGCATATTCAGTTCTTTCTGCGTGAAAATATGCTGAAGGCTCTTATGATCTGTACATATTACACACTGTGTACCATATAAGTAATGTCTCCAAAGCTTCAATGCAAATACCACTGCAGCCATTTCTAAATCATGAACCGGATAGTTACGTTCATGTGTCTTTAACTGACGAGAAGCGTACGCGATAACTTTATCTCTCTACATCAGTACACATCCCAACCCGGCAAATGACGCATCACAATAAACCACAAAGTCATCTGAACCCTCTGGCAATGCTAACACTGGAGCCTGACACAACAACTGTTTCAGAGTCTAAAAAGCCTGTTCCTGTTGATCTTCCCATCGGAAACTTACATCCTTTCTAGTCAATTTGGTCATCGGACCCGCTCTTTTAGAAAAATCTTTTATAAATTGGCGATAATAACCCGCAAGACCCAAGAAACTCTTAACTTCTGTCGGCGTCTTCGGTGAATTCCAACCCATTACCGCTTCTATTTTCGACGGATCCACTTTAATACCTGCCTCACAGATAACATGACCCAGAAACTGCACCTCTCGAAGCCAAAACTCACACTTCGAGAACTTAGCGAATAACTGCTCTTTTTTTAACAACTCTAACACTAATCGAAGATGTGTCGCATGATCAGCTTCTGTCTTTGAACATACCAATATATCGTCGATAAACACAATAACAAACTGATCTAAATATGGTTTACAAACCCTGTTCATCAGATCCATGAAGACTGCTGGAGCATTCGTCAACCCAAATGGCATAACCAAGAACTCGTAATGCCCATATCTAGTTCTGAACGCTGTCTTCGGTATATCTGATTCTGCAACCCGAACCTGATGATAACCGGATCTAAGATCTATTTTCGAGAAATACGATGCACCCTGCAGCTGATCAAACAGATCATCGATTCTAGGCAGAGGATACTTGTTCTTAACTGTTCTCTTGTTCAATTCTCGATAATCTATACACATTCTCAGCGAACCATCTTTCTTCTTTACAAACAACACTGGTGCACCCCACGGCGAAGAACTTGGTCTTATAAACCCTCTGTCTAACAGTTCTTGTATCTGAGACATCATCTCTCTGATTTCAGAAGGTGCTAACCTATAAGGAGCCTTAGCTACTGGAGTTGTTCCCGGAACTAACTCAATCTTATATTCTACTTCTCTTACCGGCGGCAACCCCGGTAATTCGTCAGGAAACACCTCAAAAAATTCCGAAACCACAGGAATATCAATAACAGATTTCTTCTCTATCTTAGCATCAATAACATAAGCCATAAAAGACTCACATCCCTTAGAAAGTGACTTCCGCGCCTTCATCATAGAAATCAATGGAAAACTGAACCCACTTCGTTCCCCTCGGGCCACAATACGGGTTCCATTGGTCAAACAGAAAGTCACAATCTTCTTATCACACTTAATGTGGGCCTTATGTAGGCTCATCCAGTTCATCCCTAATACTACATCAAAACTAGGGATAGGAAACACTAAACATGACATAGCAAGCGGTCTACCATCAATTTCTATACTAGCTCCAGACACATACGTTGTGACTAGAACCGTCTTACCATCAGCTACCTCTACTCTAACAGGCTCAGGCAGCACAGTAGCAGGTAACCCTAATTTAGTACAGAAATCTATAGACATAAATGTC
The DNA here is from genome assembly GCF_046630445.1 of Rutidosis leptorrhynchoides. Lineage (NCBI taxonomy): Eukaryota > Viridiplantae > Streptophyta > Magnoliopsida > Asterales > Asteraceae > Rutidosis > Rutidosis leptorrhynchoides. The sequence goes on from NC_092336.1 coordinate 194,500,828, forward strand.
CTATTTGCACCCGAATCAAACAATATTCTAGCAAGTATTGAGTTGATCAAGAACATACCGGTTATGACGTCATCATTATTAGTAGCGGCCTCAACTGTCATCTGAAAGGCCCTGGCTTCCGCAGTCGGTGGGTTCTTTCTCTTATGTCCACTTGAGGCTGTGGAACCCCCGACAGATGCCGAACGCGCCCCTGACCCTGCCCCGGAACTTGCGCCCTTTGACGCCTGACAACTTGCTGAATGATGACCCGGCTGATGACAACTCCAACAAACATTTTCTCTGAAGGAACACCCTTGAGATTCATAACCTACCATACCACATCTTAGACATCTTCTCGTTGCCTCAGAACACTGACTACTATGTGAAGACTTACAACCTTTACACCATTCTTTCTTTCCAGAACCTGAACCTGATCCACCTTGGTTACCCTTACCCTTTTGTCTAAACCCAAACAATTTCTTAGAATTCGAACCTGATTGACTGGTAGCCTGACTACCCTGTGGTACCACATTTCCCCAATTCATACCCCTAGCTGCTCTTACATCACTTTCCACCATCTTTGCCATCACAAAAGCTTGAGACAATGTCAGTGCTGACCTCACAAAGGTCCTATACTCTGGTAAGATCATGTTTACAAAGTGCTGAATTCGGGATTGTTCATCCGGCACCCATTGTTGCACAAATCTTAGCTTGTCCATGTACTTCTCAATCACCTCATCAATTGACATCTGCGGTGTCATCCGCATTTCTAGGAACTCCATATTAATTCTATTCATGTCAAACACATTACAATACTGTTCACATACATTCGCATAAAACTGTTCCCAAGTAATCATCTTAACTTGCTCTGGAGGAACACTAGCTATCACAGAATCCCACCACACCATTACTCTATCTTTCAACAACCTACTTGCATAAGTCACCTTTAACTCAGGCTCACACTGACATGCATCACACACCTTTTCAACCTCCCGTAACCAATTGAGAGTCACGGCTGGGTCATTACTTCCTGAGAAAAGAGATGGTCCACAATCCCTGAACTGTTTAAAGGTACATCTTTTTGGTGGCTGGTATTGTTGTTGGAATTGCTATTGTGGGAATGGTTGTTGGTATGTAGGTGGCTGAACTTGGTTCATCATCATGGGATGTTGGTATTGGTAGTAGTTCTATGGTGGCATGATATGCTGAGGGAATTGGTTCTGTAAAGGGTATTGGTTCTGGTTTATCTGTGGTACGGCATGCGACTGTGCAGTGGCAAAACCTGGCGGTGTATCCTCATTACCCGACTGTCTAGCTAACTCAAGTTCAACAATCTTTTCCTAAGCTTCCTTAAACTTTCCTTCAAGCTCATGTACATAATCAGCATCATATACTTCTACCTCATCCTCTACATCAGGAGCACTGAAGGATCCGGGGTGGATCGGGTTTGTAGCGTTCGCATCCCTGTTGTCTGCCATCTGTGCTACAAAACACTCGCACAAAAGCTTAGTGGATAACTGTTAGCTTACTAAACACTAACATGCACAACATCCTATATTCACTTAGCCCCCACCCCACGGACATGTTTGACTTAATTCAGGGTTTAGGAACAAATACGCGCACGTACTTGCTGCTAAACCACGCTCTGATACCAACTTGTAACACCCTGATTTTTTTTTTTTATATATATATATCACAGCGGAAGACTGAATTACATAAATACCCTTAGATAACATTTACAAACCATAGTTATCAATTTAGCTTAGTTAACGTTATTACAATATTCCAAAATGTTGCTGTTACGTGAAAACATTATAAAACCAAAAAACATCAGAGTTAAGCACGTAGTCAAACATGTCTTCAACCCAATAGCAACACCCATCCTAACCAGCAGTACCTAAACCTGTAAGGGGTGGAAATGTGGGGGGAATTAGCATACAGCTAAGTGAATGGATACTATCTAACAGACTAAGCATAAGTAACTGAACATGCAAGAGATCACAGATATGCTAACGTCCTGAACTAGTATATAATAACTGACAATATGAGGATCAGCGGCTTGTACGAGCACACGACGTAGTTGATCAAGCTACAGTCTACCGATAGTCCGCTTTACTGATTTCACAGCATAACCGTCCAGACACAACACATGCGTCCTTCTATGCTATACTGAACAATCAGTAACTCATGACCCGACCAGGCTACCACAGTCGACCTCACATCAACCCTACCTTGCCGCCTCGGTGGGTTCCCAACCTTGCCACCTCGGTTGGTGTCCAACTAATAGTGTGCACATAAGATCACAGATAAATAGACATGCAATCGTCCTAACTAGCATGGCAATATCTAACTACGCATGGTAATCATAATGAACATAGTCATAGTAATAAAGAGTCTGAACAAGTAGCGTGTCAGCTACTTAATACTCTATTCGGAGATAGACCCACTCACCGATTACCCGCAACTGAAGGTTCTCAGAGGTCTAATCTTTCTGAGCCTTCACCTTTTTATTTATCACCTGTGAATCATCACATAATATCTCAAGTTAGTATTATATCCAAGTATTAATACACAACTTTACATTCAACAGAAAATATTCACATAACAGGCAAGGTTTTCGAGCAACATGGGGTTCTCGAGCAAATTCGAGTTTTTAGAGCAAATCGAGTTTTTCGAGCGAATTCGAGTTTTTCGAGCAAATCGAGTTTTTCGAGCAGTAACATGTTTTCGAACATATTCGAGTTTTTCGAGCAGTTTCGATTTTTCGAACATATTCGAGTTTTTCGAGCATCAACATGTTTTCGAGCAGAAGGTTCTCGAGCACTGTTTTCGAGCGAGTTTCGAGCACTGTTTTCGAGCGAGTTTTTCGAGCAGCTTCTTCTTCACCATCAGCTTCGCTGATTTGGTGATTTTAAGCCAAAAAAACTCGATTTCAAGGTTTATAGTCCAAATTCAAGCATAAGGAAACATACTAATTATGCATAAACACTTTTCCTAACTCTAAACATCAAAATCTATCATTTACAATCAAGATTTGAGATTAATTCATCCCAAAATACCCATTTTATTATAAACTCAAGTTCTAAAACACAATTCATTGTTTTTGACAGGTTCTAACCTGAAAACCACTTGAAAAACATCATATAAACTATATAGCAACTATTACTAATATCAATTAAACATAACAAACACAAATCATGAAGATTCAAGCTTAATTTCATCAAAAACCCACTTTATACCCAAACCCATTTCTATAAGAATTAAATCACGAATCTAAGCAAACAAACCTGGATAAATGATCACAAGGATGATAAGATTCGGATCCTAAAGCCTCTTAATTCAATTTGTGACTTGGATTAGATTAGGGTTTGAGAGTGAAAGAGTTTGGTACGTTCTATTTTTGAGAATTCTCTAGAAATGAGAAGAAGAAAGCAGTTTACACTATTAAGATGGAATTAAAACCCATACCCCACAACACACGGGTATTTATCAGTTATGTAATATCTTTCGCACTTAATTTGGCAACCCTAACGGAGTCCAAATTTAACAAACAAACCATCTCTGTGACCCTTGTCACAAACTGGTCTTAACCAACTAATAAATTAATAATAAACATATTATTAAAATAAAAGCATATTTTAACCACAAATATAAACCTAAGGGCAATTAAGTAATCTTACTTCTAACCCTGGTTTCAGTCTGTTACAGATACCAATTGTAAAGACTCGTCCTAATCCATCCGGATGAAGTCCATTTCGATTATAAACGATTCACATCAGTTGATTACATCGCGAGGTGCTTGACCTCTATATGGTAGATTTTACAAACATTGCATTCGTTTTTGAAAAGACAATTTTCATTACATCGAAAGTTGACGGCAGGCATAACATTTCATAATATATCTAACTATAATTGACTTAATAATAATCTTGATAAACGCAACGACTCGAATGCAATGTCTTTTAAAATATGTCATGAATGACTCCAAGTAATATCTCTAAGATGAGCAAATGCACAGCAGAATATTTCTTTCATACCTGAGAATAAACATGCTTTCAAGTGTCAACCAAAAGGTTGGTGAGTTCATTAGTTTATCATAATTAATCATTTCATAATTTTAATAGACCACAAGATTTCATATTTCTCATAAACATATGTCCCATGCATAGAGACAAAAATATCATTCATATGGATTGAACACCTGGTAACCGACATTCACAAGATGCATATAAGAATATCCCCATCATTCCGGGATCCTCCTTCGGACATGATATAAATTTCGAAGTACTAAAGCATCCGGTACTTTGGATGGGGCTTGTTGGGCCCGATAGATCTATATTTAGGATTCGCGTCAATTAGGGTGTCTGTTCCCTAATTCTTAGATTACCAGACTTAATAAAAAGGGGCATATTCGATTTTGATAATTCAACCATAGCGTGTAGTTTTCAGTACTTGTGTCTATTTCGTAAAGCATTTATAAAATCAGCGCATGTATTCTCAGTCCCAAAAATATATATTGCAAAAGCACTTAAAAAAAGGAGCAAATGAAACTCACAGTAATGTATTTTGTAGTAAAAATACATATGACGACATTGAACAATGCAGGGTTGGCCTTGGATTCACGAACCTATATCATTTGTATATATATTAAAACATATAATAGAAATCTCATAATTTTATTTATTTATATATATTATTTATATATGTTTCGTATTTATATAAGATTTATACTAAATTTTATTAAAAAAACATATACTTTATTTTATATCTTAAATTATATGTTATATGTTATATATATATATATATATATATATATATATATATATATATATATATATATATATATATATATATATTTATTTTTGTATATGTATATAAAGTGATTAATATAGTTATATTAATATCTATGTATAATTAGTATTATATTATAAATACCTAATTTGTTGTATATACGTTTTTATATAAGAAATGTTAATATGTTTTATATATAGTTATATGGAATATTAATATAATTATAGTATGTGTAATAACTATGTTTTATGTACAAAATATTTATTTGTTTAAAAATGATAGTTTTGCTATTAATGGTTTACTAATAATAATAATAATAATAATAATAATAATAATAATAATAATAATAATAATAATAATAATAATAATAATAACTCTTTCAAAAGTGATACTAATACTAATATTAATGATAATAAAACTAGTTTGTGTTATTTTTGTAGTAATGATAATAATGATATTCCTAATCATAATAATATATGTATTAATATCACTAATACTAATAATACTAACACTAATAATGTTTAATGATGTTACCTGGAAATAAAATGATAATAATCTTAGTATTATTCATAATTGTAATTATATTTATAATAATAACTAACATCTATTTTATCATTACTAATAATAACAATTCTAATACTTGTAATAATAATAATAATAACTTGTATTATGATAGTAATAATAATGGTTATCTTAACAATAATAACATTAACTAATAATAATAACAACAATAATAATAATAATAATAATAAACATAATAGTAATAACTAATAGTAATAATAAATAAATAAAAAATATAAGAGTGTATACCCCTTTTTATAGCTTTTTCCAAAAAGAATGCCCTGAGCGGGACTCGAACTCGCGACCTCTCGCTAAATCGCTAACACCCATTACCATCCAAACCAATCCGTTTTTCTGTTACACTACCCAATTTATTTTATTTATCCCGTGTTTGTTTTCTACTTCTTTTTCTCTTAAGCAGCTAGTCGACCAGAGGCAATACCAAACTAACATCAAGATAATCATTTAGTTTTAGGACTTTCACACAAAACATACACGATTTATATGAATCTTGTGACGACCCGGGAATTTTCGAACAAATTTAAACTTCATCTTTATATGATTTCGATACAATAAGAAAAGTCTGTAATGTTGAGTCTCAAAAAATTTTCAAACTGTTTTCACGAATTCAATTACCCTTCGACCGCTTCCGATGATTCACGAACAATTGGATGTAATTAAGTATGTATTTAAATAAATATAAATAATAAATAAATATAATTGAAACATTAAAATCAAATATGTAAAATAATATACAAGATAATAAGGTTGTTATTAAAATCAATCTATATAAACATATATGAAATCTGTACATTATATGTATAGTGTACTATATACAAAATACGTAAATATTAAATATTCAAATATGTTATTACTTAATATATAAGTATTACATAATTATAATATGTAATGTTAATAAATTAAATTTAATTACAAGATAAAATATAATTGTTATTTCAATATTATTATTACTCCCATTACCATTACTAAAATAAATATTAATATTAATATTAGTATCATTAAGATATATAATATATAGATAGAAAAATTTGATAAAGGTAAATTGTAATATTATTATTATACAACTTATTATTATTGTTATTAATATTATTATTAACTATTAATAATATAAAAATTATTAATAAAATTAACAGTATCAGTATTACCAAAATAATCATGTTTATTCATTGTTAATATTAAATAAAACGTATAAAAACAAATAACTTCGTACATTCATTTACCAATCACGATCTTATGTAATTTTTTTTCTTCTTTTTGTTTTTGTCTTTCTGCTTTGTCCTTAATCATATGTCGACACACAAATATTCGTTATATATCAAATCAATTATCTGTAGTGGGAGAGAAAATCATTCAACTTCCATCATATTTACCTAATATCAATTATCACTGATTCATTTTGTTAATTTAAAAACTAAAAATAAACGCTGAACCAGTTTTTATTTTATTTATTCTCTATTGTGCTTCACTATTTGAAATTGTTAAATGAATTATATGAATGTGAAATTCTGTTTTCATTTTGGGTATTATCCCTCTGGTTTCATTAATATATATACTATCATATACATAGACATACATGCAAGTAACACACATACACAATGCAACCGCCATCATCAAAACTGGGTCACCTTCCACGGCCACCATCTTTCACCATCTCAACAACACCCTTCGGTTAGCCACCATCACGAGTTACACGACCAATATAATCCTTCACCGTCTATGACCACGTCTATCTCCCTCTCCTCTTCATCATCGAAACCCTTCACCACCACCTTTGTCTCCTCTTTTTCTTCGATTAATCATCAAACCCATTTAATTTTTTTCTGTTTTACTCGAACTAAAACCTCCACCATCACAGAACGACAACCCTACAAAACACATGTACAACCAACACGCCATCCTTTCTTGCTCCTTTATTTGTGACCCCAATAAACCTACTCGTTTCTGCTTTGCTTCTGTCTTACAGCCGAAGCCACCATCGAATCACCATCTGCTTTTGTTTCTATAAAGAAGATGATACACTAAAGGTGATAATACTTTAAACATTGGTGATTGCACGTCCCCTTTTCTTTTATATCTATGGCCGACAAAAACAAGTATACCCACTTGTTGAATATTAAAAGAATGAGGGAATCGATTTTTTTGGTTACAGCATTTGTTTGTTAGTTGTATTTTAATCAAACACACAAGTACGCATGAGCTGTAAGTTGGAAATGGTGTTTGTTGTTTCCTTTATAAAACCGAGTATCCCCACTTAATCTTATAAAGGTGTGATATGAATATAATAGAGGATACGGCTGCACCACTTGTATTCTTGTTCGAATTACTAAATGGAAAAGGATGATGATTAGAATGATGAGGGGTTATGCATAAAGGCGATAAGGGATCGAGGGAAAATATGAGATGATGATGCCGTATTAATTAAAAGAGAAGAGGTGGATTCGGTGGGAGTGTGTGGGTCATCCCATTTCCAATTCATTTTCTACCACTTGCAAGAACAAATACCGAACCCATTTTAAATCATTAATTATTGCAACTTGGATCAAATAATTTATTTTCGGTATCGGGCTATTGTGGGATCTTTTGGGATTTAAATGGATTGCTTAATTTGGCCGTATTATATTCATATCATTGGGCCGAGACCCAACCACTGCCTTCGATTGAGCTGAAAAAGAGAGATGTCGAATTGCAGGAAAAGAAAGAAATTGGAAACAGAAAATTTCGCTTTAAATACAATTGGTTCTGATTGTAATCAGAAATGTATTGAATGGAGGAGTGGTTAGGGAGTTTTTGGTGAACAAGAGGTCGCGGGTTAGAGCCCGGACAGTGGCATTTATTTTTAGCTTGTTTCCTTAAAGGTAGTTTTATTGTTATTTTTATTAGATTATTATTATTATTATTATAAGTATTATTATTATTATTATTATTATTATTATTATTATTATTATTATTATTATTATTAAAACTATCATTATTAATATTATCATTACTAATAATTATTTTTATCATTTTTATTAAAAATATTATTTTTAATATATATATTTTATTATTAGTAGTATTATTTAAGTTATCATTTTATTATCATTAAAACTATCTTTATTACTATAGCTATTTTAAGTATTATCATTAATATTATTATCATAAAATCATACAACTTTTTATTTATTATTACTAATATTATTTTACCAATTAACAATTAGTTACATAAAACTATATTTAATACATATAACATATAATTTATTAAAATAACAAGTATATCATTAATAATATATAAGTTATTCGAATACAATTACATGAGTTAATATATATAAATGATATAGGTTCGTGAATCCGAGGTCAACCTTGCATAGTTCAATGTTGTTATATGTATTTTTACTACAAAATACAGTATGGTGAGTTCATTTACTCCCTTTTTACTCATTACATTTTTGGGCTGAGAATACATGCAAATGTTTTATTAACTGTTTTACAATAATTATATGCGTGAGTTTCATTTGATTCCCTTTTACTCTTTACATTTTTTTAGGACTGAGAATACATGCAAATGCTTTATTAACTGTTTTACAATAATTATGTGCGTGAGTTTCATTAATCCCTTTTTAAATGCTTTTGTAATATATGTTTTTGGGACTGAGAATGCATGTGCTTTTATAAATGTTTTACGAAATAGACACAAATAATCGAAACTACATTATATGGTTGAATGATCGAAATCGAATATGCCCCTTTTTATTAAGTCTGGTAATCTAAGAATTAGGGAACAGACACCCTAATTGACGCGAACTCTAAAGATAGATCTATAGGGCCCAACAAGCCCCATCCAAAGTACCGGATGCTTTAGTACTTCGAAATTTATATCATGTCCGAAGGAGGATCCCGGAATGATGGGGATATTCTTATATGCATATTGTGAATGTCGGTTACCAGGTGTTCAATCCATATGAATGATATTTTTGTCTCTATGCATGGGACGTATGTTTATGAGAAATGGAAATATGAAATTTTGTGGTCTATTAAAATGATGGAAATGATTATTTATGTTAAACTAATGAACTCACCAACCTTTTGGTTGACACTTTAAAGCATGTTTATTCTCAGGTATGAAAGAAATCTTCCGCTGTGCATTTGCTCATTTTAAATATATTACTTGGAGTCATTCATGGCATATTTCAAAAGACGTTGCATTCGAGTCGTTGAGTTCATCAAGATTATTATTAAGTCAATTATAGTTAGATATATTATGAAATGGTATGCAAGCCGACAATTTTTGATGTAATGAAAGATTGTCTTTTCAAAACGAATACAATGTTTGTAAAATGTATCATATAGAGGTCAAGTACCTCGCGATGTAATCAACTGTTGTGAATCGTTTATAATCAATATGGACTTCGTCCAGATGGATTAGGACGGGTCTTCACAGTTGGTATCAGAGCGGTGGTCTTAGCGAACCAGGTCTTGCATTAGTGTGTCTGACTGATAGTTGTTTAGATGCATTAGTGAGTCTGGACTTCGACCGTGTCTGCATGTCAAAAGTTTTGCTTATCATTTTGTGTCGAAAATTACCTGTTTATCATTCTTAGGGAATCACTTGCTTATCACTCTTAGTCTAGACATCTTACTGCATGGATTGCATGAATATTGTATGGACAAAACTTATATCTTAGCGTATCTGCTAATTCATATCTTAGCGTATATGTTATTGTTACCTTTGACTGATAGATTTCGTAGATTCATCCGTAACTTATGAGATTTTAGTATTATATATGCATATGTAAATTATGTATTATAGGGTACTAATCTCCATCCTATAATCTATTTCTTATCAAAAATCCTCCATCTCATCGTATCAGATGAATCCCTCAACCAGTTCGAATTCTTCGGATTCCGACAACTATTCCGATATGGAGTTTCACCTAAGTTCTGAAAGGAGCGTCACCAGAATGAATTAACCAATCAGCCATCCCCAATTCATCTGATAGGTTCGTAGTCTCCTCAATCATTGGAGACAAGAAGAAGGTGATCCCTGCCTTCCACTACATTGCCCTCTTGGCGAAGAACCTGAAGCACTTACCGGCGAATCTGTTCATAACACCTTTCTCACCCTTATTTTCCAAATATCTCGCCACGACTATATCATAACTCAGATTCTAAACCTTATTCATTCTCCTGTTCTTACCGACAATCATCCCGGAGTAATAAGTCAACGAACTACGCGCCCGAGTTGTAGCTTTGGAAAATATGGTGCAAAACGTACCAGCTTTAGCAACGTCACCAGCATCAACAGTACCATTATCACCAACAACTACATCCGCATCACACGTCTCAACATCAAAACCTATACCTTGAACATCAACATCATACGAACCATAGATACCAAAGAGTACCAACAACAATGAACGATGAAGTATTGATCCATAACTTCATTAATATTCTGCGAAGAATATGTGGTTCCTAATAGTTTTAGAGATTACTTATTCTAGCTCAAATCGAAAATCATATGAGTTTAATATCATATTAACTCATTAAATCCATGATTTCATCTGAAGAAAATATATATGTATATATATTTTCATGAAGACTGTAAATTAAAAGTTCTTTTGTACAAACTGTTATTGGTGAAAACATTTTAACGGGTAGGTAATACCCGAGGAATATTTAGATTTCACATTAATAAGTTACACTGTACATTCTTCAAATCCGATTCAACAATCATTTACTATCCTACTTACAACCACAGATATATGTATCCGTTCACCAAAGAATAACCATTTTCATTCAAATTTAATTTCATATTCAGATTTTGACCGATCAAAATCCAAGTCAAGATTTAGCAGAACACATCACTTTTAGATTCCTACATCTTTCAAAGTCATACTTTGAATTCAAAACTGTGCCAGATTCATTGGCGTGTTATTACCGAAAATAACTTTACAATACCTTTCCAAAATTAACCAATTTTGTCACAGCTCCAGCAAATCAACTTCGACTTTCATTCGGATTAGCCTTATTATAACTTTGATATATAAGCTTGTCACTTGATTTCATCTTAAATATCCTTCGTATCTTGACGATTACAATCAGCATTTAATCATCTAAAAACGCAATTCTCTTGAAACCACCTCGGATTGATAACCATTGATTCAGATATGGTAGCATTAAATGCAGAGGAAACAGCATAATTGTAGATGGTCTAAACTGCCAAAAGTTTAATAATAAAGAATGGAATGTTGGAAACGCTCAATAGAAAATTTAGTACCAAAAAGCAGATTATGCGAAACTATGAAGGAAACCGTGGACAAATCACAAGGACTAAACTTGCCTTCAAAGAATCCAAATAATTCAATGTCCGATGAAATCTTTAGAAAATATCTTGCTCCGAAGTTATGTTAAAATCTTGCGGAAAATTTTTCTTCATCAACCTTCGAACTTAGAAATTCCAAAATATCATCATAAATATCTTCGATATTTCTGAGGATATTTTCATAAATATTATTGTCTGAAATTATCTACCTCTTTGTATTTTTTTGTATTCCATTATATTGAAAACTTCTGTAAAATCTAAGTATAAACTATGAATAAATTGTGGAGAAGTGTTGGGAATCGAAGCATGGGTTAGTATAATATAATGACGCTTGGCCAACGTGATTATATTAAAGTAAGTCATGATGAGTTTCTATTGGAACATGATGATTCACAGATCATAACGTCATCATGTGCCATGTTACATAACTCTTTCATTCTACTTAACTTCTGAACATATCTAGAAAATGTATTCTTGATAGTTCTATCTTCGGTAATTTTGATAAATTTGAAAAATCAAATCGTGCTATCACGTTCCATCCTGCTTAGAACATTATAATCATTCAAAACTCTATATCTACGAATTCTGGACCATTATTCGCTTGACTTGGAGTCGGGAAAAGAAAACAAGAGCATGGAGCTCCGAAAAATAAAGGAAAATATAAAGCCGATCACAAACACAGGAATTACAAACCGTGTATATCAATGTTTATCGCAACATAAAGACACGAGAGAATTAAAAATATTATAACCCCAAGGGCGAAGTAGAAGAAAAGAGATTCCTCCGGTGTTAATTGGAAAAGGAGAATGATTGTTGCGATAGTGAGGATAAGAACAAGAATCAGAACTGGATTAAGCATTTTCACATTCTTTTGAATTTAGGATTGAGTATAGAAGTGGTGAAAAATAATGGAACGGAAAAGGTAAATTTATACTGTAAATATCAGACGTAGTAATTGGGGCAGATCATCGCATTTAATTAAAGAGATCCTAATTTCCTTAAATCTCGAAGAATCAAATCTTGTAGATTTCGAAGATTTTCTTTAAACTCCTTGAATTCCGGAATTCAACCAATACAACATCAAAAGTTAAGACGAAACTTTATTTCGTATTTCATTTCCTTTATGATAGCTTCATTCGTACTCTTTGGATAATCAAATTGTTTATTCCATATTACTCAATAATGATAAAACTCTACTTTATCAGCTCATATTCGTCATAAAAACATTTTTATTGTTAGCCATGACCACCCCACTCAAATTTCGGGACGAAATTTCTTTAACGGGTAGGTACTGTGACGACCCGGGAATTTTCGAACAAATTTAAACTTCATCTTTATATGATTTTGATACAATAAGAAAAGTCTGTAATGTTGAGTCTCAAAAAATTTTCAGACTGTTTTCACGAATTCAATTACCCTTCGACCGCTTCCGACGATTCACGAACAATTGGATGTAATTAAGTATGTATTTAAATAAATATAAAAATAAATATAAATAATAAATAAATATAATTGAAACATTAAAATCAAATATGTAAAATAATATACAAGATAATAAGGTTGTTATTAAAATCAATCTATATAAACATATATGAAATCTGTACATTATATGTATAGTGTCCTATATACAAAATACATAAATATTAAATATTCAAATATGTTATTATTTAATATATAAGTATTACATAATTATAATATGTAATGTTAATAAATTAAATTTAATTGCAAGATAAAATATAATTGTTATTTCAATATTATTATTACTCCCATTACCATTACTAAAATAAATATTAATATTAATATTAGTATCATTAAGATATATAATATATAGATAGAAAAATTTGATAAAGGTAAATTGTAATATTATTATTATACAACTTATTATTATTGTTATTAATATTATTATTAACTATTAATAATATAAAAATTATTAATAAAATTAACAGTATCAGTATTACCAAAATAATCATGTTTATTCATTGTTAATATTAAATAAAAGGTATAAAAACAAATAACTTCGTACATTCATTTACCAATCACGATCTTATGTAATTTTTTTTCTTCTTTTTGTTTTTGTCTTTCTGCTTTGTCCTTAATCAATTATCGACACACAAATATTCGTTATATATCAAATCAATTATCTGTAGTGGGAGAGAAAATCATTCAACTTCCATCTCTGTTGTGTAATATTATATGTATAGTGTCCTATATACAAAATACGTAAATATTAAATATTCAAATATGTTATTACTTAATATATAAGTATTACATAATTATAATATGTAATGTTAATAAATTAAATTTAATTGCAAGATAAAATATAATTGTTATTTCAAGATTATTATTACTCCCATTACCATTACTAAAATAAATATTAATATTAATATTAGTATCATTAAGATATATAATATATAGATAGAAAAATTTGATAAAGGTAAATTGTAATATTATTATTATACAACTTATTATTATTGTTATTAATATTATTATTAACTATTAATAATATAAAAATTATTAATAAAATTAACAGTATCAGTATTACCAAAATAATCATGTTTATTCATTGTTAATATTAAATAAAAGGTATAAAAACAAATAACTTCGTACATTCATTTACCAATCACGATCTTATGTAATTTTTTTTCTTCTTTTTGTTTTTGTCTTTCTGCTTTGTCCTTAATCATATGTCGACACACAAATATTCGTTATATATCAAATCAATTATCTGTAGTGGGAGAGAAAATCATTCAACTTCCATCATATTTACCTAATATCAATTATCACTGATTCATTTTGTTAATTTAAAAACTAAAAATAAACGCTGAACCAGTTTTTATTTTATTTATTCTCTATTGTGCTTCACTATTTGAAATAGTTAAATGAATTATATGAATGTGAAATTTTGTTTTCATTTTGGGTATTATCCCTCTGGTTTCATTAATATATATACTATCATATACATAGACATACATGCAAGTAACACACATACACAATGCAACCGCCATCATTAAAACTGGGTCACCTTCCACGGCCACCATCTTTCACCATCTCAACAACACCCTTCGGTTAGCCACCATCACGAGTTACACGACCAATATAATCCTTCACCGTCTATGACCACGTCTATCTCCCTCTCCTCTTCATCATCGAAACCCTTCACCACCACCTTTGTCTCCTCTTTTTCTTCGATTAATCATCAAACCCATTTAATTTTTTCTGTTTTACTCGAACTAAAACCTCCACCATCACAGAACGACAACCCTACAAAACACATGTACAACCAACACGCCATCCTTTCTTGCTCCTTTATTTGTGACCCCAATAAACCTACTCGTTTCTGCTTTGCTTCTGTCTTACAGCCGAAGCCACCATCGAATCACCATCTGCTTTTGTTTCTATAAAGAAGATGATACACTAAAGGTGATAATACTTTAAACATTGGTGATTGCACGTCCCCTTTTCTTTTATATCTATGGCCGAAAAAAACAAGTATACCCACTTGTTGAATATTAAAAGAATGAGGGAATCGATTTTTTTGGTTACAGCATTTGTTTGTTAGTTGTATTTTAATCAAACACACAAGTACGCATGAGCTGTAAGTTGGAAATGGTGTTTGTTGTTTCCTTTATAAAACCGAGTATCCCCACTTAATCTTATAAAGGTGTGATATGAATATAATAGAGGATACGGCTGCACCACTTGTATTCTTGTTCGAATTACTAAATGGAAAAGGATGATGATTAGAATGATGAGGGGTTATGCATAAAGGCGATAAGGGAACGAGGGAAAATATGAGATGATGATGCCGTATTAATTAAAAGAGAAGAGGTGGATTCGGTGGGAGTGTGTGGGTCATCCCATTTCCAATTCATTTTCTACCACTTGCAAGAACAAATACCGAACCCATTTTAAATCATTAATTACTGCAACTTGGATCAAATAATTTATTTTTAGTATCGGGCTATTGTGGGATCTTTTGGGATTTAAATGGATTGCTTAATTTGGCCGTATTATATTCGTATCATTGGGCCGAGACCCAACCACTGCCTTCGATTGAGCTGAAAAAGAGAGATGTCGAATTGCAGGAAAAGAAAGAAATTGGAAACAGAAAATTTCGCTTTAAATACAATTGGTTCTGATTGTAATCAGAAATGTATTGAATGGAGGAGTGGTTAGGGAGTTTTTGGTGAACAAGAGGTCGCGGGTTAGAGCCCGGGCAGTGGCATTTATTTTTAGCTTGTTTCCTTAAAGGTAGTTTTATTGTTATTTTTATTAGATTATTATTATTATTATTATAAGAATTATTATTATTATTATTATTATTATTATTATTATTATTATTATTATTATTATTATTATTATTATTATTATTATTATTAAAACTATCATTATTAATATTATCATTACTAATAATTATTTTTATCATTTTTATTAAAAATATTATTTTTAATATATATATTTTATTATTAGTAGTATTATTTAAGTTATCATTTTATTATCATTAAAACTATCTTTATTACTATAGCTATTTTAAGTATTATCATTAATATTATTATCATAAAATCATACAACTTTTTATTTATTATTACTAATATTATTTTACCAATTAACAATTAGTTACATAAAACTATATTTAATACATATAACATATAATTTATTAAAATAACAAGTATATTATTAATAATATATAAGTTATTCGAATACAATTACATGAGTTAATATATATAAATGATATAGGTTCGTGAATCCGAGGTCAACCTTGCATAGTTCAATGTTGTTATATGTATTTTTACTACAAAATACAGTATGGTGAGTTCATTTACTCCCTTTTTACTCATTACATTTTTGGGCTGAGAATACATGCAAATGTTTTATTAACTGTTTTACAATAATTATATGCGTGAGTTTCATTTGATTCCCTTTTACTCTTTACATTTTTTTGGGACTGAGAATACATGCAAATGCTTTATTAACTGTTTTACAATAATTATGTGCGTGAGTTTCATTAATCCCTTTTTAAATGCTTTTGCAATATATGTTTTTGGGACTGAGAATGCATGCGCTTTTATAAATGTTTTACAAAATAGACACAAGTAATCGAAACTACATTATATGGTTGAATGATCGAAATCGAATATGGCCCTTTTTATTAAGTCTGGTAATCTAAGAATTAGGGAACAGACACCCTAATTGACGCGAACTCTAAAGATAGATCTATCGGGCCCAACAAGCCCCATCCAAAGTACCGGATGCTTTAGTACTTCGAAATTTATATCATGTCCGAAGGAGGATCCCGGAATGATGGGGATATTCTTATATGCATATTGTGAATGTCGGTTACCAGGTGTTCAATCCATATGAATGATATTTTTGTCTCTATGCATGAGACGTATGTTTATGAGAAATGGAAATATGAAATTTTGTGGTCTATTAAAATGATGGAAATGATTATTTATGTTAAACTAATGAACTCACCAACCTTTTGGTTGACACTTTAAAGCATGTTTATTCTCAGGTATGAAAGAAATCTTCCGCTGTGCATTTGCTCATTTTAAAGATATTACTTGGAGTCATTCATGGCATATTTCAAAAGACGTTGCATTCGAGTCGTTGAGTTCATCAAGATTATTATTAAGTCAATTATAGTTAGATATATTATGAAATGGTATGCATGCCGTCAATTTTCGATGTAATGAAAGATTGTCTTTTCAAAACGAATACAATGTTTGTAAAATGTATCATATAGAGGTCAAGTACCTCGCGATGTAATCAACTGTTGTGAATCGTTTATAATCGATATGGACTTCGTCCGGATGAATTAGGACGGGTCTTCACAAATCTTTGGCTATCTTGAAAACGAGAAAAGCATAAAAAAAATAAAACTCTGCTGCTGCTACATCAAATATGTTCTTGGTAGTTTGGGCATCTATTATTTATCGATCTATAAATGTCCCGAAATGGTGTTGAATGATTTGGAAAACTTAAGATCCGGTTTTCTTTTGGGAGCTCGGAAAACTCTAAAAAAAATGCATTGGGTAAGGTGGGATCAAGTAATTGCGCCCTTAGAGTATGGCGGCTTGGGAATTGGTGGATTACAGGCATTTAACCAAGCACTTACTCTCAAATGGGTGTGGCGGTTTGTTAAGTACCCGGACTCAAAGTGGGCTAAGATAATTCGTGCTTTATATGGTGAGAAAGCGGGTCTAGATGGTAACATATTACGTGGATCTAGTGTGTGGTGTTCCATTGTTAAACTTTTTTATAAAGTAAAAAGTGGTGGTGTCATCCCGAATAATATTCTTCGGGTCAAGATTGGTAATGGTCGTAACACTAGGTTTTGGGTGGACAATTGGAAAAGAGATGGAACTCTCAAAGATAAATACAAAAGGATTTATCATTTGAAAAGAAACAAAAACTGCACGATAGCCGATCGATTCGTAAACATAGAATGGAAATGGGAGTGGGTACGGGAGCATATTAGCACAAGAAATTCAAGTATGTTATCATCCCTAATGACAGATCTGTACGGTATTGCTTGCAACGATGATAACGATGCATGGGAGTGGAGTATTTGTGATGATGGTTATTATAAGGTTAATCAAACGCGATCATTCATTGATAATAGTTATCTTCATGATGCCAAAATAAACACTAGATGGTGCAAGCTTATCCCACGAAAGGTAAATATTTTTGCTTGGAGGGTTATGTTAAATCGATTACCAACACATTTGAATTTATCGACAATGGGCATGGTATTAGATCATCTGAGCTGTGTTTTATGCGGTTGCCATTCGGAATCGATTAGTCACGTTCTGTTCGAGTGTCCTATCGCACAAGAACTGTGAGTTGATGTTCGAAGATGGGTAGATGTTCGTATTCCTGCGTTTAACAATTGGATGGAGTGGTGCGCATGGTTTGATGCTTGGCGTGAGATCAAAGATACAAAAAATAAGCTATACGTGATTATGGCTACTCTTTGGCATATATGAAGGCTTCGGAATGCAACGGTGTTCAACTCAGACTCATTAAAGAAGAACGTGTTATTTGATTCGATTCGTATTGTGGCATATCGTTGGATTTGTAGTAGAAGTACATGTAAAGTTAGTTGGCATATGTGGCTATTGAAGCCTTTGTGATTTTCGTATTTCCGGCTTAAAGCCCTTTCTTGGTGCTTTTATAATTTTCCTACCCTAACAATTTGTTAGGGGGTTTTTGAATAAAATTTTTCCCCTTCAAAAAACAAAAATTGTCTAGCTAAAAAAAAATGGGAGTGGTTCGTACACCACCTATTTTTAGCCGTGCACCACCAAATGTGCTTTACAGAGTTATACAATATAATATTGTAAAGCATTTTTAGTGGTGTATGACTAAAAATAGGTGGTGTACGAATCATCACCAGAAAAAACGAGGTAGTTCAGTTCAAATGCAACAAATTTAAAGTGTCTTTTCCATGGGCCAAAAAAGTTTTGGAACAGAATGTTTGACCTTTTGGATTTTTACACCATACCCTACTCTACAAACTCCCTACATATACATTTCCCTATCACCATACCTTCCTATATATTGTACTTTTCATCATCCAATTTACATTTTTACCCTCAACTTCAAATACCTCCAAAAGTACACCTCTCATTACATAATGTACAACTCACAGAAACAACATTCATTAAATTCCACATTCCCTCTACTTGCCCTATTTAAATCGACCAACAGACCCCTCCACATTCCTCAAATCCTACTACATTTTTAACATCACAGCACCGGAACAAACTACGAAAAGCTATGGATGTAAGTTACGCTTTACCCCTTATCCTTTTACATTTGTTCAATTTTGACCCTCCGCTACCTTTTTACTCGTTTTTCTCAGGAATTTAGGGGAAATTATATACCGCCGTTTGGAAGTTGGTATTGTGACAATCATCTAGAGTTTACTCAATGTTTTGAATCAGCTACAAAAGGTAGTTTTATTGGTTATGGGTTTGGTTACCCACAAGATCGTGACCTTTATGTCGCCGGTGATCTTTATGAAAACAATGTCGTTACTCCGGCCATGATCGTCCTTCCTCGCCGCCGTGTAATTTTCTCCACCCTGTTTTCTATAAGTATCTTTTATCTTTTACGCCTTTTGAATCACATAATGAAATTAAATTACTACTATTGTATAATAACATGTTACATGATACATATAAATAACAGCGTAGCATAATAAAGAAGTACTTGTAGTTTCTACTATTTTTTTTTTCTATTTTTTATTTATTATTAATGTTATTATTACTATTATTTTCAATTTTCAATCATTAACTAATTACTCGTATTAGTATATTAAATGCAAGCATCACAAAATAAATAAAATAGCACAAAATAATGATTTTAATTACCAACATAGCATGTAGAAACATTCGTTTAATTCTTTAATCGAAATAAAAGCAAGTAAAAAAAATTAAAAAAATCATCTGTTTCTAATTTTAAATTTATTTATGTTTTTCACAAAAATGTGTTGAGTTTTGGGTGGTTGGCTAACAGAGAATAGTTCCGGTGAGGGAAGGGAAGAAAAAATTTGCATGTGATTATGATTATGACTTTGTGCATGCCGGGAAAGTAGCTCCGGCACCGGAAGAGTATTACCGGGACCAGGTTCATGTTAATGTCAAACCAAAGGCTGTCGATGAGGATTTGTATAAGATCTCGCCGGAGCTCCTCCGTGAGCCGCCGAGAAAGGTATTGCTTTTATAAATTTTTTATGTATTTTAATTTATTTATATTTATATTTTTGACACCTTCGAATCTCGCAATTTGGAGTATTACATACGGAGTAATTGTCAATTTTCAAGTTGTTAACATGACTTGTAGACCCCAAAGTCAAAGCAACATAAAGTCAACTTTCATGCTGTTGGTGGTCATCAAGTTAAAAGTAACTTTTTGAATCAATGTTTTAAGATTCTTTGCATTTTTTTTAAATGGTAGTTAATTTTTGTTTTGTTATGTAGAAGTCAAATTATTTTACTCCGTAATTAATAAGTTTTTTAAAAAGATTAATAGAGTAGAGAATCGGTATTAATGATAAATTATGTTTTGTGGGTAGTGTGTCAAAGATTAAGAATTTAAGGAATAAGATTCTTTGAATTTATTGTTTATATTGCTTTTGTTTTGTTTATGCAGAAGAAGAGCAATATGTGGGGGTTGTTTTCAATGTGCATGTTACCAACTTGTGTTATGTGAGACCATTAACACCAATAGCAATAGCAATATAGCTTATAGCTATAGATATATATTAGAGTTATATTATATATATAGGTGTGTGTTAGTTAAAAATACTGAAAATGGCCCATGGGTGTGAAGAAAAATGAAGATCAAGATGAAGCTTTGAGGCTGAACATGAGAAGAAGGATTCATGTTTTATAATTTGTTGTTTTGTGTATTTCACTTGATTGATATAGTTTCAAGAATTGAGTTGTGGGCCATTATTTTAGTTTATTTTATTTATTATTAATATTTTTTTGCAAAAAAAAGGAATAAAATTAATAGCAATTTTTCACGAAAAAATGAAAAATTGAAAAAAACAAGATGAAGCTGGGTTTACATACTCCTTGCCCACCTGCTACGGACTATACCAAAATAACAAAAGCCATTAGGACCATTACATCAACACACTACAACAATTTAAATATGTCTGACACCACTTTAAAAACATTCATATGTGTTGTTTAAAACTGAAACTATACTTGCCAAATAATATCTTCACTTTTGTATTAGCATCAAGGTTGATCTAATCATATGTAGTATTGGTGACTAGCACCAACTTTTGCTTCCACTAACCATTGAAACACTCTAAACTTTAACGAGTTCGTCACTCCAACTTAACAAGTGAATTTTCCATTAAACAAAACGTCATTTCTCGAATTTCAAATCGCCCAATACGTAGCCGGTCCAATTAAGTACCATTACCAATACTTCGCCGCCTTTGTACCCAACCCGTTGCAACAATCAAGAGAGGACTCTAGGATAGACGATGTCATGACGCAACAAACATTCCCCCAATAGAACAAAGAGACCTAAATGTTATTTGTCCATGAACAATCTAAAAGGAGATGGTCTACCGACTCGATATAACCCAAACACCAACAACATTTGACGTCTGATCTATACCTTAAACAATTTCGACAACTAAACACTTCTTTTACCGGAATGCCTCCTTGATTTGCTAGCCAATTAAATATGGCTATCTTGAAAGGAACTTGTTTACTCCATATCACTTTTACCAATCGAATTCCGAATCCACATTCGTTGTGTTCATGATTCGGCTCCCTTCCATAACCGTATAAACTTTCTCTAGCAAGTGTTTCCATTTAATCACATCCTCATTCCTTATTATCATTATTAAGAATAAAAACTCCAATAATACCACTAAAATATGAAGTTGGGCAACTTCATACTGATCTCGTGTATCAGTTAGTCCCAAGTCTCACTTCATGTTTCCTTGCTCAACAATAACTCCCATATCCGAAATAAATGCATCCTTTACAGGTTATAGCTCCCATCACCTAAATCTCTAGTATTCCAAGTTGATAATTTCATTGCTTATTCTTAGTTGGGCGTTCACTACTATCAAACATACCTTCAAGGAAATTAACGAACTTGTCGTCCTTATTATCTTTCGGATTATTCTTTGGGTTTAGGATTTTACCGGTAACTTTGACAGGCTTTCGAGGTAATGAAGTCGACTGTTCCAGCATATTGTCTTCTTCGTCTAACTCGTCATCAACTATATTCTCCACATCTTCTTGAAAATCTATTGATTTTGATTTCTTTTTGTGACTTTTTGAGGCACAACGATGTGTATTAGACTTCACATCTTTTTTGGTATGAAGTTTTGATTTTAACGAGTTCTTCTTGTAAAACGTACACGATGATAGGCAATCAAGAGTGGGCCATTATTATTGTTTTTACCCAATATTGTAATAAAAGTATTATTGTGGGTTGGTTTTTTACCTTTACCATGATATCTTAAAGTTTAATTTAGAGTTAGATTGTACACTTGGAACTGATGTCGGCAAAGGACTTTTGACTTGTATGTATCAACTTTAAACGCTTGAACAAAACAGATAGTACTTGTTTGTTCAGCAATAGTACTTTTTCTGAATCAGTATTAATGGTACTATTACAACTTATAGATAAAGGTTGGAAATTGGTGAAAAATATCAAGTAACGGATAAAAATGTCAAGAAATTAAAGTAGAAATTTTTATGGTGGGCAACTGTTTGTTGCTAGAATTATGTAAGTTTCTGCATGCTGTAAAACTACCATAAAAGAAAGCCTCCGTTCTGCATGCTTTGTTTTACCACTAGTCTATTTATTGAAAGTGACCTGAGTATGCACTTGTACAAAAATGATAAATTCAAGAGAAAAAAATGTACATAAATCCAAATTATTTTTTTTACAATTACATGTGATTCTGTATGTCAATTATAAATTCAATCACATGTAATTATGCATGTCAACTCCAATCACATGTGATTGAATTGTGATTGTACAATTCAATCACATGTGATTGTACATGTAAATCAAATGTGATTGTAAAAATAAAAAATAAAAAAAATTGTTTTTAGAAAAAAAAAAATTTGAATTTTTTTTTCAATCACATGTCATTTTCGCGCCACTTATCGCGCTCTCATTGGTCCCTTGGATCTTAATTTATAGATTCAAATGAGTATTCCCCATCTTAGTATTACATATTTTGAGGAATATTCAAATGAAACCAACTTTTAAGTTTAGATTCAAGGGACCAATCAGAGTGCGACACGTGGCGCGATAATCACATGTGATTGAAAAAATATTTAAAAAAAAAATTATTATTAATTTTTTTTTAGAAATTTTTTTTCAAAATTTTTTTTTTTTCGAAATTTTTTTCTTCAATTAGATGTGATTGAATTTTACATGCAGTAAATCACATGTGATTCTGTATGTCAATCACATGTGTTTGTAATACTCAATCACATGTGATTCTGCATGTCAAAACCAATCACATATGATTGATTTTTTTTTTTTTTTTTAGTAAAATGACTAATTTCAGTAAATTTGTGCTAAAACCTTTAAACACCAAGTTTTTGATCAAAACTTGATCGAATCACCGAAATTAAAGTCTGAAATTTTGAAGATATGATCACGAAACGCTAACAAACTTGATCAAATCACCGAATTAAAGTCGGTTTCCGGTTGAAATTTTTTTTTAAAAAAAAATTTTTGAATTTTTTTTTCAATCACATGTGATTGGATTTTATATGCAGAATCACATGTGATTGTGTTTTACAATCACATGTGATTGGATTTGAAATGTTAAATTTAAAAAAAAATTTAATTTTTTTTTCAATCACATGTGATTGTCGTGCCACATGTCGCGCTCTGATTGGTCCGTTAGATTTCAAGCAAATTATTGAATTCAAGGAATTACAACTCTACATATTTTATATAAAATATCAAATAATATTGATATTGTTAATAAAAAATACTCTATATAAGATGTTCAGGTTATCAAAGAGGGGCAGACTTATTAAGGATCAACCGAAGTCATCCACCCTGACGATTTCAATTTTTTTCAGTGTATTATGTATTAAAGTTCGATATTTAGTATATATATATATATATATATATATATATATATATATATATATATATATATATATATATATATATATATATATATATATATATATATAAAATCATTTTGCCCCCCGTTCATGTATTTTTCAAACTTTTAACCTTTTGCATCTGTCAAAGACCTAACAACTAGGTCAATGAGAACGATTAAGAAGCCAAAACATAACATTGACATGTTGTGTGTTCACCAGTGTTATAAAACGCTCACGACTTGATAATGCTCATTTATCTAGCTTCTCAATTTTATAATTTAAGATAAGATTTGGATTGATAACATAAAAGTAAAAGTATACATGAAATAAAATAAGAAAGGTGAAGTTTTGAGAAGAAACTTTTTGTATATTTAACTTTAGAGGCTACCTTTTCCTTTTCTTTGTTTGTCTGCTTTTCCAAAAGAGTTAAAAATAAGGCATTTTTCACTTATATTTTATATAAATAAGCTCTTGTTAGTAGGGTAGGTAATCTAAAAAATGTGTGAGGGAGACAACATGAAAAAGGGTGACTTGGTGAGGTCTATTTTGAAATAAAGAGAAAAGAACATCAAAATGTTTGTTTATTGTTTCCTTTTATTGGTGTTGCACATTCAAAAGGAAAGACTAAAGAGAGACTTCTATTGAAAGATCGGTGACACTCCAAGAACTTTTCAATGTATGTTTGACTGTTGTTAACTTTTTGATTTAACCATATGAGAATGTTATGAAATAAAGTTGATGTTTCTTTGATTTAAAATGAGAAAATTACTTAACAAAGTGATTTTTAAACTCTCGCAATAATTAGCATTTTATAGATATTCACGATATGTTCTATATGGTAACTGAGTTCATGAATTATGGCCAACAAACAGTTCAAATCTCTCATCAAAGGGCGCTATTCTATAATGTCTGTTTAGCAAATCCCCCGCTAACCCGAGTGAAGATTCAAATATTTGTCCTACATTCATTGGTGAAGGTACTCCTAATGGGTTGAAGACCATATCAACAGGTCTTCCATCTTGCAAATAAGGCATATCCTGGAGAGAACTAAAATAATAGACTAATCATTTTAGCTATTCTCTCTCTTAGCCCATTCGGAAGGATCTCATCTCATAATTATCCATGATTGTTTATGTCTCTAGCATGACCACTTGATGAAATGTGGAGGGAAGTGGGGTAAATGGCCGATGCTACCGGAAGAATTCCTCTTTGGATAATAGGTACTGTAGCTGGTATTCTTGTGATCGGTTTAGTAGGCGTTTTCTTTTATGGTTCATATTCCGGATTGGGTTCATCCCTGTAGTAATCGGATGAATTGAGTTGTAGACATGAAAGCGTAAGAACTCAACGGATTCCCTTCTTTGTTTGTCTGATTTAAGGGAGAAGATTTGAAATGAGAAACTGTCATCCCATTTAATCCAATCGGGATGCCCTGTACCTGACATGTTTCTTGGTATGAGTAACATGAAACTCAGAATTAGTGATGTATTCGAGACGCTCCCAAAAAGGGGAATTGATCTATGGTCGATTTCATAAGAATTTTTAGTTATACCTCATAAAAAAGACTTTTTCTTTTGTGGAATTAAGCAGTTCCTTTTTTAGAATGAAAATAGACACCGAGGCTTTGTTTTCGAATTTTATTTTGAACAGAAAAGAATGAAAGTAAAAAAATTAAAAATAATTAGTGTTCTCGAGTTTTGATAGAGAAGAAATGAAAGGATGCAGATAGATTATTCTACTGTATTTTCCTTCCAATATTTCCTTCCAATATTTCCTTCCAAAATGGAAGGAACCTACTTCCTCCTTCATCCCATTCACGTCATTTCTTTTCCTTTATAATTAAACTCGGGAACCATTCAGGCATGCCTGAGTGGCCACCGAGTTGTCCAATGAAGTACACCATCCGGGTTTAATTTCTGGCTATGCCAAATTGTTCAAAAAGGGAATGTGACTAGAGGGTGCGCATAATGCGCAATTCACCCGGTACCAGGTCTCGCGCTCGGGAGACTTGATTACCCGAGGTTTTACCTTCTATGGAGGAGCCAATGTGCTCGTTCACAGCAGGGTTTTCTCGCTTACCAAAAAAAAAAACCCTCGGGAACAGAGCTTAGAACTGCCCAGATCTAATAATTAAACTGATACATTGAACTATAATGAGTAAAATATAGTTGGTGACGAAGGTAAGCGAACAACGCGCACAGAACTAATATACTCGCAACCCCCGTTGGGTTTTTTAGCAGGTAAATTAAAAAAAAGTCTCATGGATTAGCGAAACGGGTTTTACCCACGACGGGTAGTATATACCCATGACCCACCCGCAACCTGCCGGAGGGTATAAATTTTTACCCGTACCTGTGCCAACTGATAAGATTTAATGATTTTATCCGCCCATCATAGATCGGAATCCCGCAGTCACGGATTTTTTATCGCTCATTGCCATCCCTAATCCTTTGTGGTCTTGTGCACAGTATGGATGATGTGACTTGATGTAGTTGACTTAGCAGCTTTGGTCCACTGTGCAGTCTGTTGTATCTTCTTCTGCTTCAATTTAGTTGCAAAGGTGTATTCACCTTTCCCCCTGCACCCTTTCATGTTTCGTTTTATGATAGTTTGTGAGCTTCTAATAGTGTTTTTACGTCAAATGCGATGGTATTCGGTGGTTTTCAGGCCAGTTCTTTGACGTCTGGGTTGTCACTGCTCTTGTTTCTTCTATAGCTACTGGTTCATAGAAGGTTGAAGAGAAGACCATCTTCTTTGATCTACTAAAATAAGGTACTTCCCGTCAAATGCTCATTGATTTATTCGGCAAGTTTGGCTTGATTCTTGATTTGCAGTGTTGCAATGATTGAAGTTATGCTTTCATCAATTTCGAAAAGCCTGAAACAACTTCAAAGGTTGTACAAGAGTTAAACTGGTCGTCGGTTTTGGTTAAACCGATGTTTGTGGGTTGGCCCAAATGCTCTTTTTCGGATCAAAGCTATTTCTTGTGGCACGTGCAGTCATAATAGTATCACATTGAAGGTGAATCATACCATTGTGGAACGCTTCTAATTGAATTATCTGATCGTGGACAAATCCTGGTTGACTTTAGATAACGTGACACCTTTATTGCTTTCTCGAAGTGTTCTTGTTAAGTACGTTGTAGATGGGGCCAATTTGGTTGTCTGATTCATAGCACGAATAAAGACGAGTTGCATAAATGTTGGTGCCTCCTCGAGGTGGTGATGACAATGTGGCAATGGTCTACATGTGTGTTAATAGAAAGGATCGTTTCTTTCATTTTTCTTGGATCTCGATTAAGGGACTGCCCTCGAAATTTATTTTGATCAAGAATATAAAAGAAGCTGCAAGTTAAATTGGACATGTGCTTGTCGTGGTGGATTCGTCTTTGAATTATAGGCATCTAGGTGTGGCGTACATATTCATTGAGACTTCACTTTCTAGTGGAATCAATGAAAGGATCAGTGGTCTAGTTTATGGTTTTATCATTGATGTGGTCGGTCTTTGGAGTGGACAAGTCGATGATCATTCTGTTGTCGAGAACTGGCATGGTGATGATTTTCCATCTGATGTCATGTCTTGTTCAAGACGTGAGGTGTTGCTTGGAGATCCTTCATCGAATTTGGGGTCAGTGGATGAGAATTAAAGGGTAACTATAATGTAAGATGTGGCTAGGGTCAATGGTTCGGAGGTCTACAATAATCATCTAGATTTGATTCAGGAAGCATCGCTAGCTGCGAAGATTTTTGGCTCCAGTTCGGGTAGTATTGTGGGTAAGGTGGTGGATCCAATGGCTTGTGTAACGCTTGTGAGTAAAGTTGAGGGTGGTAAAGTGCATATGAATTTGGTGGTGTTGGAGTTGAGCCTATTTCGGAAGCAATTGAGAGACAGATTCAGAGTCAAAATGTGGATTCGTGGGGTAAGAAAAACTGCTCGTGTTGCATGTCTTTAATACATAATATTCGGGATTGTACGGATCAATGCTCCGGGAATGTTGAGAAGGAGGACGTGGGTTTGGTTTCTAGCTCTATGGTGATGTTTGGAGAAAAAAATCCAAATTTATGTTGCCATTGGCGAGGGGCACTTTTGAGCTTCGGGATCAAGATAAAGATTGTGAGGTTGTGGCTGCGGGTGTGTGACGCCCCGTACAAAACCATCGTGTACGGTTCAACAACAACAGGATCATTACAAGGTCAAACACTATATGCTGTTTGAAAACCAGTTTTGCATTCATAAAAAGATAGCGTTTTACAAAAGATAACGTGACACAAAGGTCGTTACAAAGTCATTATTTGAAAATAACATAAGTTACGAATGCAAAAGAAAAGTTCCATGATTGAGACATCTCTAAGTAATGCAGCGGAAATCTAACACAACAGGTCCATAACAGCAAGTCTATAACACCAAGACAGTAATTCTAACAGCGGAAGCAACATCGTCTAAGCACCTGAGAAATACACGCTTAAAAGTCAACACGAATGTTGGTGAGCTATAGTTTGTAATCAGTAAAGTAATGTAGACCATGAGATTTCAGTGCTTCAATCAGCAGTTTAAATCAGTATGAAAAGTATATGCTTAACCGTGGGCACCCGGTAACTAGACTTAACGTATGTATATCACCCCCTAAAAGTGCACTTGGTGAGTGCGTTTGTCCTCGAAGTATTAAACACCCGTTGAATGGTAGCGCGACTAGCCCGAGTAGGGTTGTCAAACCATATGGATCCATATCTAAGATTCGCGTTCATGGTTTAGGAAACCAATGATTAAACGTTACCGAGCTAAGGGGAAACTTTGTGCCATTTTGTAACCCACACATATATATATATATAAAGTTTAAGTACTCGTGTCTAGTATGTAAAACGTAAAAAGCGCATGTATTCTCAGTCCCAAAATAGTAAAAAGTAGTAAAGAGATGCTATAACTCACAGTGAATAAGCAGTTAAAGTTGATATGAAACGTATGCAGGTAGTAAGTCGGTCCGAAAGGTCGTCAACCTAAGTCAAATGTCACTAGGTCAGTATGTTGTCCCAATAAGTGTAAAAGTGAATAAATAAAGTTTAAATATCATCATCAACATCATCATTATCATTATCAT
This sequence comes from Rutidosis leptorrhynchoides, assembly GCF_046630445.1. Taxonomy (NCBI): domain Eukaryota; kingdom Viridiplantae; phylum Streptophyta; class Magnoliopsida; order Asterales; family Asteraceae; genus Rutidosis; species Rutidosis leptorrhynchoides. Next base: position 194,530,199 of record NC_092336.1, read on the forward strand.
TCATCAACACTAAGGTAAGTTTAACAAGAATAGAGATCGAAACAAAAGGCTGGCTTCGGACAGCTGTTACGACCTCTATACAAATTGAAAAGACGCTTAGTCAGTGGTCATGGCTCCGTATGTGAGTCCTCTAACCGCTGACCAATTTTCAGAACCTAACTCATCTTCGTTTGACCGTGGCGACGGTTTAAGTGCGAGTAGGTCAGAAATTTCAGCACAACGTTACAAAGGCGTAGTGACTTTCGGAAGGCTATAAATCCTAAACCGTATATCGGATTAAGTCGAGGCCTAAACAAAAAGTCATATAATCGAAACAAACTATTTGAAAATCAATTTTCCAGAAGCCCAGGAGTCTGATCAGACCCCGAAAAACAACAAACAAATGCTCCAGTGAGATTCTTGGTGCTTGATGTTCATCACGGTTCTCATCCTTGATGCTTGTAAGCTTCAAGTGTACAACTCTTTGATGTTTTAGCATCACTTTGACCAAAGTTCAACCATCAATACACAACTAAGAGTAAAATATATCATTCTACAAGTTTTGAACATCAAGATTGCCTCTTTATTGCATAGATCCAATAAAGCTTCAACCTTTGTCCATTTTACACAAGTTTATGCATCTCCATCATATATGATGATGAAGACTTGATCTTTATCATCACAACAAACACAAAAATGTTCCAAGTAAGTGAGATCTACAATAATAACTTAGATCTCAAGTATTAAGAAAATCCTAAGCTAGAAAGCTTGGATCTTTACAAGATTAATGAGACCATAAGCTAGAAAGCTAAGATCTTTAACAAAATAATGAAAGTAATTAGACCATAAGCTAAAAAGCTAAGATCTTTAACATAATAATGAAACCCTAAGCTAGAAAGCTTGGATATTTAGTGTTCTTGAAGATCTTGAAACATAAAGCTTGGATCTTTAAGATACATGAAGATCATAAACACAAGTTTTGATCTTTATAACAAAACAAAGAAATCATAAGCTAAATCTAACAAGTAAATGAAGATTCAAAGCTAGAAAGCTTGAATCTTTCATGTTCTTGAAGGATTCAAACCCAAGTTTGAATCTACAAGATATAACAAGATCAAAAGCTAAAAGCTAGATCCATTAAATGATGATGATGATGTCGTGGGTGAGAAGAGGAGAAGAAGAGTAAGAAAAATTTAAAACTTACACTCTTTAGAGTGAGAAAGAATAGAGAGAGAATTAGAGAGTAAGTGTATATAATTTGTAAATGAAATCAAGTGTGAAATGAATGGGTTAAGCTTGGCATTTATAGGAAGTGAGGGTAGGGGAGGGGTGGTGGCCGTAGGTTTTAGTGGGGGACAAGGGGGTACCTTTTTGCTTTTTGATTAATGGTTGTCTAAAGTTGGTGCTTATGTTAGGATCCCATGCAACATTAAGGATAATGCTTAACAAAAATGCTAGTATGTTCCCTTTAATAAATGGGCATTTGTCTTTCATTATTATGGGTCACTAACTTATTATAATTGGGCTAATTAAATAGTCCACTAGCTAGTGTAGGGTGGGCTAAGGTCCAACAAGGTAGAAAATCCAACAAGACCAACTAGTGTGCTCTAGTAAATTACTAAGCGTAAGTAAGCATCCAAAAACCCAAGTAATTGTTATTATAAAATAACAATTAGTATTTCGTAGTCATAATATTCCAATTATGACCAAAGTTAAACGTGTACATAGTACGCAGTTCGTTCTAAACGTCAAGTGACACTAACGGTCATAAAGGCTTCCGGGGATCAAGTTAAGTACCCTACGTACTTAAAGGCACATTTAAACATATAAATGAAAGTAATCCACATGTAGTGAGATCCCAGAGTATAGTATAGCTCAGTACGCACCAATACGCAGTTTCATGAAAGCACAAAGCACAAAAGCAAGTTGAAAAAGTCGTGTCGTTACATTACCCACCTGTTAATGAAAATTTCGTCCCGAAATTTTAAGCTGAGGTAGATGGTAGATTTGTGAAGCGGTGAGGATACTTCTATTTCATTTGATCCTCTCGCTCCCAAGTAAATTCAGGTCCTCGTTTTGCATTCCATCGCACTCGGACGATCGCAATCTTGTTGCGTTTCAAGGTCTCGACCTCACGGTCCATAATTTCGACAGGTTCTTCCATGAAATGGAGTTTGTCGTCAATCGTAAGCTCCTCGTGAGGTATGACGAGTTCTGTTCGGCAAGACACTTCTTCAGATTCGACACGTGGAAAGTGGGGTGAATAGTACTCAACTGAGTCGGAAGGTCCAAACGGTAAGCAACGGGTCCAACACGCTCCAAGACTTCAAAAGGACCAATGTATCGCGGGTTCAACTTTCCACGCTTTCAGAAACAGATTACACCTTTCCAAGGTTCGACTTTCAACATAACGCGGTCGCCGATTTGAAATTCGCGATCTCCACGTTTAAGGTCGGCATAGCTCTTTTGACGATCACAGGCCGTCTTGAGCCTCGCTTGAATTTGGACAATCTTCTCGGTTGTTTCATGGACGAGTTCGGGACCGGTGAGTTGCTTTTCACCTACTTCGGCCCAATAGATAGGAGAACGACCTTTACAGCCATACAATGCTTCAAAAGGTGCGGCCTTAATGCTTGCGTGATACCTGTTGTTGTAAGAGAATTCGGCTAAAGGCAAATGTCTCTCCCAAGCTTTCCTGAAATCAATAACACAAGTACGTAACATGTCCTCCAGGGTTTGAATCGTGCGCTCGCTCTGTCCATCGGTTTGCAGGTGATACGCTGTACTCATATCTAGACGTGTTCCCAAGGCTTCTTGTAAAGAACGCCAAAATCTAGAAGCAAAACGGGTATCGCGATCTGAGATAATCGATAAGGGTACACCGTGACGAGATACAATCTCCTTTATATATAAATGCGCCAGTCTCTCCATCGTATCAGTTTCCTTCATGGCTAGGAAGTGTGCAGATTTGGTAAGACGGTCAACGATAACCCAGATGGTATCATAACCGCCTACCGTCTTCGGTAGCTTCGTGATGAAGTCCATTGTTATTCCTTCCCACTTCCATTGCGGGATTTCGGGTTGTTGAAGTAACCCAGATGGCTTATGATGTTTGGCTTTGATCTTGGAACAAGTTAAACACTTTCCAACATATGCTGCAACATCCCTTTTGAGGTTTGGCCACCGATATTGTACCTTGAGGTCGTGGTACATCTTACCAGCTCCTGGATGGATCGAATACCTTAACTTGTGGGCTTCGTCTAGAATAAGGCTTCATAAATCTCCATAACTAGGTACCCAAATTCTTCCGGCAAAGTATCGGAGTCCAGTCTCCTTGACCTCAAATCGAGAAACGAGAATGTTCAAGTGCTCTTGAGAAATATTCTCCTCCTTGAGAGCCTCTTCTTAAGCTACGCGAATCTGGCTGTTGAGATTCATCTGAATGGTGATGTTCAAGGCACAGACACGAAGTGGTACCATTCTCTCCTTTCGGCTCAAGGCATCGGCTACAACATTTGCCTTGCCAGGGTGGTAACGAAGTTCACAATCATAGTCGTTCAACATCTCAATCCATCGACGCTGTCTCATATTCAGCTGCTTCTGATCAAAGATGTGTTGGAGGCTTTTGTGATCGGTGAGGATAGTACTCTTGGTTCCATACATATAGTGTCTCCATATTTTGAGCACAAAGACAACGACTCCAAGTTCAAGATCGTGAGTAGTGTAGTTTCGCTCTTGAATCTTCAGTTGTCGGGAGGCGTAAGCAATAACCTTCTTCTGTTGCATCAATACACACCCAAAACCTTGTCGGGAGGCATCGCAATACACAACGAAGTCATCATTGCCTTCGGGAAGGGATAAAATAGGAGCGGTGGTTAACTTCCACTTCAGGGTTCGGAATGCCGACTCTTGCACGGTTTTCCAAGCGAACTTCTTCCCTTTGTGAGTTAATGCGATCAAAGGACGCGCAATCAAAGAGAAACCTTCGATGAATCTACGATAGTAACCGGCGAGGCCTAAGTATTGGCGGATATGAGTAGGAGTAGTGAGGGTTTCCCACTTGCCGATAGCTTCGATCTTTGCGGGATCGACATTGATACCCTGATCGCTCACGATATGACCAAGAAATTGAACTTCCTTCAACCAAAATTCTCACTTAGAGAATTTGGCATAAAGTTGCTCTTGTCTCAAGAGTTTTAGCATGAGTCGAATATGTTGCTCATGTTCTTCTTCGCTTTTGGAATAGATGAGGATATCATCTATGAAGACGATAACGAACTTGTCCAGGTATGGCTTATATACACGATTCATGAGATCCATAAACACGGTAGGTGCGTTGGTTAAACTGAATGGCATCACGAGAAACTCATAATGGCCATAAAGTGTTCGGAACGCAGTCTTCAGCACATCGCTCTCCTTCACCCTCAACTGGTGATAACCTGATCGTAAATCAATCTTGGAGTAAACGCTGGATCCTTGCAGCTGATCGAAAATATTGTCAATTCTAGGAAGGGGATACTGATTCTTGATCGTCAACTTATTCAGTTCACGATAATCGATACACATGCGGAAAGATCCGTCCTTCTTCTTCACGAACAAAACAGGTGCGCCCCAAGGCGATGAACTCGGTTGGATAAATCCACGCTCTAGCAATTCCTGCAGTTGACTCTGCAACTCTTGCAGTTCGGAAGGTGCAAGTCGATAAGGTGCGCGAGCTACGGGTGCAGCTCCTGGCGCTAGATCGATCTGAAACTCTACTGATCTCGGCGGCGGTAATCTAGGCAACTCTTCTGGAAAGACGTCGGGAAATTCGTTCACAATTCGCACATCATCTACGCTCTTCTCTTCAACTTCTAGCTTCTTCACATGTGCCAGAATAGCAAAGCGTCCCTTCTTCATAACCTTTTGTGACTTCAAGTAACTAATAATGTTCAACTTCGAACTACATCTATCCCCGTAAACAATCAGAGGCTCACCATCTTCGCGTGGTATACGAAGAATCTTCTCTCTGCAGATAACTTCGGCCCTTTCCTTGGACAACCAGTCCATACTGACAATCACATCAAAGCTTCCCAACTTGATGGGTATTAGATCAATCTCAAAATCCACTCCGGCTAGGTTGATAATACCTCCTCGGCCAATTTAGTCAACCTTCTCATGTTTTCCATTGGCTACCTCAACCAACATACTCTCCTCCAAAGGCACTAACGACCAATCTATCTTAGAGCAAAAGTGTCTACATACATAACTCCTATCGGCACCAGTATCAAACAGAACGGAAGCTAATAGGTTATTGATAGTGAATGTACCTGTAACCAAGTCAGGATTCTCGCGAACATCTCTTGCGTTCATGTTGAAGGCTCTTCCACGTGATGGCCCACCATCCTTCTTCTTGTTTGGACATTCATTCCTGAAGTGGCCCTGCTGTCCACACTCATAGCACTTCCTTGGTCCATTTGGGTTTGTCCTCACAGCTGGGGTGGTGCTCTTACAGTCTCTGCCGATGTGTCCAATCCTCTTGCACTTCTCACACACTACGTTGCAGTATCCATTGTGATGCTTGTAGCATCTCTTACACTGAGGAAGGGTACCTTTGTAGTTAGGATTTGAGCTAAGGTTCGGGTTCCTCCAGTCGTTGTTCCCTTTGAAATTCTCATACCTCTTAGTCAAGTTCTGGTCAAAACCTTTTACCTTGCTTCCGTCCTACTTACGTTTCCCATTACTAGCTCCCGATTCTGATTTTTCCTTCTCTGGCTCTTGGAGGGTAATTTGATTCATTAGGGTGTGCGCCATACGCATAGCTTCTGGGACATTCGCTGGTTTCGATGAAGTGACATTTCCTTGAATGTCCTTGGGGAGTCCCCATAGATACCTCTCCATCCGCTTGTACTCCGGAGTAACCATTGTGGGGAACATCAAAGCTAACTCCAAGTATCTTCGGTTATAGCCATCAAGATCAGTTCCTACAACTTTTAGTTCCCAAAACTCCGCTTCCATTTTCTGAATTTAGGTTCTGAGGCAGTACTCCTCGATCATGGCACTCTTAAACTCTTCCCATGGTGTAGCGTAAGCTTCGTCGATTCCTCGCGCCTGGGCGAGCGTATTCCACCAAGTCAAAGCGCCATTCGACAAAGTGCAGGATGCGAACTTAGTCTTATTCCCCTCGGAGCAGTTACTCATACGGAACACAGATTCCAACTTCTCAAACCATCTCGTCAGCCCAACTGGCCCTTCTGTTCCGCTGAAATTGTGGGGCTTGCAGCTCTGGAACTCTTTGTAAGTACACCCGTTATGAACAGTTGGTTAGCCGGTGGAGCTGGAGCAGGGTTGGCATTCGCTATAGCCGCGACTACTCGAGTAGCTATCATCTCCTCGATCTGGGCTGCGGTGGGGATTTCTCGCGGACCTCTTCCGTTAGCCATCGATCTTCCAAACAAAAATCTTGACTTAAGTCAAAATTCCACAATCGGTAACGTCATAGCAGAAGGTAAACAGTACAGAAACAACACAACACACGATAACTAAGCATGGCAACAAGAAGCATGTAGCACAAAAGCCAACATGTAATAAAACGTCGTACAACAATTAAGCAACAGTAATTCCATTCATAATAAGAAAATTGCGTACAATGGCATGAAGTTCGTACATTACATTAATGAAAAACAGGAAACTACAAATGGAATACATAAGGAAATCTAATACAATAGTCCTAGGGCGAAGGTGGGTAAATGATGTCCATCAGGTGGGACATCTGGTCCTCGAGCTTAGTTACCCGAGCACGGAGAGTATGCACTTCCCTCGTCAGTTCCTCGACGACAGGAGATGCTGGAGGGGCATATGGTGCAGGTGGTGCAGGTGGTCCAGATGATGTAGATGTAGACAGCACAGTGCGGGCGGTCTTACGTACAAATGGATCGACAGGATACGGTACGACCCTTTTACGGGCTGTGACCCTAACCAACTGTCCACGTGCATCCACGAACGGTCTTCCTCCGTTAATCCCTGGGATAACAGTACCATCGAAACGATACCGCTTCTTCGGTGGGGTAGAGGCGGCTGCACGGGCTCCTCCTCAGGGTCCTCCTCAGAATCCTCCTCGCTGGAGTCGTCGGATGATGATCCGTCTGAATCGTCGGAAGGAAATACAGGATCATCGCGGGCGGGAGAAAGCTTCTAGCCAGTGGTCATAAGTCGATATCTGACTGGTGGAATCGGTACAACAAGTCCATCAGCGGTACGTCTAGCCCATTGTCCATGCTCGTTACGGAAAGGACCGTCTCCATTTCCCCCAGGGATCACAGTATCACCGGAATGGTACTGTGGCTCCAGGAGTCTAGGGCTGGGTGGTGCTGGAATCATCTCGGGATCCTCGTCTCCATCTGAGATGTCCATTAGGTCAAGCACGAGTCCATCTGAGATGTCCATCTGAGATGTCCATTACTTCGAAGGGTAGCGGTGAATCAGCAACAATCATAGGCGAGGCAACAGTCGTCTCTGAGTCACTCTCGAAGTCAAAGGTCATGGGCAGCATGTCTGATATCTGAACAAGGAAAAATACCTTTTCCATGTCAGTAAGACATATAGCAAGGACGTAATCAGGCACTACAGCAACCTAGATCGTCTAACGCAGTACATAGCATGGCAATAACAACAGTACTAAACAAAGTAACATGCAATCGAAAGCAGACAGTAGCATGCAGTAACGAGGATAAGCAATAGCATACAGCAAGTTCACATAGCAGTAAGGGTAAGCAGTAGCATGCAGCAAGATCATACGATAGTATAAGTAAGCAGTAACAAGTAAACGAGCAAGTTGTAGATTAGTCCTATTAGTGAATCCTACTCGGTCTGGTCTAGACTCACTAATGCAAGCTATTTCCCTACAACCAATGCTCTAATACCAAATGTGACGCCCCGTACAAAACCAATGTGTACGGTTCATCAATAACATGATCATTACAAGGTCAAACACTATATGCTGTTTGAAAACCAGTTTTGCATTCATAAAAAGATAGCGTTTTACAAAAGATAGTGTGACACAAAGGTCGTTACAAGGTCATTATTTGAAAATAACATAAGTTACGAATTCAAAAGAAAAGTTCCATGATTGAGACATCTCTAAGTAATGCAGCAGAAATCTAACACAGCAGGTCCATAACAGCAAGTCTATAACACCAAGACAGCAATTCTAGCAGCGGAAGCAACATCATCTAAGCACCTGAGAAATACACGCTTAAAAGTCAACACGAATGTTGGTGAGCTATAGTTTGTAATCAGTAAAGTAATGTAGACCATGAGATTTCAGTGCTTCAATCAACAGTTTAAATCAGTATGAAAAGTATATGCTTAACCGTGGGCACCCGGTAACTAGACTTACCGTATGTATATCACCCCCTAAAAGTACACTTGGCGAGTGCGTTTGTCCTCGAAGCATTAAACATCCGATGAATGCTAGCGTGACTAGCCCGAGTGAGGTTGTCAAACCTTATGGATCCATATCTAAGATTCGCGTTCACAGTTAGGAAACCAATGATTAAACGTTACCGAGCGAAGGGGAAACTTTGTGCCATTTTGTAACCCACACATATATAAAGTTTAAGTACTCGTGTCTAGTAAGCAAAACGTAAAAAGCGCATGTATTCTCAGTCCCAAAAATAGTAAAAAGTAGTAAAGAGATACTATAACTCACAGTGAATAAGTAGTAAAAGTCGATATGAAACGTATGCAGGTAGTAAGTCGGTCCGAAAGGTCGTCAACCTAAGTCAAAGGTCACTAGGTCAGTATGTTGTCCCAATAATTGTAAAAGTGAATAAATTAAGTTTAAATGTCATCATCAACATCATCATTATCACCATCATTCATCAACACTAAGGTAAGTTTAACAAGAATAGAGATCGAAACAAAAGGCTGACTTCGGACGGCTGTTACGACCTCTATACAAATCTAAAAAACGCGTAGTCAGTGGCCATGGCTCCGTATGTGAGTCCTCTAACAGCTGACCAGTTTTTAGAACCTAACTAGTCTTCGTTTGACCGTGACGACGGTTTAAGTGCGAGTAGGTCAGAAATTTCAGCACAACGTTACAAAGGCGTAGTGACTTTCGGAAGGCTATAAATCCTAAACTGTATATCGGATTAAGTCAAGGCCTAAACGAAAAGTCATATACTCGAAACGAACTATCTGAAAAACAATTTTCCAGAAGTCCAGGAGTCTGATAAGACCCCAAAAACAGCAAACAAGTGCTCCGGTGAGATTCTTGGTGCTTGATGCTCATCACGGTTCTCATCCTTGATGCTTGTAAGCTTCAAGTGTACAACTCTTTGATATTTTAGTATCACTTTGACCAAGGTTCAACAATCAATACACAACTAAGAGTAAAATCTATCATTCTACAAGTTTTGAACATCAAGATTGCCTCTTTATTGCATAGATCCAATAAAGCTTCAACCTTTGTCCATTTTACACAAGTTTATGCATCTCCATCATATATGATGATGAAGACTTGATCTTTATCATCACAACAAACACAAAAAGGTTCCAAGTAAGTGAGATCTACAATAATAACTTAGATCTCAAGTATTAAGAAAACCCTAAGCTAGAAAGCTTGAATCTTTACAAGATTAATGAGACCATAAGCTAGAAAGCTGAGATCTTTAACAAAATAATGAAAGTAATGAGACCATAAGCTAAAAAGCTAAGATCTTTAACATAATAATGAAACCCTAAGCTAGAAAGCTTGGATCTTTAGTGTTCTTGAAGATCTTGAAGCGTAAAGCTTGGATCTTTAAGATACATGAAGATCACAAGTTTTGATCTTTATAACAAAACAAAGAAATCACAAGCTAGATCTAACAAGTAAATGAAGATTCAAAGCTAGAAAGCTTGAATCTTTCGTGTTCTTGAAGGATTTAAACCCAAGTTTGAATCTACAAGATATAACAAGATCAAAAGCTAAAAGCTAGATCCATTAAATGATGATGATGATGTTGTGGGTGAGAAGAGGAGAAGAAGAGAAAGAAAAATTTTAAACTTACACTTTTTAGAGTGAGAAAGACTAGAGAGAGAATTAGAGAGTAAGTGTGTGTAATTTGTAAATGAAACCAAGTGTGAAATGAATGAGTTAAGCTTGGTATTTATAGGAAGTGAGGGTAGGGGAGGGGGTGGTGGTCGTAGGTTTTAGTGGGGGACAAGGGGGACACCTTTTTGCTTTTTGATTAATGGTTGTCTAAAGTTGGTGCTTATGTTAGGATCACATGCAACATTAAGAATAATGCTTAACAAAAATACTAGTATGTTCCCTTTAATAAATGGGCATTTGTCTTTCATTATTATGGGTCACTAACTTATTATAATTGGACTAATTAAATAGACCACTAGCTAGTGTAGGGTGGGCTAAGGTCTAACAAGGTAGAAAGTCCAACAAGACCAACTAGTGTGCTCTAGTAAATTACTAAGCGTAATTAAACATCCAAAAACCCAAGTAATTGTTATTATAAAATAACAATTAGTATTTCATAGTCATAATATTCCAGTTATGACCAAAGTTAAACGTATACACAGTACGCAGTTCGTTCTAAACGTCAAGTGACACTAACGATCATAAAGGCTTCCGGGGATCAAGTTAAGTACCCTACGTACTTAAAGGCACGTTTAAACATATAAACGAAAGTAATTCACATGTAGTAAGATCCCAGAGTATAGTATAGCTCAGAACGCACCAATGCGCAGTTTCGTGAAAGCACAAAACACAAAAGCAAGTCGAAAAAGTTGGGTCGTTACAGGGTGGCCTGCTCGGTGTGGAGGATTTGTTTGTGGGATCGGAGGACGGTACACTATTTAGTCGCAAGGGCGGTGGTGGTAAGGTCGCAACGGTTTCCTCTTTGGGCTTTTTTGATTCGGTTATGAAGAACTTTGAGGTTCATAAAGTCGAAGGTAAATTGACCAATGGCAAGGCTACAGGAAAATCGGAGAAAGGTAAAATGGTGCAGAACGCTGAGTTAAAGCGATTCAACGTCGAGGGTATTTGAGACTTTTTTTTAGTGCTTGTGTTAATTTTTTGTTGGTTGTTATTTTGTCTATGTTTTTTGTGTCTTTTGTGACGTTTTTTTATAGCTTGTGCATGTGTTGCCGTAGGTTTAGGTTGTTTTGTTGGTTCGTTTTGGTTGGTTTTGCAGTCCTTAGTTCTTTTGTTTCTTGTCTTAGACTGGATCCGATTTTCACTCTCCTTGTATGTTGTTTTGTTTTCTTATATTAGTTTGGTGAAGTATCCGCTCTTTTTATACATAAGTTATGTTTTTTGGAAGAAAAAATCAACATTTTACGTTGCAACAAGTACCGAGTACTAAATATAAATATAAATAAATTTATAAACTTTGAATTTTTTATTTTATTATATATATATATATATATATATATATATATATATATATATATATATATATATATATACACACACACACACACACACTAGGTTTAAGAGCCTGTGCGTTGTACGTTGGATTTAATATTATTTCAAAGATAGCGTACGTATAATATTAGTAACATAACGTTAAAACATATATTATTTTTCATATATCTGATACGAATGAAACATATTTAAAAAATAGATTAAACTTGATGGATCTCATAATAATGAAACATACTTCAAATATTTTAAAAAAAAATAACATTAAACATACATTATAGTTCATATATATCATACTAATGAAAATTATTTAAAACATATTTAAAACTTAAGTCTATAAGTGTTGCAAGACTTCTTTGTATACAACATTTTTTGAGCCCGTGTTGCACGAATGTGTAAAAAACCATGCAATATGAAAAAATGAATTTGCAATTCATATTGGTATGTAAATAACGATACTAAAAACATAGGAAAAGTATAAGAATCATTTAAGTGTCCGTGGTGTTGAAAAACCTTTAAATATTATTTTGAGGTTAAAAACCCGTAGTTTTGAGCCTGCGCGTTGCCGGTTACTCAAAAAGCTTTATAAATTTGTTATGTATAGGTATAGATTTAGTCTTACATTATATATTACTTAGGAAACATTATACTTAATAGTATCAGTTGAACAATATTGTGTGCATCACACATAACAGACATGTTCAATACAATCTCAACAATGAAATAAAATCGCCTAATACATTTCAAATTTCAAATCATATATTTGATGAGAATGAAACATATTTAAAAAATAGATTATACTTGATGGATCTCATAATAATGAAACATACTTTAAATATTTGAAAAAAAAATAACATTAAACATACATTATAGTTCATAGATATCATACAAATTAGTTTTCAATAACTTTAGTATTGCTGTGCATGAAATAAATATAAGCTACTTTGTGTGATTAACTTCATGCTGTTGTTTTACCAAAAAAATATGTCAAATGAGTTGTAATGTCCACAATTAAATGGGTTGAAAATGCTACCTATAGCTACACAAAAAGTAAAGTTGGAGCGTATCGTATCCACAATATGCAGAGTATAGAAGATGTAAGTCGAGTAGTCTTTGTGGCAATGAACCATTCACGGTGAATTGTACCTTCAACGTTTGTAACCACGCCTCTAACACAATGTGCAAATGCAGAACTGTAAATAGCAGCCGAATGTAAATGAACAGCAAATTGACGTGTTGTTACTGCCAAATAAAAGACCATTTAACAAACAAAAAGAGACAACATAGTTGATCCACAATAAATGAATCAACATGAATTACAAATGACAATATAAGTAAATAAAAATTTACCATTCTCAATAGGTGGGGTAGTTGTAATGTTTTTAGCAGTTCCATAAGTGACATACATACATCTATCCAAAATCACCATTCAACATCATTTCGTTTATTCAATTGCTCTAGATTTATGAGTCCGTACGTTGCAATACAACTTTATAAAATAGTATTCCAAAACGTTTTCACCGTTCACCCACCAATGACAATATATAATGTAAAATTCAAGAGTATGGTTAGAAACATGTTAACAGAAATATGAAAAGTACAGAGATAGAACATATGAAATGGTCATCGTGCGTCATTTCAACATGAGCCCAAGAAATAAAAATATTGTTGGTTAATTAAAAATATATTTAAAGCAAACACGTTCAAGATAGATCGATCAAACTAACATTTTCAAACCTTACAATTTGAAAAAGTTGAACTCATTACAATGCCTGATGTAAGTTATTGGTTTATCAAAATACCCTCAAAGATCATTAACCGAGTCGTGTACAAAGGGATAAACACAATACGGTTGTATGTTGCTAATAAGAAAAGATTTGAAGACATGAGCCAAACAAACCACCCATGAATCTTTGACAATATGTTCGTATAACTGAATGTCTGAATTTTATGATGACAGCTTGCGTGTGCACTGATGTTGATTTCCATGATTAAATATAAATATTACAATATATGATGATTTCAAAACTGACCTCCAATTCTTCAACCATAAGGTCAGTGTTGATATTCTATACTCCTCCCTTCAACATAATACAGAAACAAATCAAATAGAAAAACTACTAAGAACAAAAACAAAATAGCATAACTAAAAACATAGCTTACCTCAAATTGAAAGATAGGAAAAAGCTACCAATCCTTAAAACAGTCTGCAAAAAACCCAACCACAAATAAACAATTATTCTACCCTTAAATAACGGAAATCAACATATGAATAACAAAAGACCTTAGTTAAAACTTATTTAAAGGGCACAAAAGAAAAAATAAAGTTATTGTAAGAAACATTGATAATAAACTTTGAAAAATTGTTGTAGCTTTGAAGACCATACCTTTTGGTCTAAATATTTATCTTTCATTCAACAATACAGATTTCTTGATAATTTAAAAATCCAAAACTTTATTTTCATGTAAACATCATTTGTGGGCTATAATGTAGAATACACGCAGGATGCGATCCATAATAGTTCACTGTTGGAAGAAGCCAGTTTCAAAGACGTGGTCTGCACTGCTTATTATAACGTCAGAGCATCAAAACTTACACATCAAGCTACTTTCGGTTGTCAAAGTAGACATAAAAATGGATAAGAGTTTAACTCCAATGTAATCATTGTTTTAAAGGTATACTCGTATGAAAATATTAGACCATCGGGTTAGGAGGATAGTATACCTTAGTTTTACAGAACCCAGTCATGTGGATGAAGCAACTTTTAATGGGCATAATACCTGGAACAAAGGGGCAGGTTATTTCAATTTTCCAACAATAATTCAAAAAAGTAGAGAAAATCGTCAAAATCATAGAAAAGTTGAGTGACGATCGCATCTGCTCCAGCGTGAACCTGCATTATGAAATTCCAACAAACGTTAGAAACAGGTAATTGTCACTTAATGAATTGACTGGTCGACAATGAAGTTGAGGCTAAAAGACTACCTGAATGCAAATTTTAATTTTATTAAGGTCTTTTATCTCATAAGTTAAATATTGGTATAAACCAAATTAGGATTATACTCTCCAAGAAAGAAACCCACAACAAACTCTGAGTTTTAGCACTAATGAAATACATATCTTCAAACCTTGAGTTCATTAAATCATCATTATGTACCATAAGAATATTGCAAAAAACCAAACCCTTAAAAACTGTTGTAACAAAAAAATGAACCAAAACCATCCCATTGACCACATTAAGTCAAACTCCCTATTAACAATCCCAAAAAAGATATATTATAATAATAACACCAAAACCATACCCCAATATACCAAAAATTTAACCTAATGTCTTCCCATATATAAACCATAGCGTCCAGATTCAATAAAATCTCCAAGAACAAAAACAGTTGACTTTTCAAATTCAACATATCAGTCAAAACTTTAACCTGAATAGTTAGAGTCTTCATATTTTTTTTTTATTTTTACTCAAAAAGATAGAAGATAGACCATACCATTTTTCTCATGCCCAGCATATTACAACACCTCAGCCCTACAAAGTTGACAATTTGACCAAAAAAAGTCAAACTATCATTTTTATTTCCCAAAAGACTACTGTTATGCCTCTTTAAACCAAGCGACAATCTCTTATAATAATGAAAGATTATAACATCTTTCCTTAGGCTACACATGAAAAACCATCAACTTAAATCAACATTAGTGAGATAAAATAACAAAAATGATATGAGCATATAAAAATGTATCTTTTAATTGTTACTTTAAAAAGAAAGTGCATATCTTGTATTGAAACTGATGAATTTCAAAATATCAATATTTTGGTATTTAAGTAACATATTATTTCGGATTTAATGAGACGGCCCGTCTTAATCCATAAGGACGAATACAATAACATATGATTACATTGCGAGATATTTGACCTCTATATGATACATTTAAAAACATTGCATTCGTTTTAAAAGACAAACTTTCATTACATCGAAATGCATACCATTTCATAATATCCAACTATAAATGACCTAATTTGTCATTTACTTAATCATAATCTTTATTGAACTCAACGACTTGAATGCAACGTCTTTTGAAATATGCCATGAATGACTCCAAGTAATAATATCTTTAAAATGAGCAAATGCACAGCGAAAGATTTCTTTCAATCCTGAGAATAAACATGCTTTAAAGTGTCAACCAAAAAGTTTGTGAGTTCATTAGTTTATCAACAATATTCATTTTCATCATTTTTAATAGACCACAAGATTTTCATTTCCATTTCTCATAAATATACATCCCATACATAGAGATAAAATCATTCATATGGTGAACACCTGGTAATCGACCTTAACAAGATGCATATAGAATATCCCCATCATTCCAGGACTCCCTTCAGACATGATAAATTCGAAGTATTAAAGCAGTTCAAATTATCTGACTAGGGCTTGTTAGTGCCCATCGATCTATCTTTAGGATTCGCGTCAATTAGGGGCCAGTTCCCTAATTCTTAGATTACCAGACTAAAAAGGGGCATATTCGATTTCGATAATTCAACTATAGAATGTAGTTTCGATTACTTGTATCTATTTCGTAAAATATTTATAAAAGCAGCTCATGTATTCTCAGTCCCAAAATTATATATTGCAAAAGCGTTTAAAAAGGGAGCAAATGAAACTCACAATACAATATTTTGTAGTAAAAATATTCATACGACGATAGTGAACAATGCAGGGTTGGCCTCAGATTCACGAACCTATATCATTTGTATATATATTAAAACATATAATCGTAGTTGAATAAAATTATATATTATATCTTTATATATTATATATATTTAATTTGTGTATATATTCAAAATGATTAATATATATAGTTATATTAATATATATATATATATATATCTGATTAGTATTATTTTAAAATACCTAACTTGTTATTTATGAATATTTATATAAAAATTGTTAATATGATTAATACATACTTATAACTTTAATAATATCTTTAAAATTTTTATTTTCATAATAAATTTAATGTTAATAATATTGATAATACTAATAATAATAATACTAATAGTTTTAGTGATAATAAAATGATAGCTGTTAATAATGATAATAATTTTTATTAATAACAATACTAATAATGGTAATTATATTAATAATAATAATGATAATCTTTATAATGGTACTTATGTTAATAATATTAATAATAATTCTAATAATTATAAAATGATACTAATATACTAATATAAATGAAAATAATAATAAATTTTATTATTTTCATAATAATAATAATAATAATAATAATAATAATAATAATAATAATAATAATAATAATAATAATAATAATAATAATCATAATTATAATAATAATAATACTTAAATGATAACATTCATAATAATATTAATAATACTTATAAAAATACTAATGATAATAATGTTTCTAATACCTAAAAATATAAATATGATTTTAGTAATAATAATAATTATAATACTAACAATAAAAATAATAATAATAATCACAATAATAATAATGATAATAATGATAATAATAATAATAATAATAATAATAATAATAATAATAATAATAATAATAATAATAATAATTATTATTATTATTATTATTAATAATAAGAAAACTACCTCACAAAGAGAGAGTCCCCAAAAAAATAGCTGCCTTTGCCCAGGCTCGAACCCACGACCTCCCGTTACCCGACAACCCATCAAACCATTGAACCGTTTTTGTTTATCTGTTTTAAACTCCTATAACAAAATATATAACCCTTTCTCTCCGTTTCATTATTCTTCTTCTTCTTCTTTACTCTAAACTGGATCGACCAGGGATCAATTCAAACACAACAATAACACATTGGATTTTTTTTTTGGTTTCATAAACTAAACAGAAATGATATGTAGTTGATGGAATTAATTAAAACAGAAATAAAGAAAATGAAGCTGAAGCAGTTCTGTTTATACCACGATGAACACAAAATCAAATTCCACTTTTTAGACTGTTTTAACTAATGACTTCTACACAAAATAGTTAGCAAATAATTCCTAGAAACTATTGGAATTGACAATTGATTCAGAAACATCAAAACGAACTCAAATTTCTTCATGAACAAATCTGTTGACTTTTTGAAAATTTGCTTTGACTCGAAAATTGGAATTCGTTTAGGGGAATTGGAACTTAAAATTTTGCAGATAGTTTGAGTAAAGGCTTACTAATCTAACTACAATATTAGATTTTGAAATTTGATTTGAATTTAATCTATTGCTTACCACGGTTAAGAAAACTACGAACTCCAAATCAAATTTTAAATTTAAGACTGTTTTAGGTTATAATTACAACATGAATTATGTTGTAAATTATTCATAAAAACTTTCTGGATCATCAATTTATTCATAAACATCAAAATGAGTTCAAATTTTAAGATGAACAATATAGTTGACTTTTTGAAATATATCTTTGACTTCAAAATTCGAAATTAATAGGAAGATTTGAAGATTGAAAACTTACAGACAATATAATTAGACAATTTCTAACAATCCTGCATTTTTAGATTTTGGAATTTGGTTCGAATTTGAATTATGGAAGAAATATGGAACGTACAGAGTGTCAAGCTGTTTTTCTCAGTTTTTTTTCTGGGTTTTTTTTTGAATAAATGTAGCTGCAATCTTATATTGTGTTAACGATTGATTATCACAGCGACAAAGAATTGATAGATGTTGTTTGTATCCTGGATTGATTTGATAATTAGTCACAGGCAAAATAGAACACAAGAAAATAAGAAAAAGTTGATTGTGATAATCTGATTCGTATATTGTATCTGTTTATATGTATGTATCTGTATTTATATATCTGTATTTATATATTGTAATTACTCTTATTAATTAATAAATATAACTATAATAATAATACTCTTAATATTAATAATAATAATAATAAAATCTATAATAATATAATATTAATATTAATAATATTATTATTAATGATAATGATAATAATAATTATAAAATTTATAAAAATAATATTAATAATAATAATAATATTAATTATAATAATAATAATATTATTAATGATAATAATATTAGTAATAATAATACTATAACAATTTATATAAATCAAATTCCATATTTATATATTATATATTGAGAATAATAATATTAATGATACTTTTTTAATATTAATACTAATAATAATAATAATGAAAGTAATAATATTATTATTAATATGACCATTATATTTTAATTTGTAATTACATTTAATATGTTAATATCATAATTTATCAATTACATTATAGTTACTAATTATATATATATTACGATATACATATAATAATAATATTTATACATAAAAATCATATATATTTATATATGGATTCATTTTAAATTACACTTAATTATTTTGTATCTTATTTTACATATTTAATTCTAATGTTTAAATTATATTTTATAATTTCAAATTATTATATATATATATATATATATATATATATATATATATATATATATATATATATATATATATATATATATATATATATATATATATACATACATACATACATATTTATTTACAACAATTGATCGTGAATCATCGGTTAAGGTTCAATGGATAGTTAAGTGCATGAAATTATTTTAATATAAAAAGTTGATTTACTTAACGTGTCGATATCCATCTTCTAAGTTATCAACATTTCATAATTTCACCTTTACATTAAATAATATGAAAGTTAAATAGTTACCTTATCAAAAGTCACGAGGAAATTATTGTAAAGCATGTATTGAAAATCAAACAGGAGTCTCCACTAACTTTTGTCTAACTCTCGTTAATTGACACTTTGTTCTCACTAGAAGACCACTTTACCATTTCTTCCGAATATTGCTAAAAAGGAAATATTTCTCAAATCAATGTGGATCTCACAACCGAGACCCCTAATCATATCATAATGTATCTGATAATTTAATCATTTGATATTATCTTTTAATCTCATCGATAAATATAATAAACTTATATTAAAACAAATACGTTCATGTAAAGTATTATATATTTAATACTTTGTTAACATTTTCAATTACTATAACTATATATTATATACATATCTATACACATAAATGTTCGTGAATCGTTGAACATAGTCAAAGGGTAATTGATTACATGAATATAATTCCAAAACATTTAAGACTCTATATTACAGACTTTGCTTATCGTGTCGGAAACATATAAAGATTAAATTTAAATTTGATCGGAAATTTTCGGGTCGTCACAGTACCTACCCAATAAAGAAATTTCGTCCCGAAATTTAATCGAGGTCGTCATAGCTAACCATAAATAGGTTTTCCTGACGAATATGAGTTGAAAATTAGAGTTTTATCATGACTGAGTACTATGGATAAAACAATTCATTTATGTGAAGAGTACGAGTGAAGCTATCACAAAAGAGTGAAACGAGTAAAGGTGGGCTCGTCTTAACCGGAGACGTAGTCACGGTTGATTTCCAGAATTCAAGGAATTTAGAGGAAAACTTCGTAATAAGATTTGATTATTCGGTAATTAAGGAAATTAGGATCTTCTTTGGTTAAATGCAATAATCTATTTCGATTGCTCTGTCAGATGCTTCACTATAAATCTACTCTCTTGATGTTATGCGAGGTGTATACGAAATAGTTATATTTTTATTGCGAAATACTATTAAATACGATACAATTTTACACAAATTATTTATTTATTTATAGAGTGAATATACCTAAACCTTGCTACAACACTATAGGCAGTGTACCTAATCGTAAAGTAGTGTAGTTTTTAGTAAGTCCAGTTCGTTCCGCAGGGAGCTAGCTGAGTTTAACGCTATATTTATTTTAAACTATATTTGTATAAATATATATATAAGTAGTAGTATTATTATTATTATAAAAAGGGGGTTTTACCGTTTAATGACCGGTTTGTCGATTTTATGTCTTAAGTCGCAATTAAAACCTAATGTAAAATATTAAATATATAAATGACTTAATTTAAAGCTTAAAGTAAATGACGATAAATAAAAGTGCGATAAATAAAAGTGCAATAATTTAAAGTACGATAAATAAAATGGCGGTAAATAAAAGTACGATGAGATATAAATTAAAGGAATTATGCTTATTTAAACTTCCGTAATCATGATGTTTGACGTGTTGATTTTAATTTATTACCATGGGTTAATTGTCCTTTGTCATGGATTATTCGATATGTCCATATGGTTTTGTCCATAATAGTCCATCAGTCATAATTATAAAGTGCGAGAGTCTTCGTCAAATTAATCTTATTACCCGAAGTCAAATATTTCAACTAATTGGGGATTCGAACTGTAACAAAGTCTTAATACTTTGTTTAATGAATACATCAGGTTATCGACTGCGTGTAATCCAAGGTTTTAATACTTTGTTAACAATTACACCAATTACCCTTGAATGTAATCCACCCCTGTTTTAATGAGTCCAGTGACTATTAATCCATACCCGTTTCCAGTCAAATGAACAATAATTCGTATTTATAAATATCCCTCCCACCGTACCCGATTAAGCGTATGTGGTTATATATAGATACGTCAAATTGTAACCTTTATATTAAATTAATGAGGTATTGTTTAGTTAATATAAAGCCCATTAATAGCCCATAGTCTAATTTCCACAAGTGTCGATCTTTTGTCCAAACCCCAATTATGGTACAAAGCCCAATAACCCCGTCTTTAATATTTAATCCAACATCACGATTACTTCGATTTAAATAAGCATAATAATACTTTAGCTACGAGACATTAATTTAAAAAGGTTGAACATAACTTACAATGATTATTAATAGCGTAGCGTTACACGGACAGAGTTTCGACTTACAAACTTAAAACATTCGCCACTATAACCTTATTACTATTATTAACTTAAAATTAAAATTAAAATTATAAATATATATATTGAGAGAGTGAGATTGAAGTATGATGAAGGTGTACACAATTCGTCAAGAAAACTGCCTTTTTATAGAACCTGACCAGCTACAGTAACTCATGCGACCGCATGAGATTCCTTCTTCCTGGCCATGCGATCGCATGGCCAGCTGTACCAGCTCACATTGTCGATTAAAAATGTGGGCGGCTTGATTTATTTATTATATAATATAATATATATAATTATATATAATTATATATATTATATTATATTCTTGTGCATCGTTGACTTGTAATTTTAGGCCCGTTGCGTCGCGTGTTGATAGTTGGTTCATGTCCCGGTTCCGGATTTTCGAACGTCCTTGTGTACTATTTAATATCTTGTACTTTGCATTTTGTGGCTTTTACTCTTGTAATTTTGAGACGTTTCTTATCAATAAATTGAACCACTTAGATTGTACTTTGTACATTTTAGCGTTTTGGTCGTTTGCGTCTTTAAATCGTCGAATCTGTCTTTTGTCTTCATCTTTTATTATTTAAACGAATATCACTTGTAAATAGAACAATAGCAACTAAAAGCTTGTCTTTCTTGAAGGATAATGCTATGAAATATATGTTCGTTTTTAGCATTATCAAATATTCCCACACTTGAGTGTTGCTTGTCCTCAAGCAATATAGAACTTGAATAAAAACTTTACTAGAATCACTTCTTTATTCTTCACACTTTGTACATCAGTGATTTTAATACAGCGGTATGAACAATGATGGTAATGTTGTGGTTTACAGTCCCACATGACTATGAAAATTTAGATCCTTAAGGAAATTGGATCTTTATGAAAACATTTGATGTTTTGAAAATTCAATCTAGCTTTTACCCTAGATAAGTTTTCCGGAATAACCCTTCACCGGTGTTTGCATATTGTTTTTGTGGGTTTTGTGGGTTTCAGATTTGAAAATTTTAGCTCAAAACTTGCGATTTTGTGTCACCCCCTTGCTAACCTTGTATTGGGAAAGCAACATGTCCAATATACTTGCTCCGTATATTATCTTTAGGTAAACTACCGTCCGGTTGTAAAGAAAAGCGTTGAATAAGCAACTGTTAAGGCAATGTCTAATGACATGCTTTTAATTATGGTCTATATGGTGTCAGATGCAATTACTAACCTTTGTAGGAGCAATAGTAAAGATCACCCTATAGTTTTTTGGTCTGGCACAAGGTCCTCTCTTCGACCATGCTATGCAACCACCGTTCTTACGGTTGACACCCGATTTGGTTCAGGTGACCTAATGAATTCCAGGTGAATTCCTAGGATTTTACGTTCAATGGTAATGAACGCATTGAAAATGGGTTTTCCGAAAACAAATCGATTTGTAATTTGATCAAAATATTTTCTCGTTCAAGCTCGAGTTTAGATATCATCGAATTCCATGAGTTTGTAATTCTCAATCTTTAAGGTCAATCTCAAGGATTGAGTAATATCAGGCTTAAAAGCCGATTTTTAATCTTTAAGGAGATTATCCTTTCTGGGGATCTGATTCATTAGTCTTAAAAGCTAATTTGCACGGTGCCCCCCATTGTACGAGACATATCCTCTCATGGTTAGGATAAGTTTGACCACTTGGCGACCCTGTTTGATACTGAGGTCCGTGGATTTCCAGCTGATTTTCGAGAAAACTTTTCAAGGTTTTTCGTAGACTCTACAACTGGTCTGGACGACAACTTCCTGACCTGAATCAAGAAGCGCGTGTCTTTTTCTCGGAAGACTGTACTTCCTTATAAATTCTATTTATATTACAATAAATTGGGTAAAACTGATTAATATCGTGCAAAACAAAAGTATCTTCACTTATTTGTACAAAAATATGTGATATATTGTGACGACCCGGGAATTTCCGACCAAATTTAAACTTAATCTTTATTTGATTTCGACACGATAAGCAAAATCTGTAAAGTTGAGTCTCAACATTCTTGAACTATTTATATGGAATCATTTAACCTTCGATTATTTTCGACGATTCACGAACCATTGTAAAGTTGAGTCTCAACATTCTTGAACTATTTATATGGAATCATTTAACCTTCGATTATTTCTGACGATTCACGAACCATTAATTGTAAATAAATGTGTATATATATATATGTATATATATATATGTATGTATGTATATATATATATATATATATATATATATATATATATATATATATATATATATATATATATATATATATATATATATATATATATATAACTTAAAATAATAATATACGATATAATATCCGTAATTAAAACTGTTAGTAATATAATCCAAATCTTCGGATGCCTTTCCTGTTTTCTTTTAATTCTCTAACATCTGAAATATTCTTTAAGTATTATATTATTTCAATGTTTCCTTTTTCCATCCGACCAATCACTTGTTTCATTACATCATATATTTGAATTGTTTAGATTAAAATTTACTGTGCATGAACTTTTGTGCTTTTAGCTTTCTTCACCAGATAAGTTCTTCATGTATAACTATATGCGCATGTTTATATATATGTACTACTTACACTTGTCTCAGACACTAACACAAATCACACCCGATCAAATCTCTCCTTTCTTTATTGAATCATGCCTTTAATTTGGTTATAAGTCTCCATCTACCTTTTTACATATATACAAAATGATATATTGAATGATTCACAAGCACAACACCTAGTTGTTGGAATGAGATTGGTTTGCTGTTGTCAAGACCCCACAACCCACACCAAATCACTTTCTGTATATATAAAACATAGACATATTAGATAGATGAAAGCACACTACCTAACCTAAATATTTATTTAAAGCATACACCAATTGATAGAATAACAAATTTCAATTTCTGTTTTTTGTTTATAAACACAAACACACGTACACCAACTCAACCATTTCTCTTTCTCTTTGAGTCTGTCGAAGAACTCCTACTCTACCCCATTGCAGCCATTCTTTCTGGTCTTTATTAACTTTAAAACGTCAACTAGTAATCACCATCATTCACGTAATACTCACTGTTATAATAGAGAACACAGATGAAGAAGATGATACCGTTTGTTGATACTATCTCTACGCTTCTGTTTCAACTCATGACCAAAATCAAAACCTATTTGATAAACTCAACTGAAAAACCCAACTTCAACAAAACCACAAAAACCAAGTAATGACAACACTTACTGATAAATACTACTACTGTCTTTCTGATTCCATCAACAATCATAGTTTTCGCTGCCTATGATCGATTAATCATCAAACCACCTATTGAATTGTTTCTGCAACTCTACTGCCGATTAATAACCCTAGACAAAGACCCATTTGGACAATTGTGCAGCTGAAACAACTACCATTTCATCATCACCAACTCAACACTTTCGATCTTCTGTTAGAACTAACTGCTCGCTCCTGTATAACTGTCTGTACATACTTCCTTTCGAATCACCATCAAGAGCAACAATCATTGTCACCATAAACAATCACCACTTATGAACCACCTTCACCATCGAAACCCATCCTCATCACCCTTATTAAACCCACCATCATTCTTCACCTGCTACAACTCGTTCTTTCTACTGCAGCTGAATAAGTCACCACTTGAACCACCACTAAGTACCTATATAAAACCAAAGATGTTTGAGTTATAAACCATGGTGAGCTGCTGCTATTTATCTGTTATTATTCAATCGATACTACTGTAATATATATATATATATATATATATATATATATATATATATATATATATATATATATATATATATATATATATATATATTGAACTGAAAATTTGAAGTTTATTTTTTTTTATTTTTTTCTTCTTTCATCTGTCCTAAATCGTTAAACAACCTTAAGATGGTATATACCTTAATAATCATCTTCAAATAACAAAAGAGTAAATTAATTTACAAAAGCAGATTAACCTTTATATTTTGTGGTAACTAATTTAACAATCAGAATAACATACCAATTATTACAGCTCATGTTCGATTCGTTTAAAATACAGAATATATATAAAGGGATGAAGAAATTAAGAGAACATCAAAGAACTAATTACCTACTTAATCAATTGATGAATCGATTACTGAAACAATTGACAAAGGATGATGATACGATGATGATGAACACTGGTGGAGATGATTGAAATGATGATGATGATGAATTGATGACCGGTTATACCTCGAGTTGTTGTGTGATCGATTGATTGATTTAAGAATCGAAGGCCTATGAATCGTGATTTCTTCTTCTACGTTTTTGCTTCTGCTTGCTCGATCTGTTTATAGCCGCCAACATATCCCACTGATCCCCTTTTATTAGGTATTATAAATTATAAATAAAATAATAATAATAATTATTATTATTAATTTTATTATTATTACAAATATTATTATCTAATTATTATTATTATTATTATTATTATTATTATTATTATTATTATTATTATTATTATTATTATTATTATTATTATTATTATTATTATTATTATTATTATTATTATTATTATTAGTATTATTATTATTAATAACATAAGTAAAATTATTAAGAATATCATTATTAATATAACTATCATTATTAGTATTGTTAATATTAAAATCTTTATCATTATTATCATTAGTAGAAAAATTAATATTATTATAGCTATTATTATTAGAAGTATTATTATTAAAATTCTTAGTAGTATTAACATTTTTATTATTATATTTATTTAAAGTATCATTATTGTTAAAGTTATCATTTTCTATTAAAATTGGTATTATTATTGAAACTAACATTTTTATCAAAGTTATCATTTTTTATGATTTAAACTATCATTATTATTATTATTATTATTATTATTATTATTATTATTATTAAAATTATCTTTATTTTTATCATTAGTATTTTTATTATTTCTAACACTAATATTATTATTTTTATCATTATTATTATTAGTATTATTAATATATCAAATAAAGATTTTCTATATAAAAATATATTATTTACCTAAAACATAACTATATTAATATGTTTGTAATAGATATTAATTAACTATTTATTGTATATAAAAATAAATATGGTTAATTTAGTTATTAATGAAACGTAAAAGTTACTCAAATAACAATTAATAAAAATACCTAAATTTGTTCGATTACCATTATATGTGTTAATATACATATAAATGATATAGGTTCGTGAATCCGAGGCCAACCCTGCATTGTTCAATATAGTCATATGTATTTTTACTACAAAATACAGTATGGTGAGTATCATTTGCCTTTTTACCCTTTATATTTTTGGGCTGAGAATACATGCGCAATTTTTATAAATGTTTTACGAAATAGACACAAGTAATTGAAACTACATTATATGGGTGAATGATCGAAGCCGAATATGCCCCTTTTGCTTGGTAACCTAAGAATTAGTAAACCGATCTACTAATTGACGGGAATCCTAAAGATAGATCTATTGGGCCTAAAGAACCCCATCCATGGTTGTAGATGCTTTAGTATTTCGATGTTGTTTTATCATGTCCGAAGGATTTCCCGAAATGATAGGGGATATTCTTATATGCATCTTGTTAATGTCGGTTACCAGGTGTTCACCATATGAATGATTTTTGTCTCTATGCATGGGACATATATTTATGAGAAATGGAAATGAAATTCTTGTGGTCTATTAAAATGATGGAAATGATTATTTTATGTTAAACTAATGAACTCACCAACCTTTTGGTTGACACTTTAAAGTATGTTTATTCTCAGGTATTAAAGAAATCTTCCGCTGTGCATTAGCTCATTTTAAGGATATTACTTGGAGTCATTCATGGCATATTTCGAAGAACTTTGCATTCGAGTCGTTGGGTTCAGTAAAGATTATGATTAAGTAAATGACAGATTAGATCATTTATATATGGATATTATGAAATGGTAGGCATGCCTGTCAACTTTCGATGTAATGAAAGTTTGTCTTTTAAAAAAAATGCAATGTTTGTAAAATGTATCATATAGAGGTCAAGTATCTCGCGATGTAATCATATGTTATTGTATTCGTCCTTATGGATTAGGACGGGTCTTTACGTGTGGTATCAGAGCGGTGGTCTTAGCGAACCAGGTCTGAATTAGTGTGTCCAACTAATGTGAAGACCCGTCCTAATCCATCCGGACGAAGTCCATATCGATTATAAATGATTCACAACAGTCGATTACATCGCGAGGTACTTGACCTCTATATGATACATTTTACAAACATTGCATTCGTTTAAAAAAAAAAACAATCTTTCATTTCATCAAAAGTTGAAGGCAGGCATACCATTTCATAATATATCTAACTATAATTGACTTAATAATAATCTTGATGAACGCGACGACTCGAATGCAACGTCTTTTGAAATATGTCATGAATGACTCCAAGTAATATCTCTAAAATGAGCAAATGCTCAGCGGAAGATTTCTTTCATACATGAGAATAAACATGCTTTAAAGTGTCAACCAAAAGGTTGGTGAGTTCATTAGTTTAACATAAATAAACATTTCATAATTTTAATAGACCACAAGATTTCATATTTCCATTTCTCATAAACATACGTCCCATGCATAGAGACAAAAATATCATTCATATGGATTGAACACCTGGTAACTGACATTCACAATATACATATAAGAATATCTCCATCATTCCGGGATCCTTCTTCGGACATGATATTAATTTCGAAGTACTAAAGCATCCGGTACTTTGGATGGGGCTTGTTGGGCCCGATAGATCTATCTTTAGAGTTCGCGTCAATTAGGGTGTCTGTTCCCTAATTCTTAGATTACCAGACTTAATAAAAATGGCCATATTCGATTTAATAATCCAACCATAGAATGTAATTTCGATCACTTGTGTCTATTTCGTAAAGCATTTATAAAAGCAGCGCATGTATTCTCAGTCCCAAAAATATAATGAGTAAAAGGGAATAAATAAACTCACCATACTGTATTTTGTAGTAAAAATACACATGACGGCACTTAACAACTGAACAATGTAGGATTGGTCTCGGATTCACGAACCTATATCATTCGTATATTTATTAAAAGTATAATGGAATCACATAAATTCTTTTATTAGTATATATTATTTATATGCTTTTAGTTATATATATAGTTTATACCAAATTCCATTAAATACTTATATTATATCGTAAATTATATTATATATATATTTGTTTGTGTATTTAATTAGGATGATTAGTATCTATATATTTAGTTATCTTAATATATCTATATACATATGATTAGTATTATAAAATATCATAGTTTGTTACATATAAGTACTTATATCAATAAGGTTTGTTTGATATATATATATATATATATATATATATATATATATATATATATATATATATATATATATATATATATATATATATATATATATATATATATAAACTATTACTACAATTATAGTATATTTAATATGTATGTTTTAGGTACAAACTATCTATCTGAAAAAAAAAATGATAGTTTGGATGAATAATGATTTACCAATAATAATAACTTCCTTGATAATGATAATACTAATAACAATAATGATTTTGTTAAAAAAAAATGGTACATATGTTAATAATAATAATACTAATAATTACAACAATGATATTAATACTAATATAATAATAACTCGTATTATTTTTATAATAACAATAATAATTATCCTAATCATAATAATAATAATAATAATAATAATAATAATAATAATAATAATAATAATAATAATAATAATAATACATGTAGTATTAATAATAAGTATTCTTAAAGTAACAATAATAATAATAATAATAAATGAAATGAATAATAAAAAAAATGAACTACCTTAAATGAAAGGGCTGTTAAAAAGAATTGTTCCATTTGGGACTCGAACCCCCGACCTTTCGCATACCCGTCCCTCCTCTAAACCAACTGGGCTATCGCCATTTTTCTGATTAACTAGTCCACCTAATTTATAAATCTAGTATCTAACAGTGAGTGTTTCATCCTCTTCCAAATCCAAATGGACCGTGAATTATCTTGAAAATAAAAAAAAAACGTGTTTGCATCAGTGTTAGGATAAAAATATAAATTCAAAACATTTAGCTAGTAATTAAATGATTTAAAAAAAATAAAAAATAAAAAAAAGAACAGAGGCTGCTGTGCAGCGATGAAGAACAAGAAAAAAAAATGATTTTGGTTTTTAGGAGTTTTTAGACAAAGGTTCCTTCACAAAATATTTTCCAAATCAGTTTTATAAACTAATGAATTCATCAATTGATCAAGAAACTTCAACACACTCACGAATTTCGTGATGAACAAATTATTTGACTTTTTGAAAATAAACTTTGACTCGATAATTCGAACTCATTTTCATAAATTGGAACTTGGGATTTTGTAGAAAGATTGCTTGGAGGATTACTAACAAGATTGTATTATTACATTTTGGAAATTGGTTCGGTTTTGAATTATGAATAAAAAGATGATCTTGCAGAGAACCGAAGGCTTTTTGGTTTAAAAATTTCTGTTTTGATTTCGGATTTGCAGTGAAAATTTAGAGGGTAAGATCGAATAATTGATGAAGGATATGAATTATTCGATCGTGTTTGTAGTGATAAAGCAGATAAAATAAGTTCACGGGTGTAGTAGAGAAGGAAGAAAAGAAATTTTAGCAGATAGTGATATAAAAAAAAATCTGATGATTCCTTTAATTCCCCTGGTATATCCGTTTCTTTTTTTTTTTATAATATAAATTAAACTATTATTAATAATTATTAATGTATTAATAGTAATAATATTGTTAATCTTTCCTAAAAATAAAGATACTAATATTAATAACAAATATAATAGAAGTAGTATTAGTGTTAATAATATCAAATGATAATACTATTACTATTAAGAATAATGATAATAATAAAAATAGAAATAATAGGATACTATAACAAAAAGGAAAATTTTTGGTAAGTTTAATAACACTCATAATCAAAATGATAACAATAATATTAATCATAATATTTATAATTCTTAATAATGGTATACAACAATGCTTATAATACGAATACCTAATAATAACAATTATATTAACTGATAATATTTAGATTACAATTATAATATATACATAAAACTGATACTGATATTGATATTAAAAATGATAAAAGTAATGATTATAATACTATAACAAATATATCTTTAACTTATAATTATATTTAATTATTAACATTTATTGTATATTTAGTGTTTATATATTCTATATTCTATATATATTACAATAATTTGGTAATTATTATTAGACACCATATATAGTTTTATAATAATATCATTTATTTACATATTTATTTTAGTAATAACCTAATTGTTATTATTTTTCATTTTTAATCCCTAATGTTTAAAGTATACTTTATTAATTCAAAAATATTATATATATACATATATTTTTATTTATATGTACTTATTTATTTACAAACTACTGTTCGTGAATCTTCGAGACTGGTCAAAGGTTAAATGAATACATGAACATAGTTCAAAATTTTTGAGACTCCAATATTACAGACTTTGCTTATCGTAACGAAATCATATAAAGATTAAAGTTAAATTTGGTCGGAAATTCCCGGGTCACTACAGTACCTACCCGTTAAAGAAATTTCGTCCCGAAATTTGAGTGAGGTCGTCATGGCTAACTATAAAAATGTTTTCATGACGAATATGAGTTGAATAATAGAGTTTTATCATCATTGAGTAATATGGATAAAAAATTTGATTATTCGAAGAGCACGAGTGAAGCTATTCACAAAAGAAGGAAATGAGAAACAAGGATTTGTTTTTAACTTATGACGTAGTCAGGTGTGAATTTAGAAAATAAGGCGCGTCTTAACTTTTGACATTGCCTTGGTTGAATTCCGGAATTCAAGGGATTTTAAGAAAATTTTCGAAATCTAAAAGATTTGATTCTTCGGCGAATAAGAAAATTAAGATCTCTATAATTAAATACGGTGATCTGCCTCGATTACTCTGTCTGATATTCCCATTATAAATTAAACTCTTCCGTTCCCTTATTCTCACCATTCCTATACTTTCTTTCTTAGTCCATATATCCAAAAGATTGTGAAATGCTTAATCCTGTTCTAATCCTTGATATTTTTCTAATTATGATTTCTGGCATCCTTCTTTTCAATCTTCCACCAGAAAAATCTGTTTACTCCTACTATTACCTTCGGGTTATACTATTCTTAATTATACCGTGTTTTTATATTGCTATTCGTATTAATATTTACGGTTTGTAACTTCTGTGTTTTTATTGGGTTTTATATCTTCCCTTATATTTCAATGTCCGTGTTTCTGTCTCCTATAATTATTGTCATCCACAGTTAATGCGCTCTCTTATTTGCTGCGATTTATACCCCCTTTCTTTTTCGGAGCTTCATGCTTTTGTTTACTTTTCGCAAGTAACGGTCCAGAATTCATATGTATGAAGTTTCGAATTATCATAATATACAAGGTAGAAAGGAAAAGTAGTAGCACGATTTGTTTTGTCAAATTACCAGAATCACTTTGAATAGAACTATCAAGAATATACTTTCTTGATATGTTCAGAAGTTAAACATAATGAAAGAGTTGTAGTGACCCGAACTTTTCCATGTTTATATATATTAATTGAGATTGATATTTACATGATTAAATGTTTCCAGCATGTTAAGCAATCAAACTTGTTAAGACTTGATTAATTGAAATATGTTTCATATAGACAATTGACCACCCAAGTTGACCGGTGATTCACGAACGTTAAAACTTGTAAAAACTATATGATGATATATATATATATATATATATATAGTTAACATGATACTATGATAAGTAAACATATCATTAAGTATATTAACAATGAACTACATATGTAAAAACAAGACTACTAACTTAATGATTTTTAAACGAGACATATATGTAACGATTATCGTTGTAAAGACATTTAATGTATATATATCATATTAAGAGATATTCATACATGATAATATCATGATAATATAATAATTTAAAATCTCATTTGATATTATAAACATTGGGTTAATAACATTTAACAAGATCGTTAACCTAAAGGTTTCAAAACAACACTTACATGTAACGACTAACGATGACTTAACGACTCAGTTAAAATGTATATACATGTAGTGTTTTAATATGTATTTATACACTTTTGAAAGACTTCAATACACTTATCAAAATACTTCTACTTAACAAAAATGCTTACAATTACATCCTCGTTCAGTTTCATCAACAATTCTACTCGTATGCACCCGTATTCGTACTCGTACAATACACAGCTTTTAGATGTATGTACTATTGGTATATACATTCCAATGATCAGCTCTTAGCAGCCCATGTGAGTCACCTAACACATGTGGGAACCATCATTTGGCAACTAGCATGAAATATCTCATAAAATTACAAAAATATGAGCAATCATTCATGACTTATTTACATGAAAACAAAATTACATATCCTTTATATCTAATCCATACACCAACGACCAAAAACACCTACAAACACTTTCATTCTTCAATTTTCTTCATCTAATTGATCTCTCTCAAGTTCTATCTTCAAGTTCTAAGTGTTCTTCATATATTCTACAAGTTCTAGTTACATAAAATCAAGAATACTTTCAAGTTTGCTAGCTCACTTCCAATCTTGTAAGGTGATCATCCAACCTCAAGAAATCTGTGTTTATTACAGTAGGTTATCATTCTAATACAAGGTAATAATCATATTCAAACTTTGGTTCAATTTCTATAACTATAACAATCTTATTTCAAGTGATGATCTTACTTGAACTTGTTTTCGTGTCATGATTCTGCTTCAAGAACTTCGAGCCATCCAAGGATCCGTTGAAGCTAGATCCATTTTTCTATTTTCCAGTAGGTTTATCCAAGGAACTTAAGGTAGTAATGATGTTCATAACATCATTCGATTCATACATATAAAGCTATCTTATTCGAAGATTTAAACTTGTAATCACTAGAACATAGTTTAGTTAATTCTAAACTTGTTCGCAAACAAAAGTTAATCCTTCTAACTTGACTCTTAAAATCAACTAAACACATGTTCTATATCTATATGATATGCTAACTTAATGATTTAAAACCTGTAAACACGAAAAACACCGTAAAACCGGATTTACGCCGTCGTAGTAACACCGCGGGCTGTTTTGGGTTAGTTAATTAAAAACTATGATAAACTTTGATTTAAAAGTTGTTATTTTGAGAAAATGATTTTTATTATGAACATGAAACTATATCCAAAAATTATGGTTAAACTCAAAGTGGAAGTATGTTTTCTAAAATGGTCATCTAGACGTCGTTCTTTCGACTGAAATGACTACCTTTACAAAAACGACTTGTAACTTATTTTTCCGACTATAAACCTATACTTTTTCTGTTTAGATTCATAAAATAGAGTTCAATATGAAACCATAGCAATTTGATTCACTCAAAACGGATTTAAAATGAAGAAGTTATGGGTAAAACAAGATTGAATAATTTTTCTTATTTTAGCTACGTGAAAATTGGTAACAAATCTATTCCAACCATAACTTAATCAACTTGTATTGTATATTATGTAATCTTGAGATACCATAGACACGTATACAATGTTTCGACCTATCATGTCGACACATCTATATATATTTCGGAACAACCATAGACACTCTATATGTGAATGTTGGAGTTAGCTATACAGGGTTGAGGTTGATTCCAAAATATATATAGTTTGAGTTGTGATCAATACTGAGATACGTATACACTGGGTTGTGGATTGATTCAAGATAATATTTATCGATTTATTTCTGTACATCTAACTGTGGACAACTAGTTGTAGGTTACTAACGAGGACAGCTGACTTAATAAACTTAAAACATCAAAATATATTAAAAGTGTTGTAAATATATTTTTAACATACTTTGATATATATGTATATATTGTTATAGGTTTGTGAATCAACCAGTGGCCAAGTCTTACTTCCCGGCGAAGTAAAAATCTGTGAAAGTGAGTTATAGTCCCACTTTTAAAATCTAATATTTTTGGGATGAGAATACATGCAGGTTTTATAAATGATTTACAAAATAGACACAAGTACGTGAAACTACATTCTATGGTTGAATTATCGAAATCGAATATGCCCCTTTTTATTAAGTCTGGTAATCTAAGAATTAGGGAACAGACACCCTAATTGACGCGAATCCTAAAGATAGATCTATTGGGCCTAACAAACCCCATCCAAAGTACCGGATGCTTTAGTACTTCGAAATTTATATCATATCCGAAGGGTGTCCCGGAATGATGGGGATATTCTTATATATGCATCTTGTTAATGTCGGTTACCAGGTGTTCACCATATGAATGATTTTTATCTCTATGTATGGGATGTGTATTGAAATATGAAATCTTGTGGTCTATTATTATGATTTGATATATATATAGGTTAAACCTATAACTCACCAACATTTTTGTTGACGTTTTAAGCATGTTTATTCTCAGGTGATTATTAAGAGCTTCCGCTGTCGCATACTTAAATAAGGACGAGATTTGGAGTCCATGCTTGTATGATATTGTGTAAAAACTGCATTAAAAAAACTTATTTTGTTGTAACATATTTGTATTGTAAACCATTATGTAATGGTCGCGTGTAAACAGGATATTTTAGATTATCATTATTTTATAATCTACGTAAAGCTTTTTAAACCTTTATTGATGAAATAAAGGTTATGGTTTGTTTTAAAATGAATGCAGTCTTTGAAAAACGTCTCATATAGAGGTCAAAACCTCGCAACGAAATCAATTAATATGGAACGTTTTTAATCAATAAGAACGGGACATTTCAGTTGGTATCCGAGCGTTGGTCTTATAGAACCAGAATTTTGCATTAGTGTGTCTTATCGAGTTTGTTAGGATGCATTAGTGAGTCTGGACTTCGACCGTGTTTACTTGAAAAATGATTGCTTAACAAATTTTGTTGGAAACTATATATTTTTAACATGTGAATATTATGTGATATATTAATCTCTTAACGCGTTTGATATTATGTGATAGATGTCTACCTCTAGAACAAGTCCCATTGACTCACCTAATAATAATGAAGAGTCAAATGTAAATTGGAATGATTCGTGGACTGATTCACAAGTTCCCGAAGAGGAACCGGAAGAAGAGTCGGAACCGGAAGAAGAGTCGGAACCGGAAGAAGAATCGGAACCGGATGAAGAAATAGAACCGGTGGGGGAAATAATAAAACGGTTAAGTAAAAGAAAATCCTCAACCAATCGACCAAGGTTAATTATGGTCAATGGTGTTTCCGCCAAGGAAGCAAAATATTGGGAGGATTACCAATTCTCCGATGAATCGGATTCCGACTAGAATTCCGATGATGTTATAGAAATTACCCCAACTGAATTTAAAAAGGCAAAAGAAAAAAATAAGGGAAAGGGCATAAAAATAGAGAAATCTAATTCCAACCCCAATGAACTTTATATGTATCGTCAACCCCCGAAGTCCTTAAGTTGTAAAAATGACCCGGGAACCTCTAAACCACCAGGTTTTTCTAAACCAATGTGGAAAACGACGGCTCGTATTAGGGGAACATCATATATCCCTAGAAACTTGGCAAAACGAACCAAAACCGAAGAAGAAGAAACAAGCGAGTTGGAATAAGATAGTTGTATTCGTGTGGTGTAATATATGTAATATAGTGTGCTTATGCTTTATGATATATGTAAAAATTGCTTGTATTAATAAGTTTTTTTTTTATGAATCTAACTCTTGTCTATTTCACAGTATAAAAACACAAAATGGATAGACAACCCAATATTTTAAGAGACCTACCCGGAGACATGATTGATGAAATCTTGTCTAGAGTCGGTCAGAATTCTTCGGCACAACTATTTACGGTGAAATAAGTTTGTAAGACATTCGAAGAACGTTCCAAGAATGTCTTGGTTTATAAGAGACTTTCGTTTGAAAGATGGGGGATATCACATTGGGAAACCCATAAGTTACGATGTGTTTAATTTGACGCATATATTGCGGGGAACCCAAATGCTATTTTACGCAACGGGTTAAGAAATTATTTTGACTCAATGTATCCGAATATAGGACTTCATGATTTAGAAAAAGCGGCTAACATGCAACATAAAGAAGCATGCTATGCTTACGGGTTAGTAATGTTAGCTTCTCACCAAAGTGAGAAAAAGAACATCGGGCTACAACTATTAAACAAAACGTTCCCACAAGTGACGGAGTCGGTAATTGGGGTAAGAAATGAGGTTTTTAGGTTATTACGAGACTGTTGGTCATTACGTAACCCTCGTCCCTTTGATGACGTTACAACACGTTGTCTTATCAACGGCCATAACGGTTATGTTCCACAAGACCAAGGATGGGAAGTAGTCCTAGTAAAACCAGAATGCATGACTTGTTTCTGGACGTATGAATTACGTGTCTTTATTGCCTTTGCTGAACGACTTGTGTACTAGCTAGAATTATCTTGACAACTATCTTGTATCAAAGTTATTGTGTGCTATATTTCATGCTTTATGTAAAATAAGCGGTATTGTAAGTTTGTAAAATATTGTATAAAAGTTTGAACGCGAAATATTATTATAATCAGTTTTTCATATAGAATTGTAGTAGTTGAATTGTATATTAGCTACTAAGTATGAACTTAACGGGTAGGTACTACCCGAATTTAAACTTATAAAACGCTAATATGAAGAAAAAGCTTTTATAAATGAGTTCATATTATGCTACGAAATACTATTAACTACTCTTAATATTCTGTATGATTAACTTATTCCATTTGACTATTTTGAAGGAAATGGCACCGACTACTCAACACACCGTGAATATGAATGAAGAGGAATTCCGTACTTTTCTAGCTTCAAACATAGCCGCAGTACAGGCTACGCTACATACCAACAATAACCTTGGATCTAGTAGTACAGGAAATCGTGTAGGATGCACCTACAAAGAATTCACTGCCTGCAAACCTTTGGAATTTGATGGAACCGAAGGACCGATCGGATTGAAACGGTGGACCGATAAGGTCGAATCGGTGTTTGCCATAAGTAAGTGTACAGAAGAGGACAAAGTGAAGTACGCTACGCATACCTTCACAGGTTCTGCGTTAACATGGTGGAATACCTATCTAGAGCAAGTGGGACAAGATGATGCGTACCCACTACCGTGGTCAGCATTCAAGCACTTGATGAACGAGAAGTACCGTCCCAGAACCGAGGTCAATAAGCTCAAGACAGAACTTAGAGGGTTATGAACCCAAGGATTTGATATTACCACGTACGAAAGACGATTCACAGAATTGTGCCTATTGTGTCCGGGAGCGTTCGAAGATGAGGAAGAGAAGATCGACGCGTTTGTGAAAGGATTACCGGAAAGAATCCAAGAAGATATAAGTTCACACGAGCCCGCCTCCATACAACAGGCATGTAGAATGGCTCACAAACTAGTGAACCAGATTGAAGAAAGAATTAAAGAACAGACTGCTGAAGAGGCCAATGTGAAGCAAGTCAAAAGAAAGCGGGAGGAAAACGGTGATAAGAATCACCAATACAACAACAACAGCAATTACAATAATAATCGCAACAATTATCCCAACAATCGCAACATCAATCGCAACTACAACAAATGGCCCAACAACAACAACAACAACAGCAACTACAACAATCATCCCAACAACAATAACAACCGCAATAACAACAACAATCAGAAGCAGCTATGCCAAAGGTGTGAAAAGTATCACTCGGGGTTCTGCACCAAATTTTGCAACAAGTGTAAAAGAAATGGTCATAGCGCGGTGAAGTGTGAGGTCTACGGACCAGGGGTTAACAGAACGAAAGGAACAAATGGTGTCGGAACGAGTAATGGCGAAGCAAGTAGTGTCGGAGCAAGTTATGCCAATGTAGTTTGTTATAAATGTGGAAAACCGGGCCACATTATTAGAAATTGCCCGAACCAGGAGAACACGAATGGACAAGGCCGCGGAAGAGTTTTCAATATTAATGCGGCAGAGGCACAGGAAGACCCGGAGCTTGTTACAGGTACGTTTCTTATTGACAATAAATCTGCTTACGTTTTATTTGATTCGGGTGCGGATAGAAGCTATATGAGTAGAGATTTTTGTGCTAAATTAAGTTGTCCATTGACGCCTTTGGATAGTAAATTTTTACTCGAATTAGCAAATGGTAAATTAATTTCAGCAGATAATATATGTTGGAATCGAGAAATTAAACTGGTTAGCGAAACATTTAAGATTGATTTGATACCAGTAGAGTTAGGGAGTTTTGATGTGATAATCTGTATGGACTGGTTGAAAGAAGTGAAAGCAGAGATCGTTTGTTACAAAAATGCAATTCGCATTATACGATAAAAAGGAAAACCATTAATGGTGTACGGAGAAAAGGGCAACACGAAGCTACATCTTATTAGTAATTTGAAGGCACAAAAACTAATAAGAAAAGGTTGCTATGCTGTTCTAGCACACGTCGAGAAAGTACAAACTGAAGAAAAGAGCATCAATGATGTTCCCATTGCAAAAGAATTTCCCGATGTATTTTCGAAAGAATTACCGGGATTACCCCCACATCGATCCGTTGAATTTTAAATAGATCTTGTACCAGGAGCTGCACCAATAGCTCGTGCTCCTTACAGACTCGCACCCAGCGAGATGAAAGAACTGCAAAGCCAATTACAAGAACTTTTAGAGCGTGGTTTCATTCGACCAAGCACATCACCGTGGGGAGCTCCTGTTTTATTTGTCAAGAAGAAAGATGGTACATTCAGGTTGTGTATCGACTACCGAGAGTTGAACAAACTTACCATCAAGAACCGCTACCCACTACCGAGAATCGATGACTTATTTGATCAACTACAAGGCTCGTCTGTTTATTCAAAGATTGACTTACGTTCCGGGTATCATCAAATGCGGGTGAAAGAAGATGATATTCCAAAGACTGCTTTCAGAACACGTTACTGTCATTACGAGTTTATGGTCATGCTGTTTGGTTTAACTAATGCACTAGATGTGTTCATGGACCTTATGAACCTAGTGTGTGGACCATACCTTGACAAGTTTGTCATTGTTTTCATTGATGACATACTTATTTACTCAAAGAATGACCAAGAACACGGTGAACATTTGAGAAAGGTGTTAGAAGTATTGAGGAAGGAAGAATTGTACGCTAAGTTTTCAAAGTGTGCATTTTGGTTGGAAGAAGTTCAATTTCTCGGTCACATAGTGAACAAAGAAGGTATTAAGGTGGATCCGGCAAAGATAGAAACTGTTGAAAAGTGAGAAACCCCGAAAACTCCGAAACACATACGCCAGTTTTTAGGACTAGCTGGTTACTACAGAAGGTTCATCCAAGACTTTTCCAGAATAGCAAAACCCTTGATTGCATTAACGCATAAAGGGAAGAAATTTGAATGGAATGATGAACAAGAGAAAGCGTTTCAGTTATTGAAGAAAAAGCTAACTACGACACCAATATTGTCATTGCCTGAAGGGAATGATGATTTTGTGATTTATTGTGACGCATCAAAGCAAGGTCTCAGTTGTGTATTAATGCAATGAACGAAGGTGATTGCTTATGCGTCTAGACAATTGAAGATTCACGAACAAAATTATACGACGCATGATTTGGAATTAGGCGCGGTTATTTTTGCATTAAAGACTTGGAGGCACTACTTATATGGGGTCAAAAGTATTATATATACCGACCATAAAAGTCTTCAACACATATTTAATCATAAACAACTGAATATGAGGCAGCGTAGGTGGATTGAATTATTGAATGATTACGACTTTGAGATTCGTTACCACCCGGGGAAGGCAAATGTGGTAGCCGATGCCTTGAGCAGGAAGGACAGAGAACCCATTCGAGTAAAATCTATGAATATAATGATTCATAATAACCTTACTACTCAAATAAAGGAGGCGCAACAAGGAGTTTTAAAAGAGGGAAATTTAAAGGATGAAATACCCAAAGGATCGGAGACGCATCTTAATATTCGGGAAGACGGAACCCGGTATAGGACTGAAAGAATTTGGGTACCAAAATTTGGAGATATGAGAGAAATGGTACTTATAGAAGCTCATAAAACCAGATACTCAATACATCCTGGAACGGGGAAGATGTACAAGGATCTTAAGAAACATTTTTGGTGGCCAGGTATGAAAGCCGATATTGCTAAATATGTAGGAGAATGTTTGACGTGT
Source organism: Rutidosis leptorrhynchoides (assembly GCF_046630445.1). Taxonomy (NCBI): domain Eukaryota; kingdom Viridiplantae; phylum Streptophyta; class Magnoliopsida; order Asterales; family Asteraceae; genus Rutidosis; species Rutidosis leptorrhynchoides. The sequence goes on from NC_092336.1 coordinate 194,570,754, forward strand.
TCTAAGGTCAAAGCTGAACATCAGAAACCACCAGGTCTACTACAACAACCTGAAATCCCGGAATGGAAATGGGAAAACATTACCATGGATTTCATTACTAAATTGCCAAGGACTGCAAGTGGTTATGATACTATTTGGGTAATAGTTGATCGTCTCACCAAGTCAGCACACTTCCTGCCAATAAGAGAAGATGACAAGATGGAGAAGTTAGCACGACTGTATTTGAAGGAAGTCGTCTCCAGACATGGAATACCAATCTCTATTATCTCTAATAGGGATGGCAGATTTATTTCAAGATTCTGGCAGACATTACAACAAGCATTGGGAACTCGTCTAGACATGAGTACTGCCTATCATCCACAAACTGATGTGCAGAGCGAAAGGACGATACAAACGCTTGAAGACATGCTACGAGCATGTGTTATTGATTTCAGAAACAGTTGGGATCGACATCTACCGTTAGCAGAATTTTCCTACAACAACAGCTACCATTCAAGCATTGAGATGGCGCCGTTTGAAGCACTTTATGGTAGAAAGTGCAGGTCTCCGATTTGTTAGAGTGAAGTGGGGGATAGACAGATTACGGGTCCAGAGATTATACAAGAAACTACCGAGAAGATCATCCAAATTCAACAACGGTTGAAAACCGCCCAAAGTCGACAAAAGAGCTACGCTGACATTAAAAGAAAAGATATAGAATTTGAAATTGGAGAGATGGTCATGCTTAAAGTTGCACCTTGGAAAGGCGTTGTTCGATTTGGTAAACGAGGGAAATTAAATCCAAGGTATATTGGACCATTCAAGATTATTGATCGTGTCGGACCAGTAGCTTACCGACTTGAGTTACCTCAACAACTCGCGGCTGTACATAACACTTTCCACGTCTTGAATTTGAAGAAATGTTTTGCTAAAGAAGATCTCACTATTCCGTTAGAGGAAATCCAAATCAACGAAAAACTTCAATTCATCGAAGAACCCGTCGAAATAATGGATCGTGAGGTTAAAAGACTTAAGCAAAACAAGATACCAATTGTTAAGGTTCGATGGAATGCTCGTAGAGGACCCGAGTTCACCTGGGAGCGTGAAGATCAGATGAAGAAGAAATACCCGCATCTATTTCCAGAAGATTCGTCAACACCTTCAACAGCTTAAAATTTCGGGACGAAATTTATTTAACGGGTAGGTACTGTAGTGACCCGAACTTTTCCATGTTTATATATATTAATTGAGATTGATATTTACATGATTAAATGTTTTCAGCATGTTAAGCAATCAAACTTGTTAAGACTTGATTAATTGAAATATGTTTCATATAGACAATTGACCACCCAAGTTGACCGGTGATTCACGAACGTTAAAACTTGTAAAAACTATATGATGACATATATATATATATATATATATATATATATATATATATATATATATATATATATATATATATATATATATATATATATATATATATATATATATATATATATAGTTAACATGATACTATGATAAGTAAACACATCATTAAGTATATTAACAATGAACTACATATGTAAAAACAAGACTACTAACTTAATGATTTTTAAACGAGACATATGTAACGATTATCGTTGTAAAGAAATTTAATGTATATATATCATATTAATAGATATTCATACATGATAATATCATGATAATATAATAATTTAAAATCTCATTTGATATTATAAACATTGGGTTAATAACATTTAACAAGATCGTTAACCTAAAGGTTTCAAAACAACACTTACATGTAACGACTAACGATGACTTAACGACTCAGTTAAAATGTATATACATGTAGTGTTTTAATATGTATTTATACACTTTTGAAAGACTTCAATATACTTATCAAAATACTTCTACTTAACAAAAATGCTTACAATTACATCCTCGTTCAGTTTCATCAACAATTCTACTCGTATGCACCCGTATTCGTACTCGTACAATACACAGCTTTTAGATGTATGTACTATTGGTATATACACTCCAATGATCAGCTCTTAGCAGCCCATGTGAGTCACCTAACACATGTGGGAACCATCATTTGGCAACTAGCATGAAATATCTCATAAAATTACAAAAATATGAGTAATCATTCATGACTTATTTACATGAAAACAAAATTACATATCCTTTATATCTAATCCATACACCAATGACCAAAAACACCTACAAACACTTTCATTCTTCAATTTTCTTCATCTAATTGATCTCTCTCAAGTTCTATCTTCAAGTTCTAAGTGTTCTTCATATATTCTACAAGTTCTAGTTACATAAAATCAAGAATACTTTCAAGTTTGCTAGCTCACTTCCAATCTTGTAAGGTGATCATACAACCTCAAGAAATCTTTGTTTCTTACAGTAGGTTATCATTCTAATACAAGGTAATAATCATATTCAAATTTTGGTTCAATTTCTATAACTATAACAATCTTATTTCAAGTGATGATCTTACTTGAACTTGTTTTCGTGTCATGATTCTGCTTCAAGAACTTCGAGCCATCCAAGGATCCGTTGAAGCTAGATCCATTTTTATCTTTTCCAGTAGGTTTATCCAAGGAACTTAAGGTAGTAATGATGTTCATAACATCATTCGATTCATACATATAAAGCTATCTTATTCGAAGGTTTAAACTTGTAATCACTAGAACATAGTTTAGTTAATTCTAAACTTGTTCGCAAACAAAAGTTAATCCTTCTAACTTGACTCTTAAAATCAACTAAACACATGTTCTATATCTATATGATATGCTAACTTAATGATTTAAAACCTGGAAACACGAAAAACACCGTAAAACCGGATTTACGCCGTCGTAGTAACACCGCGGGCTGTTTTGGGTTAGTTAATTAAAAACTATGATAAACTTTGATTTAAAAGTTGTTATTCTGAGAAAATGATTTTTATTATGAACATGAAACTATATCCAAAAATTATGGTTAAACTCAAAGTGGAAGTATGTTTTCTAAAATGGTCATCTAGACGTCGTTCTTTCGACTGAAATGACTACCTTTACAAAAACGACTTGTAACTTATTTTTCCGGCTATAAACCTATACTTTTTCTGTTTAGATTCATAAAATAGAGTTCAATATGAAACCATAGCAATTTGATTCACTCAAAACGGATTTAAAATGAAGAAGTTATGGGTAAAACAAGATTGAATAATTTTTCTCATTTTAGCTACGTGAAAATTGGTAACAAATCTATTCCAACCATAACTTAATCAACTTGTATTGTATATTATGTAATCTTGAGATACCATAGACACGTATACAATGTTTTGACCTATCATGTCAACACATCTATATATATTTCGGAACAACCATAGACACTCTATATGTGAATGTTGGAGTTAGCTATACAGGGTTGAGGTTGATTCCAAAATATATATAGTTTGAGTTGTGATCAATACTGAGATATGTATACACTGGGTCGTGGTTTGATTCAAGATAATATTTATCGATTTATTTCTGTACATCTAACTGTGGACAACTAGTTGTAGGTTACTAACGAGGACAGCTGACTTAATAAACTTAAAACATCAAAATATATTAAAAGTGTTGTAAATATATTTTGAACATACTTTGATATATATGTATATATTGTTATAGGTTCGTGAATCAACCAGTGGCCAAGTCTTACTTCCCGACGAAGTAAAAATCTGTGAAAGTGAGTTATAGTCCCACTTTTAAAATCTAATATTTTTGGGATGAGAATACATGCAGGTTTTATAAATGATTTACAAAATAGACACAAGTACGTGAAACTACATTCTATGGTTGAATTATCGAAATCGAATATGCCCCTTTTTATTAAGTCTGGTAATCTAAGAATTAGGGAACAGACACTTTAATTGACGCGAATCCTAAAGATAGATCTATTGGGCCTAACAAACCCCATCCAAAGTACCAGATGCTTTAGTACTTCGAAATTTATATCATATCCGAAGGGTGTCCCGGAATGATGGGGATATTCTTATATATGCATCTTGTTAATGTCGGTTACCAGGTGTTCACCATATGAATGATTTTTATCTCTATGTATGGGATGTGTATTGAAATATGAAATCTTGTGGTCTATTATTATGATTTGATATATATATAGGTTAAACCTATAACTCACCAACATTTTTGTTGACGTTTTAAGCATGTTTATTCTCAGGTGATTATTAAGAGCTTCCGCTGTCGCATACTTAAATAAGGACGAGATTTGGAGTCCATGCTTGTATGATATTGTGTAAAAAGTGCATTCAAAAAACTTATTTTGTTGTAACATATTTGTATTGTAAACCATTATGTAATGGTCGTGTGTAAACAGGATATTTTAGATTATCATTATTTGATAATCTACGTAAAGCTTTTTAAACCTTTATTGATGAAATAAAGGTTATGGTTTGTTTTAAAATGAATGCAGTCTTTGAAAAACGTCTCATATAGAGGTCAAAACCTCGCAACGAAATCAATTAATATGGAACGTTTTTAATCAATAAGAACGGGACATTTCAAGAGTTATGTAACATGGCACACGATGACATTATAATCTGTGAATCATCATGTTCCATTTAGAAACTCAGCATGACTTATTGTAATATAATCACGTTGATCAAGTGTCATTATATTATACTAACTCATGCATCAGTTCCCAACATTACTTCAATAACTTTCATATTTTAAGCTCGAAAGTTTACAGAATATAGAAGCTAACAGTTTCTATATGATGTAACACTGATAGTACGAAGAGATTAATGATTTCAGATAAGAATAGTTACGAGAATATCTTCAGAAATATGGAGGATAGTTATAATGAAAGATACGATGATATCTTAGAATTTTTAAGATCAGAGGATGATGAAGAATATTGTCCGCAAGGGTTTAGAGTAAGGAGCTAGATATTCGCTCAAGACTTCAGCAGACATTGATTCATTTGGATTCTTTGAATTCAAACTTATTCTTTGTGATTTGTCCACGGCTTCCTTCAAAGTTTTGCATAATCCGCTATTCGGTACTAAATTTTCTATTGAGTGCTTCCAATACTCCATTCTTTATCATCAAACTCCCGATGATTAAGGTCGTTTACGGTTGCCTACAGTTTCTGCTGCTTCATTCAGCTTTTTCAAAGTTCAATGTATTGATTTGTTAGGCTGGGTGCTTTTCAAAATTTTAGAATTGAAGATTGTAATTCTAGGAGATAATTGTTATATGTATACATATAACTATTGATGTAGACATGCTGCGAGATTTCAAAATACTGATTGCTAATTCCCGATGGTTGATATAGTAATTCTTGTTATAAGATGTAAATGAGTAAATGATAGGGTTTCACTGAATATAGTGATTTTTCGAAAAGTCAAAGATCAACGGAGTTGTTGGTAAATTTACTGCTAATGTGGTAAGATATAAACGGTTTCCCGGTATCGATGATGAAAGACAACTTATATATCAGGGTTATAATAAGCTAATCCGAGTGAAAAGTCGAACTTGACTTGTTGAAGCTGTGACAAATTGTCTAATTTGAAAAAGAGTTGCAATGTTATTTTCGGTAATAATAATGCTAAAGGAGCTAACACAGACACGTGTTAAACTTTTACTTAGGGTCCAGGAGTTTTCAGGTGCATAACTATATGCATCAATCTTTTCTTCCATAGCTGAAGTGCGGTTGGTCCATCCTTTCAATTGAGGTGTTTTTTTTTTATTTTTAAAATCAAGAAAGGTTTGAACGCAGATTAGAATTGTCAAGATACAAATGAGGTTTAAGATGAAATCAAGTGGCAAACTTGAAGAATTGTTTAGTTTCATATGTTATAATCAGTATTTTAATACATTTTAATTGTCCAATGTTGGCAGTCCACAGTCGATAGTCCACAGTTAACAGTCCAATAATTCATACATAGTTTAATATATAATATTCGAATTATTTAATTCATCTCGTGACCCGTGTACATGTCTCAGACTCGATCACAACTCAAAGTATATATATTATTTGAGAATCAACTTCAACCCTGTATAGAGAACTCGATCATTACTGCATATAGAGTGTCTATGGTGATTCCTAATAATATATATAGATGTGTCGATATGATATGTCAAAACCTTGTATACGTGTCCCGATATTTAAAGTGCGTAAAAATAAATAACAGAAATCTAAATGACAATAAATAAAGTGCGTAAAGTAAATAACAGAAATTAAATGACGATAAATAAAATTTCGAGAATGTAAATTACGATAATTAAATTGCGATAAATAAAATGTAATCAGTTAGCTAAGAACAATTAGCTAGGAACAGTTAGCGTGGATTCTTAACAAAATTTCTCATAGTTAATTTGTTTGTTTCTAACAAATTTTATTTTTGTCAAATGTTTTCTTCATTATGCCACTTGTTGGATTCTGATAAATCAAAATCCAAATATGAAATTAGATGAATATGGTTATTCTGTGGTGAACGGATTTGTATATCGGTGGATGTAAGTAGGATAGTATATGACTGTTGAAACAGATTCGAAGAACGTACAATGTAACTTATTAATGTGAAATTTAAATATTCCTCGGGTATTACCTACCCGTTAAAATATTTTCACCATTAACAGTTTGTACAAGAGAATTTTTAATTACAATCTTTATGAAAACATATATACATATATATTTTCTTCAGATGTATTCATGGATTTAATGAGTTAATATGATATTAAACTCATTTGCTTTTCGGTTGGAACTAGAATAAATAATCTCTAAAACTTTAGAGATTACATATTCGCCATGTCGAACGAAGATAAATGAGGTAGAACGATACATAGAACGAAGATCATACTCAAAGTACAGATGATGATATTGAAGCATGGATTGTTGATGGTACTGATGCTGTTATTGATGGTATTGTTGGTGCCGGTGATGTTGCTGAAGCTGGTATATTTTGCACCATATTCTCTGTATTGATTATTCTAGCACGAAGTTCATTGACTTTATTACTCCAGGATGATTGTCGGTCGGAACGAGCGGACGAATAAGGTTCAGAATTGTGGATAGAATATAATCTTCTCGAGTTACCCTGGAAATGAGACTGAAAATGGTGTCTCGAACAGGTTCACCGGTAAACGCTTCAGGTTCATTGTCAAGAGGTGAATTCGGTTGGTGGAAGGGATTACCTTCTGCGCATTTCCATTAATTAAGTCGACTACGAACCCATCAGATGAATTGATAATGGCTGATTGGTTGATTCATGCCGATGACGCTGTTTTCGGAGCTTAGGTGAACATCTATGTCGGAATAGCTATCGGAATAACTATCGGAATAGCTATCGGAATCTGAGGGACTCGAACTGGTTGCAGGATTCATCTCGTACGATCAGATGAAGGATTTTCGATAAGAAATAGATTATAGGATGTAGATTAGTACCCTGCAATACATAATTTACATATGCATATATAATACTAAAATCCCATAAGTTACGGAGGAATCTACGGAAGTTGTCAGGTAAAGTTACAGTAACAGATACGCTAAGATATGAAGTAGCAGATACGCTAAGATATTTAAAATTTGTCTATACACTATTCATGCAGTCAATGCAATAGAACGTGTCTAGACTAAGAATGATAAGCAAGTGATTCTCTAAGAATGATAAGCAGGTAATTTTTGACACAAAATTATAATCAAAACTTTTGACATGCAGACACGGTCGAAGTCCAGACTCACTAATGCATCCTAACGACTTATCAGTTAGACACACTAATGCAGACATGGTTCGCTAAGACCACCGCTCTGATACCAACTGTGAAGACCCGTCCTAATCCATCCGGACGAAGTCCATATCGATTATAAACGATTCACAACAGTCGATTATATCGCGAGGTACTTGACCTCTATATGATACATTTTACAAACATTGCATTCGTTTTTAAAAAAAAACAATCTTTCATTTCATCAAAAGTTGACGGCAGGCATACCATTTCATAATATATTTCATACCTGAGAATAAACATGCTTTAAAGTGTCAACCAAAAGGTTGGTGAGTTCATTAGTTTAACATAAATAAACATTTCATAATTTTAATAGACTACAAGATTTCATATTTCCATTTCTCATAAACATATGTCTCATGCATAGAGACAAAAATATCATTCATATGGATTGAACACCTGGTAACCGACATTCACAATATACATATAAGAATATCCCCATCATTCCGGGATCCTCCTTCGGACATGATATTAATTTCGAAGTACTAAAGCATCCGGTACTTTGGATGGGGCTTGTTGGGCCCGATAGATCTATCTTTAGAGTTCGCATCAATTAGGGTGTCTGTTCCCTAATTCTTAGATTACCAGACTTAATAAAAAGGGGCATATTCGATTTAATAATCCAACCATAGAATGTAATTTCGATCACTTGTGTCTATTTTGTAAAGCATTTATAAAAGCAGCGCATGTATTCTCAGTCCCAAAAATATAATGAGTAAAAGGGAATAAATAAACTCACCATACTGTATTTTGTAGTAAAAATACACATGACGGCACTTAACAACTGAACAATGTAGGATTGGTCTCGGATTCACGAACCTATATCATTCGTATATTTATTAAAAGTATAATGGAATCACATAAATTCTTTTATTAGTATATATTATTTATATGCTTTTAGTTATATATATAGTTTATACCAAATTCCATTAAATACTTATATTATATCGTAAATTATATTATATATATATATATTTGTTTGTGTATTTAATTAGGATGATTAGTATCTATATATTTAGTTATCTTAATATATCTATATACATATGATTAGTATTATAAAATATCATAGTTTGTTACATATAAGTACTTATATCAATAAGGTTTGTTTTATATATATATATATATATATATATATATATATATATATATATATATATATATATATATATATATATATATATATATATATATATATATATATATATATATATAAACTATTACTACAATTATAGTATATTTAATAAGTATGTTTTAGGTACAAACTATCTATCTGAAAAAAAAAAATGATAGTTTGGATGAATAATGATTTACCAATAATAATAACTTCCTTGATAATGATAATACTAATAACAATAATGATTTTGTTAAAAAAAATGGTACATATGTTAATAATAATAATACTAATAATTACAACAATGATATTAATACTAATATAATAATAACTCGTATTATTTTTATAATAACAATAATAATTATCCTAATCATAATAATAATAATAATACATGTATTATTAATAATAAGTATTCTTAAACTAACAATAATAATAATAATAATAAATGAAATGAATAATAAAAAAAATGAACTACCTTAAATGAAAGGGCTGTTAAAAAGAATTGTTCCATTTGGGACTCGAACCCCCGACCTTTCGCATACCCGTCCCTCCTCTAAACCAACTGGGCTATCGCCATTTTTCTGATTAACTAGTCCACCTAATTTATAAATCTAGTATCTAACAGCGAGTGTTTCATCCTCTTCCAAATCCAAATGGACCGCGAGTGTTTGCATCAGTGTTAGGATAAAAATATAAATTCAAAACATTTAGCTAGTAATTAAATGATTTAAAAAAAATAAAATAAAATAAAAAAAAAGAACAGAGGCTGCTGTGCAGCGATGAAGAACAAGAAGAAAAAATGATTTTGGTTTTTAGGAGTTTTTAGACAAAGGTTCCTTCACAAAATATTTTCCAAATCAGTTTTATAAACTAATGAATTCATCAATTGATCAAGAAACTTCAACTCACTCACAAATTTCGCGATGAACAAATTATTTGACTTTTTGAAAATAAACTTTGACTCGATAATTCGAACTCGTTTTCATAAATTGGAACTTGGGATTTTGTAGAAAGATTGCTTGGAGGATTCCTAACAAGATTGTATTATTACATTTTGGAAATTGGTTCGGTTTTGAATTATGAATAAAAAGATGATCTTGCAGAGAACCGAAGGCTTTTTGGTTTAAAAATTTCTGTTTTGATTTCGGATTTGCAGTGAAAATTTAGAGGGTAAGATCGAATAATTGATGAAGGATATGAATTATTCGATCGTGTTTGTAGTGATAAAGCAGATAAAATAAGTTCACGGGTGTAGTAGAGAAGGAAGAAAAGAAATTTTAGCAGATAGTGATATAAAAAAAAATCTGATGATTCCTTTATTTCCCCTGGTATATCCATTTCTTTTTTTTATAATATAAATTAAACTATTATTAATAATTATTAATGTATTAATAGTAATAATATTGTTAATCTTTCCTAAAAATAAAGATACTAATATTAATAACAAATATAATAGAAGTAGTATTAGTGTTAATAATATCAAATGATAATACTATTAATATTAAGAATAATGATAATAATAAAAATAGAAATAATAGGATACTATAACAAAAAGGAAAAATTTTGGTAAGTTTAATAACACTCATAATCAAAATGATAACAATAATATTAATCATAATATTTATAATTCTTAATAATGGTATACAACAATGCTTATAATACGAATACGTAATAATAACAATTATATTAACTGATAATATTTAGATTACAATTATAATATATACATAAAACTGATACTGATATTGATATTAAAAATGATAAAAGTAATGATTATAATACTATAACAAATATATCTTTAACTTATAATTATATTTAATTATTAACATTTATTGTATATTTAGTATTTATATATTCTATATTCTATATATATTACAATAATTTGGTAATTATTATTAGACACCATATATAGTTTTATAATAATATCATTTATTTACATATTTATTTTAGTAATAACCTAATTGTTATTATTTTTCATTTTTAATCCCTAATGTTTAAAGTATACTTTATTAATTCAAAAATATTATATATATACATATATTTTTATTTATATGTACTTATTTATTTACAAACTACTGTTCGTGAATCTTCGAGACTGGTCAAAGGTTAAATGAATACATGAACATAGTTCAAAATTTTTGAGACTCCAATATTACAGACTTTGCTTATCGTAACGAAATCATATAAAGATTAAAGTTAAATTTGGTCGGAAATTCCCGGGTCACTACAACTGATAAGTCATTAGGATGCATTAGTGAGTCTGGACTTCGACCGTGTCTGCATGTCAAAAGTTTTGCTTATCATTTAGTGTCGAAAATTATTTGCTTATCATCCTTAAAGTCTAGACACGTCTTACTGCCTCTATTGCATAGACAGTGTATAGATAAATTCATATCTTAGCGTATCTGTTATTGTTACCTTTGCCTGACAGCTTCCGTAGATTCCTCCGTAACTTATGGGATTTTAGTATTATATATGCATATGTAAACTATGTATTGCAGGGTACTAATCTACATCCTATAATCTATTTCTTATCGAAAATCCTTCATCTGATCGTATGAGATGAATCCCTTAACCAGTTCGAGTCCCTCAGATTTCGATAGCTATTCCGACATGGATATTTACCTAAGCTCCGAAAGTAGTGTCACCAGAATGAATCAACCGATCATCCATCCCCAATTCATCTGATGGGTTCGTGATCTACTTATCATTGGAGACAAGAAGAAGGTGATCCTTTCCACCCACCGAATTTCCCTCTTGGTGAAGAACCTGAAGCACTTACTGGCGAACCTATCCGAAACACCATTTTCAGCCTCATTTCCAGGGTAGCTCGTCACGATTATATTTTATCCACAATTCTAAACCTTATTCAGCCGTTCGTTCCGACCGACAATCATTCCGGAATAATGGAAGAAGTCAACAAGCTTCGCGCTCGAGTAATCAATTTGGAGAATATGGTGCAAAACTTACCCACTTCAGCAACAACATCAACACCAGAACCACCAACAACCCAAGTTTCAACATCACATGCCTCAACATCGCAATCTATACCTCGAGCATAATTTTCGTTCTACAACTTGTCCTACATCGATTATCTTCGTTCTACGTATCGTTCTACATCCTTGATCTTCGTTCGACATGACGATTATGTAATCTCTAATGTTTTAGAGATTATGTATTCTTGTTCTAACGGTAAAGCAAATGAGATTAATATCATATTAACTCGTTAAATCCATGATTACATCTGAAGAAAATATATATGTATATATGTTTTCAAAAAGATTGTAATTAAAAATTCTTTTGTACAAACTGTTAATGATGAAAATATTTTAATGGGTAGGTAATACCCGAGGAATATTTAGATTTCACATTAATAAGTTACACTGTACATTCTTCGAATCTGATTCAACAGTCATTTACTATCCTACTTACATCCACAGATATACAAATCCGTTCACCACAGAGTAACCATTTTCATTCAAATTCATATTCAGATTTTGACCTATCAGAATTCAACAAGTGGCATAATGAAGAAAACATTGGACAAAAATAAAATTTGTTAGAAACAAACAAATTAACTATGAGAAATTTTGTTAAGAATCCACGCTAACAAAATCCTAGCTAACTGTTCCTAGCTAACTGATTACATTTTTATTTATCGCAATTTATTTTATCGCAATTTAATTCTCGCAATTTTATTTAATGTCATTTAATTTCTGTTATTTATTTTACGCACTTTATTTATCGTCATTTAAATACTGTTATTTACGCATTTTAAATATCGGGACACGTATACAATGTTTTGACATATCATATCGACGCATCTATATATATTATTTGGAATAACCATAGACACTTTATATGCAGTAGTGATAGAGTTAGCTATACAGGGTTGAGGTTGATTCTACAATAATATATATACTTTGAGTTGTGATCGAGTCTGAGACATGTACACGGGTCATGATACGTATTAATTAATTCGAATATTATATATTAAACTATATATGAATTATTGGACTGTTAACTGTGGACTATCGACTATGGACTGCCAACATTGGACAATTAAAATAAATTAAAATATTGATTATAACATATGAAACTAAACAGTTCTTCAAGTTTACTACTTGATTTCATCTTAAACCTCATTTGTATCTTGACGATTACAATCTGCGTTCAAACCTTTCATGATTCTTGAAAACACCTCAATCGAGAGGATGAACCAACCGCACTTCATCTATGGAAGAAAAGATTGATGCATATAGTTATGCACCTGAAAACACTCGGAACCTGAATAAAAGTTTAACACATATCTGCGTCAAATCCTTTGGCATTTATTAGCAAAAATAACCATGCGAATCCTTTTCAATGTAGCAAATTTTGTCACAGCTCCAGCAAGTCAACTTCAGCTTTTCGTTCGAAACAACCTTATTATAACCTTGATATATATGCGTGCTCTTTTATTGTTACCGGGAAATCTTTTATATTCCACTAAATTACCAACAGACGTACCAGCAACCTCGTTGCTCCTTGGATTAAATCTCTACGATAAATCAATATATTTATCTATTGAAGTCTTATCATGAACTCATCGGTATCTCGTAACGATAATTACCATACCAAGTATCGGAAGGCATCAATCGATAATCTCAAAATTCTCAGAGATTCTACGACAACAATTTATATATATATATATATATATATATATATATATATATATATATATATATATATATATATATATATATATATATATAACTTCTATCTCCTGGATTTACGAATTTCAATTCTGAATTTCTGAAAAGTGTTTTAGCTTATGAATCAGTTTTCTGAGTTTTGAAAAAGCTGATGAAGCAGTGAAAACTGAAGACTGCCTTAACAGTCAAAAGTTTGATAATAAAGAATGGAGTGTTGGAAAAAGCTCAAAGATTTTGATACTGAAAAATGAATTGAGCAAATCATGAAAGAGACTCTGAACAAGGACTAAACTGGTACATAAAAGAATCCTGTTGATTCTGTTTCTGATGAAATCTTTAACGAATACGTTGCTCCTTAATCGCTCTAAATCATCGTAAATGAATTTCTTCATCACAATTTGATTCAAAAATTCTAAGATATTATCGTATCTTTCATTATTAATATCCTCAATATTTCTGAAGATATCTTCATAAATATTCTCGTCCGATATAAATTATCTCTCCGCGCTATCTGTGATATATCATAAAAGGAAACTCTCTTAGTTTCTATATTCTGTAAACCTTCGAGTTTAAAATAAGAATGCTTTTGAAGTAGTGTTGGAAATTGATGCATGAGTTAGTATAATATAATGACACTTGATCAACGTGATTATATTACAGTAAGTCATGCTGAGTTTCTAATGGAACGTGATGATTCACAGATCATAACGTCATCATGTGCCATGTTACACGACTCTTACATTCTATCTAATCTCTAAACATATCAAGAACATAATTTCTTGATAGTTCTATCTTTTCTCTTGAATTCTGGTAATTTAACCAATCAAGATCGTGCTATTATAATTTCTCTCTTAGAACGTTAGTCATGTTCATTCGAAACTTCATACCTACGAATTCTGGACCATTATTCGCTTGACTTAAGGTCAGGAAGAGAAAACAAAAGGGATGGAACTCCAAAATATAAAGGAAATAAAGAGGGCGGATTTATAGTGAAATATCCGACAGAGCAATCAAAACAGATTATTGCATTTACCAAAGGGGATCTTAATTTCCATAATTATCGAAGAACTAAATCTTATTACGAAGATTTTCTTTTAATCCCTGAAATATCAGAAATCAACCGTGACTATGTCACCGATTAAGACGAATCTTCAATTATTCATTTCATTCTTTTGTGAAAGCTTCACTCGTACTTTTCACACAATCAAAATTGTTTATCCATATTACTAAATGATGATAAAACTCTATTTATCAACTCATATTCGTCAGGAAAACATTCTTATTGTTAACCATGAGGATTCCACTCAAATTTCGGGACGAAATTTCTTTAACGGGTAGGTACTGTGACGACCCGGAAATTTCGTACCAAATTTAAACTTAATCTTTATTTGATTTCGACACGATAAGCAAAGTCTGTAAAGTTGAGTCTCAACATTCTTGAACTATTTATATGGAATCATTTAACCTTCAATTATTTTCGACGATTCACGAACCATTAATTGTAAATAAATGTGTGTGTGTATATATATATATATATATATATATATATATATATATATATATAATATATATATATATAATAACTTAAAATAATAATATACGATATAATATCCGTAATTAAAACTGTTAGTAATATAATCCAAATCTTCGGATGCCTTTCCTGTTTTCTTTTAATTCTCTAACATGTGAATTATTCTTTAAGTATTATATTATTTCAATGTTTCCTTTTTCCATCCGACCAATCACTTGTTTCATTACATCATATATTTGAATTGTTTAGATTAAAATTTATTGTGCATGAACTTTTGTGCAATATATATATATATATATATATATATATATAATATATATATATATAATAACTTAAAATAATAATATACGATATAATATCCGTAATTAAAACTGTTAGTAATATAATCCAAATCTTCGGATGCCTTTCCTGTTTTCTTTTAATTCTCTAACATGTGAATTATTCTTTAAGTATTATATTATTTCAATGTTTCCTTTTTCCATCCGACCAATCACTTGTTTCATTACATCATATATTTGAATTGTTTAGATTAAAATTTATTGTGCATGAACTTTTGTGCTTTTGACTTTCTTCACCAGATAAGTTTTTCATGTATAACTATATACGCATGTTTATATATATGTACTACTTACACTTGTCTCAGACACTAACACAAATCACACCCGATCAAATCTCTCCTTTCTTTATTGAATCATGCCTTTAATTTGGTTATAAGTCTCCATCTACCTTTTTACATATATACAAAATGATATAATGAATGATTCACAAACACAACACCTAGTTGTTGGAATGAGATTCGCTTGCTGTTGTCAAGACCCCATAACCCACACCAAATCACTTTCTGTATATATAAAACATACACATATTAGATAGATAAAAGCACACTACCTAACCTAAATATTTATTTAAAGCATACACCAATTGATAGAATAACAAATTTCAATTTCTATTTTTTGTTTATAAACACAAACACATGTACACCAACTCAACCATTTCTCTTTCTCTTTGAGTCTGTCGAAGAACACCTACTCCACCCCATTGCAGCCATTCTTTCCGGTCTTTATTAACTTTATACTGTGAACTAGTAATCACCATCATTCACATAATACTCACTGTTATAATAGAGAACACGGATGAAGAAGATGATACCGTTTGTTGATACTATCTCTACGCTTCTGTTTCAACTCATGACCAAAATCAAAACCCATTTGATAAACTCAAGTGAAAAACCCAACTTCAACAAAACCACAAAACCAAGTAATGGCAACACTTACGGATAAATACTACTGCTATCTTTCTGATTCCATCAACAATCATAGTTTTCGCTGCCTATGATCGATTAATCATCAAACCACCTATTGAATTGTTTCTGCAACTCTACTGCTGATTAATAAACCTAGACAAAGACCCATTTGGACAATTGTGCAGCTGAAACAACTACCATTTCATCATCACCAACTCAACACTTTCAATCTTCTGTTAGAACTAACTGGTCGCTCATGTATAACTGTCTGTACATACTTCCTTTCGAATCACCATCAAGAGCAACATTCACTGTCACCATAAACAATCACCACTTATGAACCACCTTACCCATCGAAACCCATCCTCATCATCCTTATTAAACCCACCATCATTCTTCACCTGCTACAACTCGTTCTTTCTACTGCAGCTGAATAAATCACCACTTGAACCGCCACTAAGTACCTATATAAAACCAAAGCTGTTCGAGTTATAAACCATGGTGAGCTGCTGCTATTTATCTATTATTATTCAATCCATACTACTGTAATATATATATATATATATATATATATATATATATATATATATATATATATATATATATATATATATTGAACAGAAAATATGTAAGTTTATTTATTTTATTTTTCTTCTTCTTTCATCTGTCCTAAATCGTTAAACAACCTTAAGAGGGTATATACCTTAATAATCATCTTCAAATAACAAAAGAGTAAATTAATTTACAAAAGCAGATTAACCTTTATAATTTGTGGCAACTAATTTAACAATCAGAATAACATACCAATTATTACAGCTCATGTTCGATTCATTTAAAATACAGAATATATATAAAGGGATGAAGAAATTAAGAGAACATCAAAGAACTAATTACCTACTTAATCAATTGATGAATCGATTACTGAAACAATTGACAAAGGATGATGATACAATGATGATGAACACTGGTGGAGATGATTGAAACAATGATGATGATGAATTGATGACCTGTTATACCTCGAGTTGTAGTGTGATCGATTGATTGATTTAAGAATCGAAGGCCTATGAATCGTGATTTCTTCTTCTGTGTTTTTGCTTCTGCTTGCTCGATCTGTTTATAGCCGCCAACATATCCCACTGATCCCCTTTTATTAGGTATTATAAATTATAAATATAATAATAATAATTATTATTATTATTAATTTTATTATTATTACAAATATTATTATCTAATTATTATTTTTATTATTATTATTATTTTTATTATTATTATTACTATTATTATTACTATTATTATTATTATTATTATTATTATTATTATTATTATTATTAATAAAATAACATAAGTAAAATTAATAAGAATATCATTATTAATATAACTATCATTATTAGTATTGTTAATATTAGAATCTTTATCATTATTATCATTAGTAGAAAAGTTAATATTATTATAGCTATTATTATTAGAAGTATTATTATTATCATTCTTAGTAGTATTAACATTTTTATTATTATATTTATTTAAAGTATCATTATTGTTAAAGTTATCATTTTCTATTAAAATTGGTATTATTATTGAAACTAACATTTTTATCAAAGTTATCATTTTTTATGATTTAAACTATTATCATTATTATTATCATTATTATTATCATTATTATTATTATTATTATTATTATTATTATTATTATTATTATTATTATTATTATTATTTATTATTATTATTATTATTATTATTATTATTATTATTATTATTATTATTATTATTATTATTTTTATCTTTATTTTTATCATTAGTATTTTTATTATCATTTTTATTATTTCTAACACTAATATTATTATTTTTATCATTATTATTATTAGTATTATTAATATATCAAATAAAGATTTTCTATATAAAAATATATTATTTACCTAAAACATAACTATATTAATATGTTTGTAATAGATATTAATTATCTATTTATTGTATATAAAAATAAATATGGTTAATTTAGTTATTAATGAAATGTACAAGTTACTCAAATAACAATTAATAAAAATACCTAAATTTGTTCGATTACCATTATATGTGTTAATATACATATAAATGATATATGTTCGTGAATCCAAGGCCAACCCTGCATTGTTCAATATAGTCATATGTATTTTTACTACAAAATACAGTATGGTGAGTTTCATTTGCCTTTTTACCCTTTATATTTTTGGGTTAAGAATACATGCGCATTTTTATAAATGTTTTACGAAATAGACACAAGTAATTGAAACTACATTATATGTGTGAATGATCGAAGCCGAATTTGCCCTTTTTGCTTGGTAACCTAAGAATTAGTAAACCGATCTACTAATTGACGCGAATCCTAAAGATAGATCTATTGGGCCTAACGAACCCCATCCATGGTTGCGGATGCTTTAGTACTTCGATGTTGTTTTATCAGGTCCGAAGAATTTCCCGGAATGATAGGGGATATTCTTATATGCATCTTGTTAATGTCGGTTACCAGGTGTTCACAATATGAATTATTTTTGTCTCTATGCATGGGACGTATATTTATGAGAAATGGAAATGAAATTCTTGTGCTCTATTAAAATGATGGAAATAATTATTTTATGTTAAACTAATGAACTCACCAACCTTTTGGTTGACACTTTAAAGCATGTTTATTCTCAGGTATTAAAGAAATCTTTCGCTGTGCATTAGCTCATTTTAAGGATATTACTTGGAGTTATTCATGGTATATTTCGAAGAACGTTGCATTTGAGTCGTTGGGTTCAGTAAAGATTATGATTAAGTAAACGACAGATTAGATCATTTATAGATGGATATTATGAAATGGTAGGCATGACTGTCAACTTTTGATGTAATGAAAGTTTGTCTTTTAAAAACGAATGCAATGTTTGTAAAATGTATCATATAGAGGTCAAGTAAGTAACGACCCTGGATTTTCCAACGTTTAATTATTAATAATTTATTATTAATGTTTGCGTTTTAATAAACGTGTCCTTATACGTGTTACTTGTTACCGTATTTAACTTTTCATGGCCCGAATTGTCTTTGTGACACACGTACTTTTCACGAATAATATTTTTGAATATTATTTACATGCATGATTAATTAATATTGATCATTTTTAATTAACTAAGGTTATTAGTTAATTATTTGGGCTTTATTTGGGTTAATTGTTACTTACTTGGACTTGGGTTTTTATCATTGGAAATGGACTTGAAAGCCCACCCTACTCTCTTAATGGACTTGTTAGCCCATATTTTATGCAAGTATTACATTAAAATAAAACTAGATTAGTTAGCTCATGAGAACAAGGTGTAAATATTACATTAAAATAAAAAGTATTACATTAGTTAGTTTAAACCCTATGGTTTCATTAAAGTAAAGATCCAAGTATTATAACTTAGGATCTAACTTAAGAACTTTAGATCTAGACTTTTGGGTCTAGGATCTTCAAGATCTAACTAAGAACTATGTTCTACAACTTAAGATCTTGTTTATTTAGTTTACTTTTAAGTTTGTAGCTTAATATTACTTTTATAACTCTTGTATGTGTCGGATCTAAGATTTTGATGTAACTTTGGTTCATCAAACTACTTGCAACACTTAAATGAGTTGTGCTACTTATCTTAGACTTGCACTAGTGTTATGATGGTCAAAACTTGGTAAAAATGATGTAAACACATCAACGAGTTGTACACTTGAAGCTATATGCATCAAGGATCAGAACCGTGATGAACATCAAGCACCAAGAACCCACCGAAGCACACTATTTACTGTTTTTGGAGGTCTGATCAGTAACCTAGGCTACTGTAAAGTTTATTTTCAGTTAGTTCGGTTCGAGTAGATGATCTTCCGTTTAGGCCTCATCTTAATCCGAGTTACGGTTTAGGATTTATGGCTCTCCAAAAGTCACTACACCCTATTAACGTTATGCTGAAATTTCTGACCTACTCGCACTTAAACTGTCACCACGGTCAAAGGAAGATGAGTTTGGTTCTGGAAATTGGTCAGCCTCTAGGGGACTCATATACGGAGCCATGGCCACTGGCCTCACCTTTTTCAGTTTGTATAGAGGTCGTAGCGGTTGAACGAAGTCAGTCTTTGTTTTAAACTCTTTTCTTGAACGAAACTTACTTTACACTTTTTGTTTAATGATGGATGATGATGATACTTAAGACCTAATTTACATACTTTTAAACCTTTAGGAACAATTTACTAACTTAGTAACTTTTGACTTAGGTTGAGGACCTTTCGGACCAACCACTTTCTTACTATTCCCGCGTACCAACTTTTACTACTTTCCACTGTGAGTTATAGCATCCCTTTTTACTTTAACTATTTTGGGAACTGAGAATACATGCGCATTTTACGTTTTACATACTAGGCATGAGTACTTAAACTTTATATATGTGTAGGTTATACAACGGCATAAACTTTCCCCTTAGCTCGGTAACGTTTAGTCATCGGTCTTTGAACCGGTGAACGCGAATCTTAGATATGGATCCATAGGGTTTGACATCCCCACTCAGGCTAGTAGTGCTAGCATTTAACGGGTGTTTAATACTTCATAAACTTACGCACTCGCCAAGTGTACTTTTAGGGGGTGTTATTTACGTTAAGTTAGTTACCAAGTGCCCACGGTTATACATATACTTTTCATACTGTTTTGAAACGCTGTTGAAGCATTGAAATCTCGTGGCCTACCTTACATTACTGTTATATTTAAACTATAGCTCACCAACCTTTGTGTTGACGTTTTTAAGCATGTTTTTCTCAGGTGCTTAAGGTTTGATTACTTCCGCTGTACTAATCATGCTTTGTAGACACCCGCTGCGCTTATTAGAGATGTCACCGCATGAAACGTTTATTTTGCATTCAAACTATATTACTTTTGAAAGGATGTATTTGTAATGACCTATGGGTCACGTGCTATTATTGCTTGCTATTCGTCGAAGCATACTTTCGGATGTTAAACATTTGACGTTGGTTAAAACGTCTCCTTTTACCATGAATGCAAACTTGTTTTGAAACAGCATATAGTATTTGACCTTGTAATGATCCTGTTGTTGATGATTCGTAAATGATGGTTTTATACGGGGCATCTCATTTGGTATCAGAGCATTGGTTGTAGGGAATTAGGTTGCATTTGTGAGTCTAGACCGGACCGAGTAGGATTCACTAATAGGACTAATCTACAACTTGCTAGTTTACTTGTTTCTGCGGAACTTACTGCATGCTGCTGCTTACTTTTACTGCTATATGTTATACACTGCTACTTGTTTTCACTACTGCATGATACTTTCTACTTTCGATTGCATGCTACTTCTGTACGATTCGTTACTATTGCCATGCTATTTACCGCTATACATGATCTAGACTGTCTTAGTTACTTTGCCTAATACGTGCTTGCTTTATGACTTACTGACATGAAAAAATTTATTTTTCCTTGTTCAGATGTCGGATATTCCACCTGTTATCATTTTGGAGAGCAACTCGGACTCATCCGCCACCTCGCTTGCCATTATTGCCGATTCTCAGATCCCGTCTTCGACACCCTCCAGTGACTCAGGCGCTTCGTCCCCTGGAGCCAGTAGCCATGCACCCGACCCAGTGGTCACCTCAGACGAAGCCGAGGACCTACAGAAGATTCCAGCTCCACTTGTCCCAGGACCCTCGGAGCCACAGCACCATCCCGGTGGTGCTGTGATTCCCGCGGAACTTGGGGAAGGTCCGGTCCGTAATGAGCATAACCATTAGTGTCAACGCCTTGCTGATGGACGTCTCGTGCCGATCTCACCTTTCAGATACCGACTGATGATGGTCGGCCGAGCAGAGTCACCCATACAGCCACCCCCAGATGATTCCGACGACTCATCATCCAACGACTCATCCTCTGAGGACTCCAGCGACGAGGATTCTGATGAGGACCCTGATGAGGCACCCGTACAGCCACCCTCCACCCCGCCGAAGAAGCGGTATTGTTTTGATGGTACCGTTATTCCTGAGGTTAACGGAGGGAGATCGTCCGTTAACGCACATGGACTGAGGACTAGAGTTACCGCCCGTAAGCGGCTTATGCCGTACCCTGCTGATCCATTCATACGTAAGGCTCCCCGTTATGAAGCATCTACTTCTGGAGCCGGACCATCTGCACCACTGGTACCACCCGTACCGACTGCACCGCCTGCTCCATCATCCTCTCCCTCTGTCAAGGAACTGACGAGGGAGGTGGATATCCTCCGTGCTCGGGTAACTGAGATCGAGGACCAGGTGTCCCACATGATGGACATCCTTTACCCACCATCACCTTAGGGTTATTGTAGTAGATCTCATTATGTAATCTCATTTGTAGTTTTATGTATTACTTATGTATTGTACGAACCTATGCGGATGTATGCAACTTATTATTAATGAATGGAACTTTGTGTTGTTAAATTCTTGCACAGTGTTCTATTTATGTTACTGTGTGATGACTTTGTGATATCTGAATCTATTTACGTTACTTAGTTAGCATGTGTTGTGTTGATTCCATGCTGGTTACCATATACCGTATTATTATCTATTGAATACTGGATTTTGACTTGATTCAAAATTTTTGTTTAGAACATCAATGGCAAATGGAAGATCAATGCCAACCGCGGCACAAATCGAGGAAATGATCGCTGAACGTGTGGCCGCAGCATTAGCGGAAAGGAACCTCCAAGCTCCACCAGTTAACCAGCCCATTCGTAATGGGTGCACATACAAAGAGTTTCAAAGCTGCAAGCCCCACAACTTTAGTGGTACTGAGGGGCCGGTTGGTCTCACTAGGTGGTTTGAGAAATTAGAATCTGTGTTCCGTGTTAGTAACTCCTCAGAGACGGACAAAACCAAGTATGCCTCGTGTACGCTGTCAGATGGCGCACTAACCTGGTGGAACACACTGGCTCAAGCAAAGGGTATTGACGAGGCGTATGCTACGCTGTGGGAAGAATTCAAAGGGGCCATGATTGAAGAGTATTGCCCTAGGACAGAGATCCAGAAAATGGAGATTGAGTTTGGGAAGTTGAAGGTTGTTGGAAATGATCTCGATAGTTACAACCATAGGTATCTAGAATTAGCCCTGATGTGTCCTACCATGGTTATCCCGGAGTTTAAGCGCATGGAAAGGTACTTGTGGGGACTTCCTAAGTCCATTAAGGAAAATGTCACATCGTCTAAGCCACCAAACGTCCTGGAAGCAATGCGCATGGCACACACCTTAATGAACCAAATTATCAACGATGAACCGGAAAAGGCAAAATCCGAATCGGGTAGTAGTGAAAAGCGTAAGTGGGACAACAAAAAGGAGAGAGCCTATGATCAAACCCCCGCTAAGAGGCACAACAACTGTGGGAATCCCAATCTGAACACCAACTCGAACACCAACTACAAGGGTAGTCTGCCATAGTGCAAGAGGTGCTACAAGCACCATACCGGGTACTGTAATGTTGTCTGTGAAAAGTGCAAAAGGACCGGGCATATTGGCAAGGACTGCAAGATCACCACCATGACTGGGAAGCCGACCCTCAATGGACCGAGAAAGTGTTATGAATGCGGACAAATGGGCCACTTCAGAAATGAGTGTCCCAACAAGCGAAAGGACAGCGGACCACTGCGTGGCAGAGCTTTCAATGTAAATGCAAGGGACGCCCGTGAAAACCCCGAGTTGGTCACAGGTATATTCACTATCAATAATCTATTAGCTTCTGTCCTATTTGATAATGGTGCTGATAGAAGTTATGTATGTAGACACTTTTGCTCTAAGATAAATTGGTCGTTAGTTCCTTTAAAGGAGAGTATGCTTGTAGAAGTAGCCAATGGAAAACTTGAGAAAGTTGACCAAATTAGTCGAGGAGCTATTATCAACATAGCTGGTGTGGATTTCGAGATTGACTTAATACCCATTAAATTGGGAAGCTTTGACGTTATTGTCGGTATGGACTGGTTGATCAGGATAAGGACTGACATTATCTGTGGAGATAAAGCTCTTCGTATACCACACGGAGACGGTGAGCCACTGATTATTTACGGAGAGAGATGTAGCTCGAAACTGAATCTCATTAATTGCATGAAAGCACAAAAGATCATGAAGAAAGGACGTCTTGCTGTTTTAGCACATGTGAAAACGTTAGAAACTGAGGTGAAGAGCGTGGATGACGTACGAAATGTGAACGAATTTTCCGATATCTTTCCAGAGGAATTGTCTGGATTACCACCGCCGAGAGCAGTAGAGTTTCAGATCGATTTAGTGCCAGGGGCTGCACCTGTAGCTCGCGCACCTTATCGACTCGCACCTTCCGAAATACAAGAGTTGCAGAGTCAATTACAAGAACTGCTAAACCGTGAATTTATTCAACCAAGTTTCTCGCCTTGGGGCGCACCTGTTTTATTTGTGAAGAAGAAGGACGGATCATTCCGTATGTGTATCGACTACCGTGAACTCAACAAATTGACGATCAAGAATCGGTATCCTCTTCCCCGAATTGATGATCTTTTTGATCAACTACAAGGATCGAGCGTTTACTCTAAGATCTATTTGCGATCCGGTTATCACCAGTTGAGGGTGAAAGAGAGCGATGTGATGAAGACTACGTTCAGAACTCGTTAAGGTCATTATGAGTTTCTCGTGATGCCATTCGGTATAACCAACACACCTGCTGTATTTATGGTCCTCATTAATCGTGTATGCAAGCCATACCTGGATAATTCGTTATCTTCTTCATATATGATATCCTCATCTACTCCAAAAGCGAAGAAGAACATGAACAACATCTTCGTCTAGTGTTGGAACTCTTGAGACAAGAGCAACTTTATGCAAAATTCTTCAAGTGTGAGTTTTGGTTGAAGGAAGTCCAATTCCTGGGTCATGTTGTGAGCGATCAAGGTATCAAAGTTGATCCCGCAAAGATCGAAGCCATCAGCAAGTGGGAAACCCCCACTACTCCGACTCACATCCGCAAATTTCTAGGCCTCGTCGGTTACTACCGAAGATTTATTGAAGGTTTCTCTCTGATTGCACGTCCTTTGACCGCGCTGACTCACAAAGGGAAGAAGTTCATTTGGGAACCCGAACAGAATCAGCATTTCAAACCTTGAAAAAGAAGTTAACCACCGCACCTATCTTATCACTTCCTGAGGGCAGTGACGATTTCGTCGTTTATTGCGATGCTTCAAAAAGTGGTTTTGGTTGTGTACTGATGCAACGCACAAAGGTTATCGCTTACGCCTCCCGACAACTGAAGATTCACATGCGAAATTACACAACGCACGATCTCGAGCTTGGAGCCGTTGTCTTTGCATTAAAGTTGTGGAGACACTATCTTTATGGAACTAAGAGCACTATTTTCACCGATCATAAAAGCCTCCAACACATCTTTGATTAGAAGCAACTGAATATGAGACAGGGTCGATGGATCGAGATGCTGAATGACTATGATTGTGAACTTCATTATCACCCTGGAAAGGCCAATGTTGTAGCTGACACTTTAAGCCGAAAGGAGAGGATGGCACCTCTTCGTGTTCGGGCACGGAACATCACCATTCATTCGAACCTCAATAGCCAGATCCGAGCAGCCCAAGATGAGGCTCTTAAGGAGGAGAATATATCTCTTGAATACTTGAACATTCTCATCTCTCGATTCGAAGTTAAGGAGACTAGACTCCGATGCTATGCCGGAAGAATATGGGTACCTCGATATGGAGATCTACGGAATCTTATACTTGATGAAGTTCACAAGTCGAGATATTCAATTCATCCCGGAGCGGGCAAAATGTACCACGATCTTAAGGAACAGTACTGGTGGCCTAATCTTAAGAAGGACGTTGCAATGGAAGTTACCAAAGACGGTGGGCGGATACGATACCATCTGGGTTATTGTTGACCGTCTCACTAAATCCGCACACTTTTTAGCCATGAAGGAAACTGATACGATGGAGAGACTCGCTCAACTATACATAAAAGAGGTTGTATCTCGTCATGGTGTGCCTTTATCGATCATCTCAGATCGCGATCCCCATTTTGCTTCCAGATTTTGGCGTTCTTTGCAAGAAGCCTTGGGAACTCGTCTCGACATGAGTACTGCGTATCACCCACAGACCGACGGGCAAAGAGAATGCACGATTCAGACTTTAGAAGACATGTTGCCTGCATGTGTCATTGATTTCGGAAAGGCCTGGGAAAGGCATTTACCGCTAGCGGAATTCTCTTACAACAACAGTTATCATTAGAGTATTAATGCCGCACCTTTTGAAGCATTGTATGGCCGTAAGTTCCAATCTCCTATTTATTGGGCCGAAGTAGGAGAAACGCAAATCACCGGACCCAAGATAGTCCATGAAACAACTGAGAAGATTGTCCAAATTCAAGCGAGACTTAAGACGGCCGTGATCGTCAAAAGAGTTATGCCGACCTTAAACGAAAAGACTTTGAATTCAATGTGGGTGACTATGTAATGTTGAAGGTCGCACCTTGGAAAGGTGTCATCCGTTTTGGAAAATGTGGGAAGTTAAACCCGCGATACATTGGTCCCTTTGAAATCTTGGAGCGTGTTGGACCCGTTGCTTACCGTTTGGATCTTCCAACTCAATTGAGCTCAGTTCATCCTACTTTTCATGTATCGAATTTGAAGAAGTGTCTTGCTGAATCGGAACATGTCATACCATTGGAGGAACTTATGATTGATGACAAACTCCACTTCGTGGAAGAGCTTGTCGAAATTATGGACCGTGAGGTCAAAACATTGAAGCACAACAAGATTCCGATCATCCGAGTACGATGGAATGCCAAACGAGGACTTGAGTTTACCTGGGAATGAGAGGATCAAATGATGCAGAAGTATCCTCACCTTTTCCCGACTCCTCCATCTACCTCAGCTTAAAATTTCGGGACGAAATTTTCTTTAACAGGTGGGTAATGTAACGACCCTAGATTTTCCAACATTTAATTATTAATAATTTATTATTAATGCTTGCGTTTTAATAAACGTGTCCTTATACGTGTTACTTGTTACCGTATTTAACTTTTCATGGCCCGAATTGTCTTTGTGACACACGTACTTTTCACGAATAATATTTTCGAATATTATTTACATTCATGATTAATTAATATTGATCATTTTTAATTAACTAAGGTTACTAGTTAATTACTTGGGCTTTATTTGGGTTAATTGTTACTTACTTGGACTTGGGTTTTCATCATTGAAAATGGACTTGGAAGCCCACCCTACTCTCTTAATGGACTTGTTAGCCGATCTTTTATGCAAGTATTACATTAAAATAAAACTAGATTAGTTAGTTCATGAGGAATCTTGTTACTTGCATATTTAGACCTTGTTCCCATAACCATTTAGCTTTAATACCTTTTCAAGCATACACCATCTCCCAATATATGAAAGAAGCATTTGACCCCTTCCCCATTTGGCCTTGTCCGTCAGTTTTGGGGTGGGTAAAGGGGAGCTTCATTTTCCTTTTTGTGTTACATATTCACTAGTATACTTCATCCTTCACATACACAACTTACTTGCATTCTTTTTCTCTCCTTTTTCTCTCAAATATTGTAAGTAACAAGGCTTCATTTTCTCTTCTTTTTCTTGTCTAAAACCGCCATCATCATCATCAAAGTTACTTGTCTTGTTTGTTGATTACTTACTAGTTATTTGTTGTTGTTAAAGATCAAGTTTTCTAACTTGTATCTTCATGAAATCTTGTTACTTCCATCTTTATTTGATGAAGTCAAGAACAAGGAATCTAAACTTTCTAGTTTATGGTTCTACACTTAAATGTTTTCAAGATTTAAAGATCATAAGTTTCATATTCATACTTGTGTTCATGTTTGTAGACTTAAATCATAAGATTCAAACTTTGATTTGAATCTTCCTAAGTATGAAACAAAACATGAACATAATACTTGTACTTTAGTTTATTTCCTTCTTTTGTAAGTACTTTAAAGTTTGTGATGTTGTTATTTTGGTCAAGTGTTACTAGTTAATCTTGATCTCTTTTTTTTGAACCTAAGTTAACTTTGTAAGTTCAAGAACATGGAAGTATAACTTTCTAGTTATAACTTCATATACTTGTGTTGGATCTAAGTTTCTATAGCTTATGGTCTTCTAATTTTGTTGTAAACAAGAGCTTATGAGCTTACATACACTTTTCAAGATGAAAATCTAAGTTTCATAACTTATGGTTTCATTAAAGTAAAGATCCAAGTATTATAACTTAGGATCTAACTTAAGAACTTTAGATCTAGACTTTTGGGTCTAGGATCTTCAAGATCTAACTAAGAACTATGTTCTACAACTTAAGATCTTGTTTATTTAGTTTACTTTCAAGTTTGTAGCTTAATATTACTTTTATAACTCTTGTATGTGTTGGATCTAAGATCTTGATGTAACTTTGGTTCATCAAACTACTTGCAACACTTAAATGAGTTGTGCTACTTATATTAGACTTGCACTAGTGTTATGATGGTCAAAACTTGGTAAAGATGATGTAAACACAATAACGAGTTGTACACTTGAAGCTATATGCATCAAGGATGAGAACCGTGATGAACATCAAGCACCAAGAACCCACCGAAGCACTCTGTTTACTATTTTTGGAGGTCTAATATGTAACCTGGGCTACTGTAAAGTTGATTTTTAGTTAGTTCGGTTCGAGTAGATGATCTTCCATTTAGGCCTCTCCTTAATCCGAGTTACGGTTTAGGATTTATGGCTCTCCAAAAGTCACTACACCCTATTAACGTTATGCTAAAATTTTTGACCTACTCGCACTTAAACCGTCACCACGGTCAAATGAAGACGAGTTTGGTTCTGGAAATTGGTCAGCCTCTAGGGGACTCATATACGGATCCATGCCCACTGGCCTCACATTTTTCAGTGTGTATAGAGGTCGTAGCGGCTGAACGAAGTCAGCCTTTGTTTTAAACTCTTTTCTTGAACAAAACTTTCTTTACACTTTTTGTTTAATGATGGATGATGATGATACTTAAGACCTAATTTACATACTTTTAAACCTTTGGGAACAATTTACCAACTTAGTAACTTTTGACTTAGGTTGAGGAGCTTTCGGACCAACCACTTGCTTACTATTCCCGCGTATCGACTTTTACTACTTTCCACTGTGAGTTATAGCATCCCTTTTTTATTTTAACTATTTTGGGAATTGAGAATACATGCGCATTTTACATTTTACATACTAGGCACGAGTACTTAAACTTTATATATGTGTGGGTTATACAACGGCATAAACTTTCCCCTTAGCTCGGTAACGTTTAGTCATCGGTCTTTGAACCGGTGAACGCGAATCTTAGATATGGATCCATAGGGTTTGACATCTCCACTCGGGCTAGTAGCGCTAGCATTTAACGGGTATTTAATACTTCGTAAACTTACGCACTCGCCAAGTGTACTTTTAGGTGGTGTTATTTACGTTAAGTTAGTTACCAAGTGCCCACGGTTATACATATACTTTTCATACTGTTTTGAAATGCTGTTGAAGCATTGAAATCTCGTGGCCTACCTTACATTATTATTATACTTAAACTATATCTCACCAAACTTTGTGTTGACATTTTTAAGCATGTTATTCTCGGGTGCTTAAGGTTTGCTTGCTTCCGCTGTACTAGTCATGCTTTGTAGACACCTGCTGCGCTTATTAGAGATGTCACTGCATGAAACGTTTATTTTGCATTCGAACTATATTACTTTTGAAATGATGTATTTGTAACGACCTATGGGTCACGTGCTATTATTGCTTGCTATTCGTCGAAGCATACTTTCGGATGTTAAACATTTGACGTTGGTTAAAACGTCACCTATTATCATGAATGCAAACTTGTTTTGAAACAACATATAGTATTTGACCTTGTAATGATCCTGTTGTTGATGATTCGTACACGATGGTTTTGTACGGGGCATCTCAAAGTACCTTGCGATGTAATCATATGTTATTGTATTCGTCCTTATGGATTAGGACGGGTCTTTACATATATGTTCTAAATAACTTGGTAAATTTTTCCCACACTTGGCTTTTATTTTTCTTTCTTTGCCTTTTTATTCTCCTCTATTCCATTTTAAATGAATTCAAGCGTTTTGGGTTGTTTCTCAATTTATGTACTTTCCATGGTAACAATAATTTCGGTGGTAACACCTAGTTTTATCATTCATAAATATGTATAAACATGATTTTGAGTTCATTTAGTTAATTTTTTTTTTGTTTTTTTAAAATTTTTTTTACTAGAAGTGGGTAGTCAGTATATAAGACTAGGGATGTTCTTTATTATCAGAGAGCACTAGATTCTAATACAACTACTGCGTTACTAGTATTTTAACGGTGGCTATTAAACCAAGTGTATAAGTCAAAAAATTTTAAAACCGAAAGAATTTAATCATTTCCCACACTTAAGATCTTGCAATGCCCTCATTTGCAAGAAATCAGTAGCAATTTAAATTATTGAGGGTGATTAGCGTAGAAAAATGATTAAATTTTACCAAAGTTTCCAAACATATTGTTGTTTGTGTTGAATGATAAATGGTGCATATCATTTGTTCATTCCTGCAGTTGTTATTTCACATATATTTTACATCTTGTCGTCAAAATTAGTTGCTTTTGCTGAACTTAATGCCAGTCTTTGAAAATGCGCTGTTTTACCCTGTTGTGTACATGAGATAAAATACATACAATATAAATATAACATGCATGGTAATTTGAAATGGGACTTAATATCTCACTTTCAAATTACAAAAATGAAATATTAGTACAAAATAATAAAAATATTAAATATTACATAAAAGTATCAAAATGTTAAATGTTTAACATAAATAGATAAAAATAAAAAAAATAAGACATCACCAATGGAACACTATTGATTTGGATAAGGGTTCCAGTTCATATCATCGCTCGGGTTCCATGGTTGGTCATAGGTGTTCTGGTAGGCTGGATTGGGGTCGTACAGGTCAAAGGGTGGTCACATGTCGGGCTGATGTGGTGTATAAAAAGCAGGCCGAGTCGGGATATAGTTATTTGGTACCTGATATGATAGCTGGCTCATGATTTGGTACTGATGAACTTGCCAGCTATCGTGTTGGCGTCGCCTGAAAGTCTCATACTCATTCGCGGCTTGCCACTGCTCATACCGATGATTCCTAGCCCGGTTATTCATTTCTACTTCATCTACATGCTGGAAGACATCAGTATAACTATCCCTAATGACATCCCTAATGTCATCTGCTTCCTCCATCTCCTCATCCGAACCCCTCTCTACCTGTGGATGGGTGCCATGATATGGTATTGGCATATTGTGCCTCCGTTTTAGTACCTTGGCACCTTGATAAACCTGCATGCCTATGCTCTCAGCTTGTTCTTCAATCTCCACCATCGGACCCCCCATGTTCTTTATCTACACCTAAGTACTCTCCAATGAGAGTAACAAAAATACCACCTCCTATAATACTTCCTGCTTGCATACCCTCAACCACTTTAGATAAATAGTGGCCTACGCAATAAGGAATGTTAACAAACCTCCTCGGGTCTCGAATACACTTAAGGTAAAATAAATCGTTTAGGGTCATTTTTTCTTTGTTTCTACCTCGTTGTGTAATCGAGTTCGCTAAGAATCTATGTATTATTCGGAGCTATGATCTATCAATATCTAAGTAGGTGTGTCTTCCACCCCGGGTAAATTCCCTAAATTTTGACATACGCCTCCATATGGCGTTAGCGTCAAAATTCCTATCTACTCTTTCACCTTCAGTAATTAAACTATTACAATCAGGTGTAATAATCTCAGCGGGGGTGTAGATTAATAGAGCTCTAGCATTGTCCAACATGGACATTCTATACATTGTACCTCCTAAAAGAAATCTAATAAAACTTTTATCTCCTATCATAGTAACTTCATTATTTAACTCTATAGTGCTAAGCAATTCAACACACCATTCTCTATATATAGTTCTACTCGTAGTAAATAAGTGGATCCAATCGTTAAATGTAGAGCTACCATACCTCTGGACTAGTAAATCCCTAACCGGTTCGGCTAGGTGAACCTCTTCCAAAGGCTCCCAATCGATTACCCGAGGCATTTCAATATTTTTGCGGTAAAGAATGTGCATGTTCTTTTGAAATTTTGGGTATTCTGTCCAACAACGATCGAATCTTAGGTTGGGATGTAACTGTTGGTCATCGTTAAGTGGGTGCACAATCCTCGGGTGAGGCTGAAACTGACGATAATGAGCGTAAAACAGTGGTTCCGGCTCATAATATAGCATGTGTTGATCATTATGTTGTTGTTCAGGTTGTGGTTTCAGTAGTTGTTCTTGATCAGGTTCTTGTTCAGGTTCTTGTTCATGATGTCTAGACGATGATGCACCATCTGTATCTGTATTTCTCTGCAAAACACATTAAACACAAAATTTGTGCATCCAAATATGCATTAGTGTTAGCAAAATAACAAATTAAAACAATTACAATAACATGTTTAATCCATATTAAACTTATACTCATTTTCATATTTGTATCAATTTTACAATTTTTCAAATAAGCATATATGAAAAGGTATACAAAGTTCATAAGCATTCAACTCAAATAACATGTTAAAATGACCATTACTAGCAATTAAACAAGTTTCAAATGGCATTTACATCAATTTAATCAAGTTCATGAATTTTAGACTTAAAAAGTCCACTTTGATGCTCAAAAATCATGTTTAGGATAAAAGTTTGGATCATTTAGCAACCTAAACATGTTACACTACTTAATTTAGTACTAATTCATAACAAAAATTGGCCATAACCTGTTTATATCAAAAAGCCTCAAATTGCTCAAGAACACAAACCCTAGATTTCTAAAAATTTTGAAGTTTAAGGCTTCAAATCATGACAAATAGCATCAATCTAGGTTATACAAGCATAATATACTAACAAGTTAACTTTAATTAAGCTAGAAATCATCAAAATTAAATTAGGTAAAATAGTTGTAATTATCACTAAAACTGAGAAATTAAAGAGTTTAGGGGTGAAATTTCTGCCTTTTTGCTTCCCCATCTGAAGAAATGCATGATTATAGCGGATTATAGCACTAAATTTCGTTGAATTTGGTTGAAAACGATGATTTTAGGGAGAGTTTTGAGAGTATTTTCGTATTTATGTGTGTAGGTGTTATGAGATAGAGAACCAGGTCATCTGTCCTTTTGATCCTGGCCAGATTTTAGGCTCCATGCGATCGCATGGTCTACAAGGCTAAACCACATGCGATCGCATGGGGTGTATTTTTATTTTTTTTTTATAAAATCTTTCACTTATAAAACAATTAATTAGTTAATTTAAAATTTTGTTTCTATTTAGATTGAGGGTGTTTCGGTACGTTTACATAGTCCGTCCCTCGACAAAATTTTAACATTTGTCATTTTAAAGCGATTGTTTTAAAAGCAAAGATTTTTGGGTTTTTTTTAAATGTTTTTGGCATACTTTAGATCAATAAAATTAAAAATAATGATAATAAAATTTCTCGCCCCGCCCTCAGGGAAAGCAATTTCGGTTCCACAACCTAGTCTTCAACTCACGACGAATTTTAAATATCATATTTTTAACTTAATGAAATACAATACATTTTTGTTTTTAAATTCACACCAAACTTAAATTTTAAAATGCATATTAATAAAATTTCATATAAATATTAATAATATCTATACATTGGTTTTACAACTTTATATTTAAAATAATATAGTTATATATTAATTTTAAAAATAAGGTAAAAATAAAAATAAAATTTTTTTTGGTCTTTTATCCCACTTTAATCAATCAAATATTATCAAAAATATACGTCCCTCTTTTGGGAAAAGTAATTTTGGCTATATTACCTAATTTTACTCCTGACGAATTTCTGAAATATTTTGGATTGATTGATTAAAGATATTTATACCTTATGAATAAACGGTAAATTTCGCAGTGATGTAATAAATTTTTGTATGATATCAATAATTTCGGTTTCGCATACCTAATTTTATTGAATATCAATTTAATACTTTATAGCGAACGATTCAGCGTTTATTATCAAAAGGTTAAAAGCAATAAATAAAAACAAATAAAAACTGTACATACTTACTTGTGAGATAGAATTCTCAGAGACCTGCTTTAGCCGACTCATAGGAGAGTCGTGTGATTTGGTTTTCTATAGCTACATAAGCGTAACCTCGATTCTTCAATAACTTTTCTTCTAAACATATGAACGGTTCTTCTCTGCATAGAGTAACAAATTCGGTATTTGAATATGTTTGATTGTTCGAACATTTACCTTCGTGTGACCATTTTCCGCATTTATAACATCTTTTAAGGTGTCGTGCTCTTCTTTTTGTTGCGGATTTTGATTTTCCTTTACTAAAATGTGTCTTATGATGATTCTTCCTGAGTTCTTTTCTCACTTCGTCCATTTTTCCTCTTATGAATGATACCAGTTCACTCGGGAAGGTGTTATTATTACGTTTAGTAATCATAGCGTGTAGTAGTAGACCATGGTTCAGATCAAAGGAATTCTTCATTTCGTAAAACCTAAAAGAAATAAAAATTCAGAATGGAGGGAGAAGACTAGTTCTTTAGGGTCTGCTAGGGAAAGACCATGCGGATTCCATTTTCGAGAACTACACGAAAACAGAACATCTAAATCTAACAGAAATTCATATTACCCTTAAAAGATTCAAATCTTCCCACACTTAGTTAGCTGTGGTGTTGAAATTGTGATTAACTTCATTGTTAACTTCCATCGGATCATGTATGTAATGTTTAACTCTGTGACCATTAACTTTAAATTCAATCTGTGATGATCCGGAAATTTCTGACCAAATTTAAACTTAATCTTTAACGTTTCCGACACGATAAGCAAAGTCTATGAAGTTGAATCCTAAAATTCTTGAACTATTCAAATACCCTTCGATTGTTCTCTACGATTCGCGAACAAATATATGTAAATAGATACATATATATACTATAACTTGAAAACGTAACAAAGTGTTATGAAAACGATACTGTGCATTAACCTTATTGGTTTGATTATCTGATTGATATATTTAACTACAGAGTTAAAAGATTATGCCAAACGATTGAATTAAAAGATATTTATTGAGTCCCTTAAAAATTATGATATTATTACGAGTCTCTGTTGTGAGGTCCACGTTGATTTGGGAAATCGTTCATTTTTAACGATATTCGAAATAAATGGTAAAGTGTTAGTTTAAATAGCGTAATTTGGACACATACAATAATAAGGAATATTAACTGTTGGAATTAGATATATGAATAACTTGCGACGTATATTTTAAACGTGTTTTTAAATATTAACTTGGTTACAAAACGTTTTGATTTAAAACAATATTATTAAATATACTTTGTTAGATAACGAGCCATTGATTTATAGAAGTAAATGACCAAAACACTCAATTGTATAAGTTATATCTCAAGTGGTATAGTTTTTGAATAATTTAAATCTATATTTTGACAAAGGTACGAGTCACGAAAGGTAAAGTGCCAGTTTTCTTAGTGTACGAAAGGACGTTCGAAAATCCGAAACTGGGACATAAGTCGAGTGACAACGTACGACTTATCGGAACAAAAATTACAAGTCATCTATGCACGTGAATTTAATATAATATATATTTAATTATTTAAATTATATATTTTATATATATTATATAAAAATATGTCGACAAGCTAAAAGTTAAAAAATTGTGAGCTGGATTTTGGGGCCATGCGATCGCATGAGAAATAGGCATAAAACCCATGCTATCGCATGGGGTTCAATTTCAGCAAAAGTACTATAAATGCTCCAATTTTTCTGCCGAATTTTTACACACTTTCTCAATATCTCTCTCACTCTCTGTAATATATATAAACATATATATTATTATTATTATTATTATTATTATTATTATTATTATTATTATTATTATTTATTATTATTATTATTAATATTAATTAACAAGTAAGTATTATTATTATTTATACATAAAATACTACGACGAGGTCATGAGCGAGCTATTTCAAAACGAGTTTTATGAGAGGTATAGAGCTAAGGAAATTATGGGTTATAGCTATGGAATTTATGGGTAATGTTCATGGGTATTGTTCGCAAGTCAAACCTAGTGTTTATCATCTCCGTTGCGTCTACGTACTTTCCTACAATATTGAATCACAATATTGATACGTGAGCATTCATATCTTATCTTTTATATATTAATTGTGTATCCATGTCTAGTGCTCGAGTATATATATTTATGCATGCTTGTATGCTAAATTTCTTCGCTAAACAGTTTATGATGAATCACGAATTAAATACATAAATTACTGATAAAAGGTATATGATATGCATGTTTTTGGAAAGCTGGCGAAAAATCAATAACTTTTCATTTAGATATCGAATAGTTTCGATGAACGGATTAAATGATATGATCAACTGAATTATGATTGACGTTAATTGAAATTGCTTTTGAATCTGCAATTAAGATTTAAACAACTTATTTACGAGATTGATAAAATGGATTTTTTAAATATTACCAGCCGAGTAAATGAATTCTTATATAAAGCACGTCTCGTTTTGTTGAACTATTATCAAAATTGACTTTTTGAAACGACTTTGGATAACTTTTATATGTCGATCTCGAGCATTAGGATTGTGATACACTATGACATGACCTAGCATGATAGACATTTATTGACCAACATATGTTCTCTAGGTTGAGATCTATGGTTATTTGATATTCCGAGTTTCGGTCACATTTCGGTGAACGACTTTATATGCTGCTAAGATGAGTTTCATTGATCCCTTTTTAATTGCTTTTGCCATATATATTTTTGGGCTGAGAATACATGCACTTTATTTTAAACGCAATGGATACAAGTACATACTAAATTCTACACTGAGTTTGAACTAAAAATCCCTTAGCTTTGGTAACTGTTAACTGCCAATTATAAGAACTGGTGGGCGCGAGTAGTAGTATATGGATCCATAGGGCTTGACATCCCCGTCTGTTCCAGGTATAGAAACCCTAGCCTGAACTATAAAACAGACGTACGCTATTTGAGTGTATCGTACATGTTGGTTGCATGTTAAACATAGCGGTACTTATTAGATAGACATTAAAGCTTAGTTACCAGGGTGCTCAATCTTATAGAATATTTTGATAAACGTTTCTGGATGAAACAACTGAAATCTTGTGATCCACCTTTATATACAGATTATACGAAACAATAAAACTATGAACTCACCAACCTTTGTGTTGACACTTGTTAGCATGTGTATTCTCAGGTTTCCTAGAAGTCTTCCGCTGTTTGCTTATATGTTAGCCAAGCTATGTGCAAGGAGTCATACATGGCATATTTTTCAAGGAAACGTTGCATTCACCAAATCATCACCATGTATCTTATTTTGACTGCATTGTCAATGGAAGTACTATTGTAAACTATTATATTACGGTGATTGTCTATATGTAGAAATCATCAGATGTCGAAAACCTTTGATTTAAATATTCATTTATGGTGTGCCTTTTCAAAAGAATGCAATGTTTACAAAACGTATCATATAGAGGTCAAATACCTCGCAATGAAATCGATGAATGACGTGTTCGTCCATATGGATTTGGAGCGATCATCACAGTTGGTATCAGAGCGTTGGTCCTAGCGAACCAGGTCTTGCATGAGTGTGTCTAACTGATAGTTGTTAAGATGCATTAGTAAGTCTAGACTTCGACCGTGTCTGCATGTTAAAAGTTTTGCTTATCATTTCTTGTCGGAAATTACATGCTTATCATTCTTAAGTCTAGACACGTTTTCCTGCATTTATTGCATAAATAGTGTATAGACAAAAAAATTCATATCTTAGCGTATCTGTTACTGTAAACTTTTCCTAGCACCTTCCGAAAATTTCTCCGTGATTTATGGAATTTGGTATTATATATACATATGTAAATTATGTATTGAAGAATACCAAACTAAATTCTATAATCTAATTCATATCAAAAATCATCTCCTTAATTATACAAGATGGATCCCGTATCTAGTTCAAATTCCTTAATCTCCGACAGCTATTCCGATATGGATATTCACCTGAATTCCGAAGACACTGTAACCGGAATGGATCAACCAATCAGCCATCACCTATTCTGGATGAATTGGGGATGGGTTCATAGCCTGCTTAGTCATTGGAGACAAGAAGAAGGTGATCCCTTTAATCCACCACATTGCCCTCTTGGCGAAGAACCTGAAGCACTTACCGGCGAACCTATTCGAGACACCATTTTCGCTCTCATTTCCAGAGTGTCTCGTCATGATTATATATTATCTCAAATTCTAGATCTTATTCATCCACTCGTCCAAACCGACAATCACCCCGGTGTAATAGAAGAAGTCAACGAGCTTCGCGCTCGGGTAGTGGGTTTGGAGAATGTGGTGCAAAGGTTACAAGCACCAGCAGCAGCACCGGCAGCAACAGTACCACCATCAGCAACACCAACAGTACCATCACCACCACCAACAATAACATCCGCATCCCACACCTCAACATCATAATCTGTACCTCGAACATCAACGTCATACGCACCATAGATACTAAGGAATACCAACAACAACAAACGATGAAGTATTGATTCATAACTTCATCGAAGAAATATTTTGCAGAGAATATGTAGTTTCTAAAAGTTTTAGAGATTATATATTCTAGTTCTAGTCGAAAACCAGATGAGATTAATATTATGTTAACTCATTAAATCCATGGTTACATCTAAGGAAAATATATATGTAGGTATATTTTCATAAAGATTGTAATTAAGAAAATTCTTTTGTACAAACTGTTAATGGTGAGAATATTTTAACGGGTAGGTAATACCCGAGAGATATATAAATTCACAATTAATATGTTACATTCTGTGATTCTGATTCAACAAATCATCAACTATACTCACTACTTTCACAACAATATATATTCTTTTATAAAAATTAAAGCAACCATCCTCATCCAAATTTGATTACATATTTTGATTTTGACAAATCAAAATCCAAGTTAAGATTTAACAAAAGACATCATTCTTAGATTCCTACATCTTTCGAAGCTATACTTTGACTTCAAAACTGTGCTAGAACATCATAGAACCCAGAAAAGTATTTGTATCATTCAAATTCCTAGAACATCATATGAATATTAACGATTACAATCTATGTTTAAATCCCTCGAAATTCTTGAAGACACTTCAAATAATAAATCATTGAGATGATGATCCAACCATATGTTACCGCAGTCTTGTACCAAAAAAAAACCCTCGAAATCAAAGTCATAGTTTAACACGTATCCGTGTCAGACCCTTTGGCATTTATTAGCTAAAATAACTTTTCAATCCCTTTTCAAAATAGATAGTTTTGTCACCACTCCAGCAAATCACCTTCAATTGTTCATTCGAATAAGCCTTATTATAACAATTACCCCTTCATCATTTTTACCGGGGAACCTTTCATATTCCACCACATTAACAGTAAACTTATCAACAACTTCATTGATCATTAAGCCTCTTCGAAAAATTACGATAATTATTCATTGAAACTCTATCAAGTACCCATATACAACTTGTAACAACAATTGTCATACCAACTACTGGGAATTAGCAAATCAGTATTTTGAATTTCGTAGCAATTTTTCGCCAACAGTTATATATATACATATAACGTTTACCTTCAAGACTTACAGACTTCGAATGTGAAGTTTCTGAAAAACACCCTAAACTACGAACTAGTTCTCGAAATCTTGAAAAATGCTGATGAAGCAGCAAAAACTGTAAACGACTTTAACAGTCGAAAGTTTGATGATAAAGAGTAGTGTGTTGGAAAAGCACAGAAAAAGAGAAAATTTGGTACTGGAAAATGAATTGAGCAAACCATGAAGGAGGCTGTGGATAATTCACTGATAATGCCAAAAATGAACACATATTTTATAGCATTATTCCCCAAGAAAGACAAGATTTTAGTTGATATTGTTCCATTTTCAAGTAATATTCGTTTATATTAAATAAGTGCGAAGACAAAAGGCGAAAACGACGAATTGAAGACACAAAGGTCCAAACAGCTCAAAAGTACAAGATACAATCAAAAAGGTTCAAATTATTGATGAAGAACGTCTAAAAATGACAAGATTACAAGTTACAAAACGCAAAGTACACGATATAAAATTGTACGAAAGGACGTTCGAAAATCCGGAACCGGGGCATGAACCAACTTTCAGCGCTCGACGCAACGGTGTAAAAATTACGAGTCAACTATGCACAAGAATAAAATATAATATTTAAATAATTCATAATAAGAATAATATTAAATAATAAAAAGTTGTTAATTGAGCATAGTTCAGGGGTCGTAAATGAAAATTCAATTTCATATTTTGCCTATAAAAGGCGATGATTGTCGATGTATTTTACGCATACCTTTTTCTATCCTCTTTTTATCTATATATCGATCAAATATCTATATCTAATATCCAATATCTATATTCTATATCTCTATCATAATGTTAACTTAATAAGATATAACAATAATCTTAATTTTAATTTTAAATTATGATAATAATAAGATTTATGATAGAGATCGTTTGAGTGTGTAAGTCGAAATTCTGTCCGTGTAACGCTACGCTATTTTTAATCATTGTAAGTTATGTTCAACCTTTTTACATTAATGTCTCGTAGCTAAGTTATTATTATGCTTATTTAAAATGAAGTAATCATGATGTTGGGCTAATTACTAAAATTGGGTAATTGGGCTTTGTACCATAATTGGGGTTTGGACAAAAGAACGACACTTGTGGAAATTAGACTATGGGCTATTAATGGGCTTTATATTTGTTTAACTAAATGATAGTTTGTTAATGTTAATATAAAGATTTACAATTGGGCGTCCCTATAAATTACCATATACACTCGATCGGACACGATGGGCGGGGTATTTATATGTACGAATAATCGTTCATTTAACCGGACACGGGAATGGATTAATAGCCACTAGAATAATTAAAACAGGGGTGAAAATTATGTACAAGGACACTTGGTATAATTGATAACAAAATATTAAAACCTTGGGTTACACTCAGTCGATATCCTGGTGTAATTATTAAACAAAGTATTAAAATCTTGTTACAGTTTAAGTCCCCAATTAGTTGGAATATTTAACTTCGGGTATAAGGATAATTTGACGAGGACACTCGCACTTTATATTTATGACTGATGGACTGTTATGGATAAAAACCAGACGGACATATTAAATAATCCAGGACAAAGGACAATTAACCCATGGGCATAAAACTAAAATCAACACGTCAAACATCATGATTACGGAAGTTTAAATAAGCATAATTCTTTTATTTCATATTTAATTTCCTTTATTTTATATTTAATTGCACTTCTAATTATCGCATTTTTATTGTTATTGTATTGCACTTTTAATTATCGTACTTTTTAATTATCGCAAGTTTATTTTATCGCACTTTTATTATTCGCAATTTCATTATCGTTATTTACTTTATGCTTTAATTTAAGTCTTGTATTCATTTTTAATATTTTACATTTGGTTTTAACTGCGACTAAAGTTTTAAAATCGACAAACCGGTCATTAAACGGTAAAAACCCCCCTTTATAATAATAATATTACTTATATATATATATATTTGTATTTTTACAATTATTGTGTGTAAAAAAATATAGTGTTATACTTCACGAGCTCCCTGTGGAACGAACCGGACTTACTAAAAACTATACTATAATACGATTAGGTACACTGCCTATAAGTGTTGTAGCAAGGTTTAAGTATATCCACTCGATAAATAAATAAATAACTTGTGTAAAATTGTAGCATATTTAATAGTATTTTCTGCTAAAATTAATAACTATTTTATATACACCTCGCGAAACATCATTCACAAAGACTAAACCTGCCTTCAAAGAATCCAAATGATTCAGTGTCTGCTGAAGTCATTAACGAATACCTTGCTCCTGACTCTAAACCTTTATGAACAAATCTTCTTCATCATTCTTCAATATTAGAAATTCTAAGATATCATCGTATCTTTCATTATAAATATCTTCGATATTCCTGAAGATATTTTCACAACTATTCTTATCTGAAATCATTTATCTCTTTACGCTATCTAAAAAGAAACTATTTTAGTTTCTAAATCATGAAAATTTAAAAATGGATGTTTTTGAAGTAGTGTTGGGAATCGAAGCATGAGTTAGTATAATATAATGACACTTGATCAACATGATTATATTACAGCAAGTCATGCTGAGTTTCTAATGGAACGTGATAAAGGTTCACAGATCCCACCCTCATCATGAACTGTGTTACATAACTCTTTCATTCCATATAATCTTTAAATATATCAAGAAAATATATTTCTTGATGATTCGGTCTTTTCCGGATATTCTGGTAATTTGCCAAATCAAGATCGTGCAATTACGATTTCTTTCTTAGAACATTAACTATGTTCATCCAAAACTCCATACCTACGAATTCTGGACCATTATTCGATTGACTTAAAGTCGGGAACAGAAAACGAAAGCATGAAGCTCCGAAATATAATGGAAAATATATAGCCCTATAACAACCCCAAAATTACAAACCGTGTATATCAATGCGTATAGCAATATAAAGACACGGGAGAATGAAAAAAACTATAATCCCAAGGTAATGATAGAAGAAAATAACTTTCTCTGGTGGTAGATGAAAAAGAAGAATGACAGATATGAAAGTTAGGAGTATATCAAGAATCAGAACTGGATGAAGCATTTCACAATCTTTTGGAAGTATGAAATGAGGAAGAAGATGTAGGAGTGGTGAAAATAATGAAACAGAAGTGGTTAATTTATAGCAAAATATCAGACATAGCAATCGAGGCAGATTACGCATTTAATCAAAGAAAATCCTAATTTTCGCAAATTCTGAAGAATCAAATCTTATTTAGATTATGAAGATTTTCTATTCCTTAAATTCCGGAAATCAATCGTTACTACGTCAAGAGATAAGACGCATCTCTATTCTCCATTTCACTCTATTACGATAACTTCCCTCATACGCTTCGAGTTATCATGATCGGTGCATTAGTGAGTTTTTCTTTAAGAATATTAAAAGATTTGATGCATTCATCTGAAAAGATGAATGGAGCATCCTTTTCAAGGAGTTTATTCATAGGAGTGGCAATTTTAGAAAAGTCTTTTATGAAATGTCGGTAAAAACCGGCATGCCCTAGAAAACTCCTAACTCCTCTAACATTGGTGGGATATAGAAGTTTAGCAATTACATCTACTTTAGCTCTATCCACTTCAATTCCTTCCTTTGAAATTTTATGACCAAGAACGATGCCTTCTCTAACCATGAAATGACATTTCTCCCAATTAAGTACTAGATTTGATTGCTCGCATCTAATAAGCATTCGTTCAAGATTAACTAGACATGTTTCAAAAGTATCACCGAAGACTGAAAAGTCATCCATGAAAACTTCCATGCATTCTTCTATCATGTCGTGAAAAATCGCCATCATGCACCTTTGAAAGGTTGTAGGGGCGTTGCAAAGTCCAAATGGCATGCGTTTGTAAGCAAAAGTACCATAAGGGCACGTGAATGTGGTTTTCTCTTGATCCTCGGGTGCTATTGGATTTTTAGAATCTAGTTACAACTTTTAGTATTAAGTATAGTTTTTGCCTTAGTATTTATTTTTACTTCTAGAATTTTTAGGCTTTGCCATAAAATCCCTTAAGTGCTTTTTCTTTAGACTAAGATTTAGGTGCCTTAAAATTTTGCGACGCTATTTTTTGTGCTATTTTCTTATTTTTATTTTTCGACGCCGTTTACCTATGTATCAATTACAATTCCAATTAGTGATCTCTATTTGTAGTTTTAATTTTAAGATAGTGATAGTTATAAGGTTGGATTAACCGCGTGTTTACAAACCACTCTTCGTCTTTTTCATTTTTCGACACTTTTCGACGCGCAATCTTTTTCTCTCTTATTTCTCGCCATTCTAGTTTTTAGGACTTAGAATTTTTTCTACTTCTTCTCTAAATTTCTTAAAATTACGAAAATTTATTTTAAGTGGTTAAATTGATAGACATCAAAATTTTCTGGTTCGTAGTAATAGTTGGATTTGTACGTGGACCAGGTTATTGGAGCCAAACAGTCCTCAATTATATTGAGACCAAACGAATCCTGCCCCTCTGCTGCATCTTTTGGCTATTCGAAACGTGGGCAAAATCAGAAAAGTCTATTGATTGGATAACTTATATAATTTTTCTTTCCTTTTTAAAAACTAATAGGATATTCAGTGAATGCACCGAGCAAGACGTTCACCACCTTTTGTACGTTCACCACCTGTAACTCGATCAAGACATCTAGCAAATATTGTCGCCGTTGATTTTTCTTTAGAATCGTCATCCAGTCGACCAAATACTCCAACTCAAATTTCCGATAATCCAGTTTTTGAAACAAACCTCACAATTGAGAATCCGGAGAATACTCAGGGACAATTCCGAGACCCTGATCCACTAATCATTCCTCCGGAACCTCCAATCATTCAAACAGAGATTGTTGAGGAAGAAACCATT
This sequence comes from Rutidosis leptorrhynchoides, assembly GCF_046630445.1. Taxonomy (NCBI): domain Eukaryota; kingdom Viridiplantae; phylum Streptophyta; class Magnoliopsida; order Asterales; family Asteraceae; genus Rutidosis; species Rutidosis leptorrhynchoides. The sequence goes on from NC_092336.1 coordinate 194,615,717, forward strand.
AAATCAGAAACCTCTAGTGATTCAGATTCAACAAATTCAATTATGGAAAATCTGGAACCTTTAAGTATGGAAGACCGAATGAGAGCTAAACGCACTGGCCAAGGTCACGCAATTACTCATCCTGACATTAATGCGCCAGATTATGAAATCAAAGGACAAATTCTACATATGGTGACTAATCAATGCCAATTTAGTGGTGCGCCGAAGGAAGATCCAAATGAACATCTACGTACCTTTAATAGGATCTGCACACTATTTAAAATCCGAGAAGTGGAGGATGAACAGATATATCTCATGTTATTTCCCTGGACTTTAAAGGGAGAAGCCAAAGATTGGTTGGAATCGTTACCTGAAGGGGCGATCGATACATGGGATGTTTTAGTTGACAAATTTCTTAAACAATTCTTTCCTGCATCTAAAGCCGTAAGACTTCAAGCAGAAATTGTTACGTTCACACAGAAGCCAAATGAAACTCTATATGAGGCGTGGACAAGATATGGAAAGTTGTTAAGAGGATGTCCGCAACATGGTTTAGACACCTGTCAAATAGTACAAATATTCTACCAAGGATGCGACATCACTACAAGAAAAGACATAGATATAGCAGCTGGTGGTTCTATTATGAAGAAAACCGAAACTGATGCTTACAAAAATTATTGATAACACTGCTTCCCACTCACATGAGTGGCACCAAGAAAAAGATATCGTTAGATCATCTAAAGCAGCTAGAGCCGATTCTAGCCATGACTTAGATTCCATTTCCGCAAAGATAGATGCTGTGGAGAGACGAATGGAAAAGATGAATAAAGATATTCACTCAATACGAATTAGTTGTGAGCAGTGTGGAGGACCACATTTGACAAAAGATTGTCTCAGTATTGAATTAACAATGGAACAAAGAGAGAATATTTCATACATAAACCAAAGGCCTGGAAATAATTATCAGAATAATTATCAACCGCCAAGACCTATTTACAATCAAAATCAGAATTATAACCGAAATATTCCATACAACAACCAACAAGGTCCTAGCAATCAACAAGTATCCAATAATACTTACAATCAGCAAAGACCAAATTTTCAAAACAAACCACCACAACAAACCGATGATAAAATGCCGAATTTAGAAGATATGATGACGAAGCTAGTTGAAACTCAAACGCAGTTTTTCACATCTCAGAAACAAACCAATGAACAAAATGCTCAAGCATTTAGAAATCAACAAGCTTCGATTCAAAATTTGGAACAAGAAGTAAGTAACCTAGCAAGGTTAATAGGTGAAAGAAAACCGGGAAGTCTACCTAGTGATACAAATGCTAACCCCCGGAATGAAACAGCCAAAGCCATTACCACAAGAAGTGGTATTACACTTAAACCACCTGAAATACCTGTAATTTCAGATGATTCTATTCCTACTCCACAAGAACCACAATCTGATCAAGATAAGGAAAAAGAACCGGTAGTTGAAAAGGTTAATGAAGATAACACAGTTAAGGCTAAACCTTATGTTAAACCATACCAACCACCACTTCCTTACCCGAGTAAAATGAAGAAAGAGAAACTTGAAGCCGAGCAATCCAAATTCTTGGATATGTTTAAACAGATAAATGTAAATCTTCCTTTCATTGATGTGATTTCAGGAATGCCTAGATATGCTAAATTCTTGAAAGATCTAATTTCAAATAGAAAGAAAATGGAAGAACTCTCGGCTGTTACTATGAATGCTAACTGTTCAGCAGTGCTGTTGAATAAGATACCAGAAAAATTATCTGATCCAGGAAGTTTCACAATTCCATGTTTTCTGGGTAGTCTTAGTTCAATAGAAGCATTGGCAGACTTAGGTGCTAGTATAAATTTAATGCCGTATTCACTATACACTAAACTAGACCTTGGAGAATTGAAACCAACAAGAATAAGCATACAACTAGCCGATCGATCAATAAAATATCCTAGAGGGATAATGGAGAACATGCTAGTTAAAGTTGGTACTTTAGTATTTCCAGTAGACTTTGTTGTTTTGGACATGGAAGAAGATTCTCAAGTTCCTCTCATATTAGGAAGACCATTCTTAAACACGGCTAAAGCAATGATAGACGTGTTCGGTAAGAAATTGACCCTAAGTATAGAGGATGAGAGTGTTACCTTTTCAGTTGATAGAGCAATGCAACAACCACAATCTGCAGATGATACATGTTATTATATTCAAACTATAGATGCACATGCAGAATTATTAGAAGAATTTCCAGAATTACAAGGAACAGGAGAATGTTCTTTAGGAGAAGGTAATGAACCAATTGATGAAGCTAAAATGTTAGCTACACTTATAGCTAATGGATATGAACCAACAACAGAAGAAATTCAAATGCTAAAAGAAGAAGACAGATATCGATATAAATCATCGATAGAAGAACCTCCGAAATTAGAGTTAAAGCCACTTCCAACTCATTTGGAATATGCTTATTTACATGGTGAATCTGAATTACCTGTAATAATATCGTCTTCTCTCACAAACGATGAAAAATCTCGACTCATTTCTGTACTAAAAGCTCATAAACCAGCTATTGCATGGAAGATTCATGATATTAAAGGCATAAGTCCTTCGTATTGCACACATAAAATCCTTATGGAAGAAGGTCATAAAACGTATGTGCAACGCCAACGAAGACTAAATCCTAATATGCAAGATGTTGTTAAGAAGGAAATTATTAAACTGTTAGATGCAGGTTTAATTTATCCAATTTCTGATAGTCCATGGGTAAGCCCAGTTCAATGCGTACCTAAGAAGGGTGGCATGACTGTCATTACAAATGAGAAAAATGAGCTTATTCCTACTAGGACTGTAACAGGATGGCGTGTGTGTATTGATTATAGAAAATTAAATGACGCCACCAGAAAAGATCACTTTCCCTTACCTTTCATAGATCAAATGTTGGAAAGATTAGCCGGAAATAGTTACTATTGTTTTCTAGATGGATTTTCCGGATATTTTCAAATTCCAATAGCACCCGAAGATCAAGAGAAAACCACGTTCACATGCCCTTATGGTACTTTTCCTTACAAACGCATGCCATTTGGACTTTGCAACGCCCCTGCAACCTTTCAAAGGTGTATGATGGCGATTTTTCACGACATGATAGAAGAATGTATGGAAGTATTCATGGATGACTTTTCAGTCTTCGGTGATACATTTAAATCATGTCTAGTTAATCTGGAACGAATAATAATTAGATGCGAACAATCAAATCTAGTTCTTAATTGGGAGAAATGCCATTTCATGGTTAAAGAAGGCATCGTTCTTGGTCATAAAATTTCAAAAGAAGGAATTGAAGTGGATAGAGCTAAAGTAGATGTAATTTCTAAACTTCCACATCCCACCAATGTTAGAGGAGTTAGGAGTTTTCTAGGGCATGCCGGTTTTTACCGACGTTTCATAAAAGATTTTTCTAAAATTGCCACTCCTATGAAAAAACTCCTAGAAAAGGATGCGCCATTCATCTTTTCAGATGAGTGTATCAAATCTTTTAATATTCTTAAAGAGAAACTCACTAATGCGCCGATCATGATAACACCAAATTGGAATCTACCATTTGAACTAATGTGCGATGCAAGTGATTTTGCAATGGGAGCCGTTTTAGGACAAAGGATTGAAAAACGATTTCAACCTATATATTATGCTAGTAAGACATTACAAGGAGCACAAACAAACTATACAACTACTGAAAAAGAACTCCTTGCTATTGACTTTGCTTTTGACAAATTTCGATCATATCTCGTTCTAGCAAAAACGATAGTCTATACCGACCATTCTGCTCTTAGATACCTATTTTCAAAACAAGATGCTAAACCAAGATTAATCCGTTGGATCTTACTCTTACAAGAGTTTGATATTGAAATCCGAGATAAAAGAGGAACAGAAAATCTCGCCGCTGATCATCTTTCTCGTCTTGAAAATCCCGAATTAGAAGTTCTAAATGAATCGGCCATACAAGACAACTTTCCTGATGAATATCTATTGAAGATAGATTATAAAGAAATTTCAATGGTTTGCAGACTATGCAAACTACTTAGTTTGTGGATTCCTTGAAAAAGGATTATCGTACCAAAGACGAAAGAAATTCTTCAGTGATATAAAACACTATTTCTGGGAAGATCCACATTTGTTTAAAAGTTGTCCCGATGGAATAATACGCCGATGTGTATTTGGAGATGAAGCTAGTAAAATATTAAACAATTGTCACACAGGACCAACAGGAGGGCATTATGGGCCTCAGCTAACAGCAAGAAAAGTTTATGATGCTGGATTCTATTGGCCTACAATTTACAAAGACGCACACCTTCTTTGCAAATCCTGTGATGCATGTCAAAGGGCCAAAAAAATAAGTCAACGTGATGAAATGCCATAAAATGTCATCCAAGTATGTGAAGTATTTGACATTTGGGGTATTGACTTTATGGGTCCATTTCCAAAATCTCATAATAATCTATATATACTCGTAGCCATTGATTATGTATCTAAATGGGCGGAAGCACAAGCTCTCCCAACTAACGATGCACGAGTTGTAGTCAACTTTTTAAAACGTCTTTTTGCAAGGTTTGGAACACCGAAAGCTTTAATAAGTGATCGGGGTACTCATTTCTGTAATAATCAACTTGAGAAAGTTCTTAAAAGATATGGAGTAACTCATAAAATCTCCACCGCATATCATCCACAAACAAGTGGACAAGTTGAAAATACCAACCGAGCTTTAAAACGTATTCTAGAGAAAACCGTAGGATCAAATCCGAAGGAATGGTCCATTAAATTGGAGGATGCACTCTGGGCTTTTAGAACAGCCTACAAAACTCCAATTGGAACCACACCTTTTAGACTTGTTTATGGAAAAGCATGTCATCTTCCAATAGAAATTGAACACAAAGCATTTTGGGCTTTGAAAACATGTAATCTTGATTTACATGAAGCTGGACGTCTACGATTAAGTCAACTAAACGAATTAGAAGAATTAAGACATGAAGCATACGAAAATTCGTTAATCTATAAAGAAAGAACGAAGAAATGGCATGATAAAAGAATCAGAAGTTCAAAAGAATTTAAAAAAGGAGACAGAGTTCTTCTTTTCAATTCACGATTCAAGCTATTTCCTGGAAAATTGAAATCAAGATGGTCTGGACCATTCATAGTCAAAAGAGTTTTCCCATACGGAACGATAGAATTAATAAATTCAAATGGGATTGAATTTAAAGTTAATGGTCACAGAGTTAAACATTACATACATGGTCCGATGGAAGTCGACAACGAAGTTAATCACAATTTCGACACCACAGCTAACTAAGTGTGGGGAGAATCAAGTCTTTAAAGGATAATATGTATTTCTGTTAGAGTTAGATTGTCTGTTTTCATGTAGTTCTCGAAAATGGAACCCGAATGGTCTTTCCCTAGCAGACCCTAAAGAACTAGTCTTCTCCCCCCATTCTGAATTTTTATTTTTTTTTAGGTTTTTACAAAATGAAGACTGCCTGTGAACTAAACCATGGTCTATTGCTACACGCTTTGATCACTAAACGTAATAATGACATACTACCGAGTGAATTAGTATCAGTAATCAGAGAAAGAATGAACGGAGTTAGAAAAGAATCCAGATGCGAAGATAATAAATTACAATTTGGTAAAGGAAAATCAAAATCCGCAGCGAAAAGAAGAGCACGACACCTAGAAAGATGTCACAAATGCGGAAAATGGTCACATGGAGGTAAATGTTCAAATAATCAAACCTATTCAAATACCGAATTTGTTACTTTATGCAGAGACGGACCGTTCATATGTTTAGAAGAAAAGACACTGAATGCTCGAGGTTACGCCTATGTAGCCATGGAAAACCAATTAAACCGACTATCTTATGAATGGGATAGATCATATAACTAAGAAATCTATTTCACAGGTATGTCTGTACAGTTTTTATTTTTATTTTTATTTTTAACCTTTTGATAATAAACGCTAATTTGATCGCTATAAAGTATTAAATTGGTATTAAATAAAATTAGGTTTGGCGATCGAAATTATTGATATCATTCAAAAATTTATTACATCACTGCGAAATTTAACGTTTATTCTTAAGGTATAAATATCTTTAATCAATCAACCCAAAATATTTCAAAAATTCGTCATGAGTTAAATTAGGTCTTGGAACCGAAATTACTTTACCGAAAAGAGGGGCGCATATTTTTGATAATATTTGATTGATTAAAGTGGGATAAAAAGCTAAAAAGATTTTTAATTTTATTTTTACCATATTTTTAAAATTAATATATAAATCTTAAATTAATATTGTAAACTTTGTAAAAACAATATATTTAAAATTGTAAATATTTGAAAAATTAATATAAGTTTGGTGTGAATTTTTAATTTTTAAAAATATGAATTTTTTAATTTTATGCATTTCAAATTTTAAGTTTGGTGTGAATTTTTAATATTAATTTTGAATTTTATATTTAAATTGTGTGAATTTAAAAACAAAAATTTACTTTATCTCATTAAGTTAAAAATATGATTTTTAAAATTCGTCGTAAGTTGAAGACTAGGTCATTGAACCGAAATTGCTTTACCCGAGGGCGGGACGAGAAATTTTATTATCATTATTTTTAATTTTTTTGATTTAAAGTATGCAAAAAAAAAAAAAATTTAAAAAACCCAAAAATTTAGCTTTTAAAACAATCGCTTCAAAAAGACAAATTTTAAAACTTTGTCGAGGAACGGACTAGGACATCGATCCGAAACGACCTCGTCCTAAATAACAAGAGAAACAAATTTTTAAAATTAATTAATATTTTTTTTTATATAAGTTAAAGATTTCTAAAAAAACAAAAATCCAATATGTTTGGAAACTTTGGTAAAATTTAATCATTTTTCTACGCTAATCACCCTCAATAATTTAAATTGATACTGATTTCTTGCAAATGAGGGCATTGCAAGATCTTAAGTGTGGGAAGGGGTTAAATTATTTCGGATTTTAAATTTTTTTTTTTTATTTAAACACTTGGTTACCATTAAAAATACTAGTAACGCAGTAGTTGTATTAGAATCTAGTGCTCTCTGGTAATAAAGAACAGCCCTAGTCTTATATACTGACTACCCAATTCTAGTAAAATTTTTCAAAATTTTCAACTAAATGAATTCAAAATCATGTTTATACATATTTATGAACGATGAAAACTAGGTGTTAATACCGAAATTATCGTTACCTCAGAAAGGACATAAATTGAGAAACAACCCAAAATGTTAGAATTCATTTAGAATGGAATAGAGGAGAATAAAAAGGCAAATTAAGGAAAATAAAAGCCAAGTGTGGGAAATTTTTACCAAGTTATTCAAAACATATATCACATATTTTTGTACAAACAATTGAAAATACTTTTGTTTTGAACAATAATCAATAATCAACTGTTTTATCCGAGGAAAGAAAAGAAGAGATAGATCTACACGATGAATCAATTCCATCATTAAAAGGAAGTAAAGTCTTCCGAAAAAGACACGCGCTTCTTGATTTAGGTCATGAAGTTGTCGTCCAGACCAGCTGTAGGTTGACGAAAAATTTAGAAAAGTCATCACTAAAATCGGCTGGAAATCCACGGACCTCAGCATCAAACAGGGTCGCCAGGTGGTCAGATTTATCCTAACCATGAGAAGGATTTATCTCGTACAATGGGGGGGCACCGTGCAAATTAGCTGGATAAGACTTATGAATCAGATCCCCAGAAAGGATAATCTCCTTAAAAGATCAAAAATCAGCTTTTAAGACTGATATTACTCAATCCTTGAGATTGACCTTAAAAATTGAGAATTCAAACTCATGGAATTCAATGATATCTAAACTCGAGCTTGAACGAGAAAATATTTTGATCAAAAATTCAAACCGATTTGTTTTCTGAAAATCCATTTTCAATGCGTTCATTACCATTGAACGTAAAATCCTAGGAATTCACCTGGAATTCATTAGGTCACCTGAACAAAATCGGGTGTCAACCGTAAGAACGGTGGTTGCATAGCATGGTCGGAGACAGGACCTTGTGCCAGACCGAAAAATTATAGGATGATCTTTACTATTGCTCCTACCAAGGATAGTTCTAGCATCCGACACATTAAAAAGACCATAATCAAATGCATGTCATTAGACATTGCCTTAACAGTTTCTTGTTCATCGCTTTCCTTTACAACCGGACGGTAGTTTACCGAAAGGTAATATACGGAACAAGTAAACTGGATGTGTGCTATTCGATACCGGGATAGCAGTGGATTACACGAACCTAAAAGTTTTAGCCAAAATATTGATCCACAAATATATTTTGCAACACCGATGATGGATCAAATCAGAAAACTTGTCTAGGGTAAAATCTAGCATGAATTTTCAAAAGATCAAATGTTTTCATAAAGATCCAATTTCTTTGAAGGATCTAAATTTTTATAGTCATATGGGACTGTAAACCGCCTTTCAAATGTGCACTTTGCTTTGGAAACTGAAAGTAAATCGGCTATTTGATTGAAAGTGTCGTTGACCTAAACCCAAGGCAACTATAAAAGACACACCCAACTTTAACCACATCGTTACTATCATTGTTCATACCGCCGTATTAAAATCACTGATGTACAAAGTGTGAAGAATAAAGAAGTGATTCAAGTATTTTTCAAAACTATATTGCTTGAGGACAAGCAACGCTTAAGTGTGGGAATATTGATAATGCCAAAAATGAACACATATTTTATAGCATTATTCCCCAAGAAAGACAAGATTTTAGTTGATATTGTTCCATTTTCAAGTAATATTCGTTTATATTAAATAAGTGCGAAGACAAAAGGCGAAAACGACAAATTGAAGACACAAAGGTCCAAACAGCTCAAAAGTACAAGATACAATCAAAAAGGTTCAAATTATTGATGAAGAACGTCTAAAAATGACAAGAGTACAAGTTACAAAACGCAAAGTACACGATATAAAATTGTACGAAAGGACGTTCGAAAATCCGGAACCGGGGCATGAACCAACTTTCAGCGCTCGACGCAACGGTGTAAAAATTACGAGTCAACTATGCACAAGAATAAAATATAATATTTAAATAATTCATAATAAGAATAATATTAAATAATAAAAAGTTGTTAATTGAGCATAGTTCAGGGGTCGTAAATGAAAATTCAATTTCATATTTTGCCTATAAAAGGCGATGATTGTCGATGTATTTTACGCATACCTTTTTCTATCCTCTTTCTATCTATATATCGATCAAATATCTATATCTAATATCCAATATCTATATTCTATATCTCTATCATAATGTTAACTTAATAAGATATAACAATAATCTTAATTTTAATTTTAAATTATGATAATAATAAGATTTATGATAGAGATCGTTTGAGTGTGTAAGTCGAAATTCTGTCCGTGTAACGCTACGCTATTTTTAATCATTGTAAGTTATGTTCAACCTTTTTACATTAATGTCTCGTAGCTAAGTTATTATTATGCTTATTTAAAACGAAGTAATCATGATGTTAGGCTAATTACTAAAATTGGGTAATTGAGCTTTGTACCATAATTGGGGTTTGGACAAAAGAACGACACTTGTGGAAATTAGACTATGGGCTATTAATGGGCTTTATATTTGTTTAACTAAATGATAGTTTGTTAATGTTAATATAAAGATTTACAATTGGGCGTCCCTATAAATTACCATATACACTCGATCGGACACGATGGGCGGGGTATTTATATGTACGAATAATCGTTCATTTAACCGGACACGGGAATGGATTAATAGCCACTAGAATAATTAAAACAGGGGTGAAAATTATGTACAAGGACACTTGGTATAATTGATAACAAAATATTAAAACCTTGGGTTACACTCAGTCGATATCCTGGTGTAATTATTAAACAAAGTATTAAAATCTTGTTACAGTTTAAGTCCCCAATTAGTTGGAATATTTAACTTCGGGTATAAGGATAATTTGACGAGGACACTCGTACTTTATATTTATGACTGATGGACTGTTATGGACAAAAACCAGACGGACATATTAAATAATCTAGGACAAAGGACAATTAACCCATGGGCATAAAAATAAAAACCACACGTCAAACATCATGATTACGGAAGTTTAAATAAGCATAATTCTTTTATTTCATATTTAATTTCCTTTATTTTATATTTAATTGCACTTCTAATTATCGCATTTTTATTGTTATTGTATTGCACTTTTAATTATCGTACTTTTTAATTATCGCAAGTTTATTTTATCGCACTTTTATTATTCGCAATTTCATTATCGTTATTTACTTTATGCTTTAATTTAAGTCTTGTATTCATTTTTAATATTTTACATTTGGTTTTAACTGCGACTAAAGTTTTAAAATCGACAAACCGGTCATTAAACGGTAAAAACCCCCCTTTATAATAATAATATTACTTATATATATATATTTGTATTTTTACAATTATTGTGTGTAAAAAAATATAGTGTTATACTTCACGAGCTCCCTGTGGAACGAACCGGACTTACTAAAAACTATACTATAATACGATTAGGTACACTGCCTATAAGTGTTGTAGCAAGGTTTAAGTATATCCACTCGATAAATAAATAAATAACTTGTGTAAAATTGTAGCATATTTAATAGTATTTTCTGCTAAAATTAATAACTATTTTATATACACCTCGCGAAACATCATTCACAAAGACTAAACCTGCCTTCAAAGAATCCAAATGATTCAGTGTCTGCTGAAGTCATTAACGAATACCTTGCTCCTGACTCTAAACCTTTATGAACAAATCTTCTTCATCATTCTTCAATATTAGAAATTCTAAGATATCATCGTATCTTTCATTATAAATATCTTCGATATTCCTGAAGATATTTTCACAACTATTCTTATCTGAAATCATTTATCTCTTTACGTTATCTAAAAAGAAACTATTTTAGGTTCTAAATCATGAAAATTTAAAAATGGATGTTTTTGAAGTAGTGTTGGGAATCGAAGCATGAGTTAGTATAATATAATGACACTTGATCAACATGATTATATTACAGCAAGTCATGCTGAGTTTCTAATGGAACGTGATAAAGGTTCACAGATCCCACCCTCATCATGAACTATGTTACATAACTCTTTCATTCCATATAATCTTTAAATATATCAAGAAAATATATTTCTTGATGATTCGGTCTTTTCCGGATATTCTGGTAATTTGCCAAATCAAGATCGTGCAATTACGATTTCTTTCTTAGAACATTAACTATGTTCATCCAAAACTCCATACCTACGAATTCTGGACCATTATTCGATTGACTTAAAGTCGGGAACAGAAAACGAAAGCATGAAGCTCCGAAATATAATGGAAAATATAAAGCCCTATAACAACCCCAAAATTACAAACTGTGTATATCAATGCGTATAGCAATATAAAGACACGGGAGAATGAAAAAAACTATAATCCCAAGGTAATGATAGAAGAAAATAACTTCCTCTGGTGGTAGATGAAAAAGAAGAATGACAGATATGAAAGTTAGGAGTATATCAAGAATCAGAACTGGATAAAGCATTTCACAATCTTTTGGAAGTATGAAATGAGGAAGAAGATGTAGGAGTGGTGAAAATAATGAAACGGAAGTGGTTAATTTATAGCAAAATATCAGACATAGCAATCGAGGCAGATTACGCATTTAATCAAAGAAAATCCTAATTTTCGCAAATTCTGAAGAATCAAATCTTATTTAGATTATGAAGATTTTCTATTCCTTAAATTCCGGAAATCAATCGTTACTACGTCAAGAGATAAGACGCATCTCTATTCTCCATTTCACTCTATTACGATAACTTCCCTCATACGCTTCGAGTTATCATGATCGGTGCATTAGTGAGTTTTTCTTTAAGAATATTAAAAGATTTGATGCATTCATCTGAAAAGATGAATGGGGCATCCTTTTCAAGGAGTTTATTCATAGGAGTGGCAATTTTAGAAAAGTCTTTTATGAAACGTCGGTAAAAACCGGCATGCCCTAGAAAACTCCTAACTCCTCTAACATTGGTGGGATATAGAAGTTTAGCAATTACATCTACTTTAGCTCTATCCACTTCAATTCCTTCCTTTGAAATTTTATGACCAAGAACGATGCCTTCTCTAACCATGAAATGACATTTCTCCCAATTAAGTACTAGATTTGATTGCTCGCATCTAATAAGCATTCATTCAAGATTAACTAGACATGTTTCAAAAGTATCACCGAAGACTGAAAAGTCATCCATGAAAACTTCCATGCATTCTTCTATCATGTCGTGAAAAATCGCCATCATGCACCTTTGAAAGGTTGCAGGGGCGTTGCAAAGTCCAAATGGCATGCGTTTGTAAGCAAAAGTACCATAAGGGCACGTGAATGTGGTTTTCTCTTGATCCTCGGGTGCTATTGGAATTTGAAAGTATTCGGAAAAACCGTCAAGAAAACAATAGTAACTGTTCCCGGCTAATCTTTCCAATATTTGATCAATGAAAGGTAAGGGAAAGTGATCTTTTCTGGTGGCGTCATTTAATTTTCTATAATCAATACAAACATGCCATCCTGTTACAGTCCTAGTAGGAATAAGCTCATTTTTTTCATTTGTGATGACAGTCATGCCACCCTTCTTAGGTACGCATTGAACTGGGCTTACCCATGGACTATCAGAGATTGGATAAATTAAACCTGCATCTAGCAGTTTAATAATTTCTTTCTTAACAACATCTTGCATATTAGGATGTAGTCTTCGTTGGCGTTGCACATAGGTTTTATGGCCTTCTTCCATAAGGATTTTATGTGTGCAATACGAAGGACTTATGCCTTTAATGTCATGAATCTTTCATGCAATAGCTGGTTTATGAGCTTTTAGCACAGAAATGAGTTGAGATTTTTCATTTTCAGTAAGAGAAGACGATATTATTACAAGTAATTCAGATTCACCATGTAAATAAGCGTATTCTAAATGGTTTGGAAGTGGCTTTAACTCTAATATCGGTGGCTCTTCTATCGATGATTTGTATCGATATCTGTCTTCCTCTTTTAACATTTGAATTTCTTCTGTTGTTGGTTCGTATTCATTAGCCATGAGTGTAGCTAACTGATGTCAAAGCAGAGGTGTATAAAATACTATTAAATTTTATTAGAAAATACTATTAAATACGATACAATTTTACACAAGATATTTATTTATTTATAGAATGGATATACTTAAACCTTGCTACAACACTTATAGGCAGTGTACCTAATCGTACAGTAGTGTAGTTTTTAGTAAGTCCGGTTCGTTCCACAGGGAAATCTTTAAGCAAAGCTCAACGCTATATTAGTTTACTTTTATAAAAATACAAATATATATATATAAATAATATTATTATTATAAAGGGGGGTTTTTACCGTTTAATGACCGGTTTGTCGATTTTAAAACTTTAGTCGCAGTTAAAACCTAATGTAAAATATAAAATAAATACAAGACTTAAATTAAAGCGTAAAGTAAATAACAATAATGAAATTGCGAATAAAAATGCGATAAAATAAAATTGCGATAATTAAAAGGTACGATAATTAAAAGTGCGATTAAATGAAATAACAATAAATAAAGTGCGATAATTAGAAGTGCAATTAAATATAAAATAAAGGAAATAAAATATGAAATAAAAGAATTATGCTTATTTAAACTTCCGTAATCATGATGTTTGACGTGTTGATTTTAGTTTTATGCCCATGGGTTAATTGTCCTTTGTCCTGGATTATTCAATATGTCCGTCTGGTTTTTGTCCATAACAGTCCATCAGTCATAAATATAAATTGCAAGTGTCCTTGTCAAATTATTATTATACCCGAAGATAAATATTCCAACTAATTGGGGATTCGAATTGTAACAAGGTTTTAATACTTTGTTTAATGAATACACCAGGTTATCGACTGCGTGTAAACCAAGGTTTTACTACTTTGTTAACAATTACACCAATTACCCTTGAATGTAATTTCACCCCTGTTTTAATTATTCTAGTGGCTATTAATCCATTCCCGTGTCCGGTTAAATGAACGATTATTCGTACATATAAATACCCCGCCCATCGTGTCCGATCGAGTGTATATGGTAGTTTATAGGGACGCCCAATTGTAAATCTTTATATTAACATTAACAAACTTTCATTTAGTTAAACAAATATAAAGCCCATTAATAGCCCATAGTCTAGTTTCCACAAGTGTCGTTCTTTTGTCCAAACCCCAATTATGGTACAAAGCCCAATTACCCAATTTTAGTAATTAGCCCAACATCATGATTACTTCGTTTTAAATAAGCATAATAATAACTTAGCTACGAGACATTAATATAAAAAGGTTGAACATAACTTACAATGATTAAAAATAGCGTAGCGTTACACGGACAGAATTTCGACTTACACCCTTACAACATTCGCTAACATACCCTTATTATTAGAATTATAATTAAAATTAAAATATAAATTATAAATATAAATATATATTACTTCGTATGAAGAGAAGAAAAAAATGATGTAAAATTCGATCAGAATTCGGTTGGCTTTATAGCCAGAAATGAATTTTGGGGCTCCGCGACTCGCGGCAAAAAGCCCTTCAAACTCCGCGAGTCGCGGAGAGGTATTTTCATTTCACACCCTTGGAGTTTCTGGCTGCCGACGGTTTTAATAATATATATATATAATATATATATAATTAATATAATTAATTATATATTATATTATATTTATATACATAGTTAACTTGTAATTTTTAGTCCGTTGCGTCGAGCGTTAAGAGTTGACTCTGGTCCCGGTTCCGGTTTTTTGAACGTCCTTGCGTACAATTTAATATCTTGTACTTTGCGTTTTGAATCTTGTACTCTTGTGATTTTGAGACGTTTCTTATCAATAATTGAAACCTTTTTGATTGTCTTTTGTTCTTTTGAGCTTTTTGGTCGTTTGCGTCTTCAAATCGTCGAATCTGTCTTTTATCTTCACCTTTTATTATTTAAACGAATATCACTTGTAAATAGAACAATTGCAACTAAAAGCTTGTCTTTCTTGAGGAATAATGCTATGAAATATATGTTCGTTTTTAGCATTATCAAATATTCCCACACTTGAGCGTTGCTTGTCCTCAAGCAATATTGTTTTGAAATACTAGAATCACTTTTTTATTCTTCACACTTTGTACATCAGTGATTTCTATACGGCGGTATAAACAATGGTAGTAACGATATGGTTTACAGTCCCACATGACTATAAAAATTTAGATCCATTAAGGAAATTGGATCTTTATGAAAACATTTGATCTTTTGAAAATTAAATCTAGTTTTTACCCTAGATAAGTTTTCCGGAATAACCCTTTACCGGTGTTTGCAAAATATTTTTGTGGGTTTGGTGGGTTTCAGATTTGAAAATTTTAGCTCAAAACTTGCGGTTTTGTGTCACCCACTTGCTAACCTTGTATTTGGAAAGCAACACGTCCAGTTTACTTGTTCCGTATATTACCTTTCGGCAAACTACCGTCCGGTTGTAAAGGAAAGCGTTGAACAAGCAACTGTTTAAGGCAATGTCCCGTGACATGCTTTTGATTATGGTCTATAACGTGTCGGACGCAATTACTATTCTTGGTAGGAGCAATAGTAAAGCTCACCCTTATAATTTTTTGGTTTGGCACAAAGTCCTGTCTTTGACCATGCTATGCAACCACCGTTCTTACGGTTGACACCCGATTTAATTCAGGTGACCTAATGAATTCCAGGTGAATTCCTAGGATTTTACGTTCAATGGTAATGAACGCATTGAAAATAGGGTTTTCAGAAAACAAATCGGTTTATAATTTTGATCAAAATATTTTCTCGTTCAAGCTCGAGTTTAGATATCATTGAATTCCATGAGTTTGGATTCTCAATCTTTAAGGTCAATCTCTAGGATTGAGTAATATCAGTCTTAAAAGCTGATTTTTAATCTTTAAGGAGATTATCCTTTCTGGGGATCTGATTCATTAGTCTTATCCAGCTAATTTGCACGGTGCCTCCCCATTGTACGAGATAAATCCTTCTCATGGTTAGGATAAATCTGACCACTTGGCGACCCTGTTTAATGCTGAGGTCCGTGTATTTCCTGCTGATTTTAGTGATGACTTTTCTAGATTTTTCGTCAACCTACAGCTGGTCTGGACGACAACTTCATGACCTAAATCAAGAAGCGCGTTTCTTTTTCGGAAGACTTTACTTCCTTTTAATGATGGAATTGATTCATCGTGTAGATCCATCTCTTCTTTTCTTTCATTGGGTAAAACAGTTTAGTTTAGTTCAAAGCAAAAGTATTTTCAGTTATTTGTTACAAATATATGTGGCATATGTTTAAAATAACTTGGTAAATTTTCCCACACTTGGCTTTTTATTTCTTTTTATCGTCCTCTATTCCATTTTAAATGAATTTTAACATTTTAGTTTGTTTCTCAATTTATCTCCTTTCCGAGGTAACAATAATTTCGGTGTTAAAACCTAGTTTTATCGTTCATAAATATGTATAAACATGATTTTGAATTCATTTATTTGAAAATTTTTAAAAATTTTACTAGAATTGGGTAGTCAGTATATAAGACCAGGGCTGTTCTTTATTATCAGAGAGCACTAGATTCTAATACAACTACTGCTTTACTAGTATTTTTAATGGTAACCAAGTGTATAAAGTAAAAGTTTTAAAATCTGAAAGAATTTAACCCCTTCCCACACTTAAGATCTTGCAATGCCCTCATTTGCAAGAAATCAGTAACAATTTAAATTATTGAGGGTGATTTGTGTGAAAATGATTAAATTTTTACCAAAGTTTCCAAATATATTGGCGTTTGTTTGCTGAATGATAAATGGTGCACGTCATTTGTTCATTCCGTCTTGTTGTTATTTCACATATATTTTGCATCATTGTCGTCAAAATTAGTTGCTTTTGCTGAACTTAATGCCAGTCTTTGAAAACGCGTTGTTTTACCCTGTTTTGTACATAAGATAAACTGCAAACATATATACATATTTTTGAAGTTTGGTTTATTACCCCACATTCAAAAATTATTAAAATCTAAGAATAAAAGTTAGATAATTATAAAAATAATTACAATATTAACAAAAATATTAAATATATCAATAATTACAAATTACAAAATAAAAATAAAAATAAATAAACTAAGGATGATATTGGTACCAATAGGGGTTCCACGCATAACCATAAGTGCTATAGAATGCCTCGGCAGGGTCATACGTAGGATATGGTGGCTGCATCTCTATCGACCAAGGAGGGAAGACGGGTTTCGGTGTAGGAATATAGTTTCTACCTATGTGTTGGCAATGCGCTATGATCTGGTTCTGATGAACTTGCCAATCTTCAAATGCTCTCTGTCTAGCATTTTCGTATTCCTGAGAAGCTATAAACCTTTGCATTTCTTGCATCTGGTTCCCCCCTCCTACATTACCTTGTTCTTGGTTTCTCTCTACCTGTGGATGTCTACCATTGTATCGTACTGCGGCGTTGTTTCGCCGCTTCAAAACTTTCGCACCATGGTACACATTTAAACCTATAGTGTCGCGGGGTTCCGGCTCTTCTACTAATAATCCCCCCCGACTTATATCCACACCGAGATATTCACCAATCAAAGTAATAAAAATACCACCCCCTATTATGCTATGTGGACGCATCCCTCGAACCATAGCTGATAAATAATAACCCACACAATATGGTATACTTACAGCGCTGTGTGGGTCTCGAATACACATATGGTAAAACAAATCTTGTTCATTTACCTTTTCTTTGTTTTTACCCCTTTGTGTAATCGAGTTAGCTAAAAACCTATGTATTACTCTTAATTCGGCTCTATCTATATCCAAATAAGAGTAGTTTCCCCCTTTAAAACGGTGATGGCTTGTCATTTGACTCCACACACCGTGTGTATCAAAATTTTCATCTATTTTCCTACCGTTTAGTATCAATCCTCTACAATCGGCAGACGCTAATTCCTCAGGCGTATATATACGTAAAGCCTGAGCCATGTCTAGTAAAGACATGTGGCGCATCGAACCGCCTAACAAAAATCTAATAAAAGAACGATCGGTTAAACTAGCTACCCGATCATTCAACTCTATACTACATAACAACTCTTCACACCATACTTTATATACAGGTCTGCGTATGGTGAATAAACATATCCAGTCATTAAAAGAAGAATTACCATACCTCTGTACCAGTAATTCCCTAATTGGCCCGGCCAATTCTACAGCTTCTAAGGGTCCCCATTCTATGACCCTCGGTACCTCAACAACCTTGGAATGAAGAGTATGCAATCCCCGTTGATATTTTGGATAATCTATCCAAAGTCTGTCAAATCGCAGGTTCGGGTGCAACTGTTCCAAGTGCATATCTGAAAAGGTCATGACTGGATGAGGTACATCCTGCTTGTAGTAGTTATCTACCTCCTGTTGTTCCAAGTTCTCAGCAGGAGCGTGACGGGCTTGGGATGAAGATTCACCCCTTTCAGTCTGCAAAACACATCAAACACAAATTTTGTGCATCCAAATATGCATTAGTGTCAGCAAAATCATCAATCAAAATAATTACAATGACATTATCAATTTATATCAAACTTAAGCTTATTTTCACATTTTTATCAAATCTACACTTTTTCAAATAAGCATATACGAAAATTTTCGCCAAGTTCATAAGCATTCAACTCAAATAACATGTCAAAATAATCATTACTAGCAAATAAACAAGTCTCAAATGGCATTATCTTTCAAAAATCAAGTTCATGAATTTTGGACTTGAAAAAGTCCACTTTAATTCTCAAAATCATGTTTAGGCTCAAAGTTTGGATCATTTAACTACCTAGACATGTTACACTACTCAATTTAGCAATAATTCATGACAAAAATCGGCCATAACCTGTTTATATCAAAAAGCCCCAAATTGCTCAAGAACACAAACCCTAGATTCTAAAGATTTTGAAGTTTTTGGCTTCAAATCATGTTAACAAGCATCAATCTAGGTTATACATGCATAATATACTAACAATTTAACACTAATTACACTAAAAATTAACAAAATTCAAATTATGAAAATATGCTCAAGAACACACTAAAATTCGGATTTAAAGGTGATTTGGGGTGTAATTGTACCTGTTTTCTTGAGTAGTTCCTAGATATCATCCTTCTCAACATGATTGTAGTGAAAAATTTGAAGATTAACGGTGAAAAATCGAGTTTTTGGGATGATTTTCGTGGGTTTTCTCGGTTTTTTTTCGAAGTGCAGTATGTGTGTGGGGTGTTGGTGGGAGTGAACTGATCGTGTGCAGCTGTTTTATTTTTTTCTGTAATTTGGTCCCTCCGCGAGTCGCGGAGGTTTTCACTTAAAACTCCGCGAGTCGCGGAGTTATTTATTTTTTTTTTTTTTTTTTTTTTTTTTTTTTTTTTTTTTTTTTTTTTTTATAATCTTTAACTTATAAAACAATTAAGAAATTAATTTTAAAATTTTGTTTCCCTTGTTATTTAGGACGAGGTCGTTTCGGATCGATGTCCTAGTCCGTCCCTCGACAAAATTTTAAAATTTGTCTTTTTGTAGCGATTGTTTTAAAAGCTAAGATTTTTGGGTTTTTTAATGTTTTTGGCATACTTTAAATCAATAAGATTAAAAATAATGATAATAAAAGTTCTCGTCCCTCCCTCGGGTAAAGCAATTTCGGTTCAAAGACCTAGTCTTCAACTTACGATGAATTTTAAAAATCATATTCTTAACTTAATGAGATAAAGTAAATTTTTGTTTTTAAATTCACACAACTTAAATATAAAATTCAAAATTAATATTAAAAATTCAAAATTCACACCAAACTTAAAATTTAAAATGCATAAAATTAAAATTTCATATTTTAAAAATTAAAAATTCACACCAAACTTAATTTAAAAATTCATAAATTCATACCAAACTTATATTAATTTTTCAAATATTTACAATTTTAAAAATATTGTTTTTACAAAGTTTACAATATTAATTTAAGATTTAAATATTAATTTTAAAAACATGGTAAAAATAAATTTAAAAATCTTTTTGTCTTTTTATCCCACTTTAATCAGTCAAATATTATCAAAAATATGCGCCCCTCTTTTCGGTAAAGTAATTTCGGTTCCAAGACCTAATTTAACTCATGACGAATTTTTGAAATATTTTGGGTTGATTGATTAAAGATATTTATACCTTAAGAATAAACGTTAAATTTCGCAGTGATGTAATAAATTTTTGAAGGATATCAATAATTTCGGTCGCCAAACCTAATTTTATTTAATACCAATTTAATACTTTTTAGCGAACAAATTAGCGTTTATTATCAAAAGGTTAAAAATAAAAATAAAAATAAAAACTGTACAGACATACCTGTGAAATAGATTTCTTAGTTATATGATCTATTATATTCATAAGATAGTCGGTTTAATTGGTCTTCCATGGCTGCATAGGCGTAACCTCGAGCATTCATTGTCTTTTCTTCTAAACATATGAACGGTCCGTCTCTGCATAAAGTAACAAATTCGGTATTTGAATAGGTTTGATTATTTGAACATTTACCTCCATGTGACCATTTTCCGCATTTGTGACATTTTTCTAGGTGTCGTGCTCTTCTTTTTGCTGCGGATTTTGATTTTCCTTTACCAAATTGTAACTTATTATCTTCGCATCTGGATCCTTTTCTAACTCCGTCCATTCTTTCTCTGATTACTGATACTAATTCACTCGGTAGTATGTCATTATTTCTTTTAGTGATCAAAGCGTGTAGCATTAGACCATGGTTTAGTTCACAGGCAGTCTTCATTACGTAAAAACCTAAAAAAATAAAAATTCAGAATGGGGGGAGAAGACTAGTTCTTTAGGGTCTGCTAGGGAAAGACCATACGTGTTCCATTTTCGAGAACTATACGAAAACAGACAATCTAATTCTAACAGAAATTCATATTATCCTTTAAAGACTTGATTCTCCCCACACTTAGTTAGCTGTGGTATCGAAATTGTGATTAACTTCGTTGTCGACTTCCATCGGACCATGTATGTAATGTTTAACTCTGTGACCATTAACTTTAAATTCAATCCCATTTGAATTTATTAATTCTATCGTTCCGTATGGGAAAACTCTTTTGACTATGAATGGTCCAGACCATCTTGACTTCAATTTTCCAGGAAATAGCTTGAATCGTGAATTGAAAAGAAGAACTCTGTCTCCTTCTTTAAATTCTTTTGAACTTCTGATTCTTTTATCATGCCATTTCTTCGTTCTTTCTTTATAGATTAACGAATTTTCGTATGCTTCATGTCTTAATTCTTCTAATTCGTTTAGTTGACTTAATCGTAGACGTCCGGCTTCATGTAAATCAAGATTACATGTCTTCAAAGCCCAAAATGCTTTGTGTTCAATTTCTACTGGAAGATGACATGCTTTTCCATAAACAAGTCTAAAAGGTGTGGTCCCAATTGGAGTTTTGTAGGCTGTTCTAAAAGCCCAGAGTGCATCCTCCAATTTAATGGACCATTCCTTCGAATTTGATCCTACGGTTTTCTCTAGAATACGTTTTAAAGCTCGGTTGGTATTTTCAACTTGTCCACTTGTTTGTGGATGATATGCGGTGGAGATTTTATGAGTTACTCCATATCTTTTAAGAACTTTTTCAAGTTGATTATTACAGAAATGAGTTCCCCGATCACTTATTAAAGCTTTCGGTGTTCCAAACCTTGCAAAAAGACGTTTTAAAAAGTTGACTACAACTCGTGCATCGTTAGTTGGGAGAGCTTGTGCTTCCGCCCATTTAGATACATAATCAATGGCTACGAGTATATATAGATTATTATGAGATTTTGGAAATGGACCCATAAAGTCAATACCCCAAATGTCAAATACTTCACATACTTGGATGACATTTTGTGGCATTTCATCACGTTGACTTATTTTTCCGGCCCTTTGACATGCATCACAGGATTTGCAAAGAAGGTGTGCGTCTTTGTAAATTGTAGGCCAATAGAATCCAGCTTCATAAACTTTTCTTGCTGTTAGTTGAGGCCCATAATGCCCTCCTGTTGGTCCTGTGTGACAATGGTTTAAAATTTTACTAGCTTCATCTCCAAATACACATCGGCGTATTATTCCATCGGGACAACTTTTAAACAGATGTGGATCTTCCCAGAAATAGTGTTTTATATCACTGAAGAATTTCTTTCGTCTTTGGTACGATAATCCTTTTTCAAGGAATCCACAAACTAAGTAGTTTGCATAGTCTGCAAACCATGGGATTTCTTTATAATCTATCTTCAATAGATATTCATCAGGAAAGTTGTCTTGTATGGCCGATTCATTCAGAACTTCTAATTCGGGATTTTCAAGACGAGAAAGATGATCAGCGGCGAGATTTTCTGCTCCTTTTTTATCTCGGATTTCAATATCAAACTCTTGTAAGAGTAAGATCCAACGGATTAATCTTGGTTTAGCATCTTGTTTTGAAAATAGGTATCTAAGAGCAGAATGGTCGGTATAGACCACCGTTTTTGCTAGAACGAGATATGATCGAAATTTGTCAAAAGCAAAGACAATAGCAAGGAGTTCTTTTTCAGTAGTTGTATAGTTCGTTTGTGCTCCTTGTAACGTCTTACTAGCATAATATATAGGTTGAAATCGTTTTTCAATCCTTTGTCCTAAAACGGCTCCCATTGCAAAATCACTTGCATCGCACATTAGTTCAAATGGTAGATTCCAATTTGGTGTTATCATGATCGGCGCATTAGTGAGTTTTTCTTTAAGAATATTAAAAGATTTGATACATTCATCTGAAAAGATGAATGGCGCATCCTTTTCTAGGAGTTTATTCATAGGAGTGGCAATTTTAGAAAAATCTTTTATGAAACGTCGGTAAAAACCGGCATGCCCTAGAAAACTCCTAACTCCTCTAACATTGGTGGGATGTGGAAGTTTAGCAATTACATCTACTTTAGCTCTATCCACTTCAATTCCTTCTTTTGAAATTTTATGTCCAAGAACTATGCCTTCTTTAACCATGAAATGGCATTTCTCCCAATTAAGTACTAGATTTGATTTTTCGCATCTAATTAGCATTCGTTCCAGATTAACTAGACATGATTTAAATGTATCCCCGAAGACTGAAAAGTCATCCATGAATACTTCCATGCATTCTTCTATCATGTCATGAAAAATCGCCATCATACACCTTTGAAAGGTTGCAGGGGCGTTACAAAGTCCAAATGGCATGCGTTTGTAAGCAAAAGTACCATAAGGGCACGTGAATGTGGTTTTCTCTTGATCTTCGGGTGCTATTGGAATTTGAAAATATCCGGAAAATCCATCTAGAAAACAATAGTAACTATTTCCGGCTAATCTTTCCAACATTTGATCTATGAAAGGTAAGGGGAAGTGATCTTTTCTGGTGGCGTCATTTAATTTTCTATAATCAATACATACACGCCATCCTGTTACAGTCCTAGTAGGAATAAGCTCATTTTTCTCATTTGTGATGACAGTCATGCCACCCTTCTTAGGCACGCATTGAACTGGGCTTACCCATGGACTATCAGAGATTGGATATATCAAACCTGCATCTAGCAGTTTAATAATCTCTTTCTTAACTACATCTTGCATATTAGGATTTAGTCTTCGTTGGCGTTGCACATACGTTTTATGACCTTCTTCCATAAGGATTTTATGTGTGCAATACGAAGGACTTATT